>NC_091179.1:13016140-13208640 GCF_040958095.1 Procambarus clarkii
GAACAAATAGATTCGTTTGACATGATTTATCTTCAATGTGCCTGGACAAAGAGCAAATATTTTCTAAGTGCTCCACGAGTCGCCTCCCTATGGGTCTCACCAGTATATTTCCTCTCTCTCTAGTCTGTATACTTTAATAACATCTGTATGCCTCCTTTACTGAAGACAGGGACCGCATATGCTCCTCTCCATATCTCAGGTAATTCAATAATTTACAGTTAGAGTCGAAGAGCATTTGTGTGTCTCCGCGACCTGTTTCAGGACACATGGGGAGATGTCGTCTGGTCCTATAACTTTGGTCCTCCGCCTGGTGCCTCCTCACCTGGTGCCTCCTCACCTGGTGCCTCCTCACCTGGGGCCTCCTCACCTGGGGCCTCCTCACCTGGTGCCTCCTCGCCTCTGATGCCGTCACCTCTCTTGCACTTCCCTCTCTCGTCAGGTTCTGTAACATGTCTCTAGAGGCTGTCGTGTATAAATATTCCGAATTAATACTCGCGTATAAATATATATAATATTCATATTATATGTATACATTTGAATCGTGTATATAAAGATTTATATTTAGCACTTCGCATACTTTCTTTTCATTATCTGTGAATTATCTGGACAATTGTAGATCACTGCTAATACAGCACTTGTTTGCCTTTTTGTATAACTTCTGCCTTACCTTTCCCTTCTTACAATTTGATATTCTCCGGGAAAAATGGCATTAGAACTAATTCCAGATAGTTTCGTTCCACTATTGCTAACATGTCAGGTCTCGTCTCCCCATTTCTCACCTCTAATTCTTCCACTTTGTTTGTTACTCCATCTGCATGTGTGTTTGTGTGTGTGTGTGTGTGTGTGTGTGTGTGTGTGTGTGTGTGTGTGTGTGTGTGTGTGTGCGCGACCCCTCCCTCTCCCTGGACGCCCCTCTAGCTTCCTCAGGATAATATAATTACTTCCCCTGCGGCCTGTGGCAGATAAAAAGTTATTACATTTTTCCCACACGGTGTCCGATTCTCTTAAGACAAACACAGCCACAATCTGTAAGTGACGGCTTCCCTCTTATCCTGTGCCGGCCCACTACCCATCTCCACTGCTTCCTCCTGTCTGCTGCCCTCCTGTCCTGTCTCCTGCCTTCTTTTTTCCTTCCGCTCCTGTCTCCTTCCGTCCTTGTCTCCCATTCCAAAAAGGTTCTAATGAATATCCTTTCCTTATACACTCCCCCACCTCTCGCTCTCCCCCACACTCTCACTCTCTCCAATGTTCTCTCACTCATTTGTTACATTTCCTTTGTCCACCTTCCTTCCATACCACACACTTCATCTTATTAGAACACGTTTTCATCTCTCCACCACCCCATCATCCTCAATCTCTCTCTCTCTCTCTCTCTCTCTCTCTCTCTCTCTCTCTCTCTCTCTCTCTCTCTCTCTCTCTCTCTCTCTCTCTCTCTCTCCACCCCTTTTCCCATCATCACTCTGTCCTTTCTCCCTCCCTCCATACCATTCTCTCCCAGTATGTAAAGAACGGCCAACAACACAATTTGGCATCTTGTAACTACCCCCGACCGTCAATAGCCAAGAGCCTACAAATAGGCCTATGTTGACCCACTAGACCTATTGGAAGGGGAGGGTTGTTGGATGTAGTTGGTGTTTGTGTGTTTGTGTATTTGTGCATTCCAGTTGTGAGAGGAGTCAGCTAGGCTTTGTGGGAGGGCGGAGGCGAGTCCTCGACTTTCTTTGTGAGATATTTTGTAACTGTCGGCCGAAAATTTAGAGAAAAACAAATTTATGTTTAATATCAATAAACACTACTGGTGTTGAGAGTGCTACAACTCTCAAAATCTTGGTTATCTTGATCTTGGATCAAGATCTTGGATCTTTGTGTGCCTACTAGGCACACATAAACCGGTTCTTGTGTACACTTGTGTACACAGCAGCAACATCATGTGTTACATCAACCCAGCCTTCAAAATTGCTAGTACTTATAGTGACTGTGGATGTAATGTACTGAATATTGCCTCTTGCCCTCCCAGAGTACTGAGCCTTGTGGGACCCTCAAGTGAATGTATGGGTCCAGTACTGAGCCTTGTTTTATTATCATCTTCAAGTCGTTATATATTACAATAGTGTGTGTTTAAAATGTACTTAAAGCATGTGGATAACAGAAAACATAATCCACAACATTAGCATGGAGAGACATCTATTGGCAAAAAACCATATGGCTCAAAATATGAACTGTATAACTAACGTTTATATTATGTTTACATCTAATCATATGTTAAAGAAGCCCAAGAATATATATATTTAGATATTGCAAGATGGATAAAACTCACTTTCAATATAACTCCTGCAACAGGGCCCTGACTGAGACAGGATTTAAAGTGGCCATCAGCAAGCTCTGTAACTAGCTGACACTGTAACTATAAGGTGTGAAGGATAGATGAAATTGTTTATGTAATAATCTAAGATGAGGTCTGATAAAGACCTTTTGTGCCCTCTGTAATGCTTTTGCGCTACCGCTCACAGGATGAGTATGGGGTGCACAATAAACTAGCCGCCTCCGGCGGCAACAATCAAAATCATCAACAAGCCATCCCTGTATAAGGGTAATATGTCACCCTTATGCAGCATCTTCCTTTCATTTTTCCTTCCAACCTCATCCTCTTCCTCCTAATTCGTATTCTCGCACCTCCCTCTTCTTCTGTTCCTACCAGGTCTCCTCCTCCTCCCTCTTTATCCAGCCCCACCCATCCCAGCCCTCTCCAAGCCCTCCAGCCTCCCCTCACCCTTCTCTCTCTCTCCACCCACAACAGGCCAGCAATTAGCCTACCAAAAGGACTGTCGCCCTTGTTCCCGGGTGCATTTACGATTACAAAGCAAACACGGGAGACGGAACATCCTCACCTCGAGAGCTGTGTCAACGTGGTTCACCCCTTCCACCAGAGGCCATATGGGACACCACCCTCTCCTCCCACTAACCTTCCCACTCCACACCCTACACTTGAGGAAGGGAGGTTGGGTTTCCCCAACTCTCCTCCTCACTGCCCCGTGTACTCAAATAATTGTATTCACCTATTTGCTAGCGGGGGGGTCGAGCCTATTGGTTTCTGTCATATGTAGGTTTAAAATTGTATGTGGAGTCTGCCTCCACATCATCACTTCATGTGTGTGTGTGTGTGTGTGTGTGTGTGTGTGTGTGTGTGTGTGTGTGTGTTGTATCCATCTGGGACTAGCGCCAATACAGACACATTAACATAACAGTGATGAACAAATGGGCGAGATGGCGAATGAACAAATCTATCTATGGATAGATAGATGGATCATGTATAACTAGATGGATCATGGATAGATACATGGATGCCTTTAAGGATGAACAGAGAGAACCATAGGGGTGCTGTAGAGGGTGATTGGTCATGGAGTCGATGAATGAGTGAACAATGAATGTTCTAAGTGAATGATTGCTGGGAACAAGGCGAACTGCCGATGGTGTCAGTGATTGTGAAAAATGGACAGGTGGGATGGAAGGATGGACAGGTGGGATGGAAGGATGGACAGGTGGGATGGAAGGATGGACAGGTGGGATGGAAGGATGGACAGGTGGGATGGAAGGATGGACAGGTGGGATGGAAGGATGGACAGGTGGGATGGAAGGATGGACAGGTGGGATGGAAGGATGGACAGGTGGGATGGAAGGATGGACAGGTGGGATGGAAGGATGGACAGGTGGGATGGAAGGATGGACAGGTGGGATGGAAGGATGGACAGGTGGGATGGAAGGATGGACAGGTGGGATGGAAGGATGGACAGGTGGGATGAAAGGATGGACAGGTGAGATGGAAGGATGGACAGGTGGGATGGAAGGATGGACAGGTGGGATGGAAGGATGGACAGGTGGGATGGAAGGATGGACAGGTGGGTGTTGGGTGGTAGAAGATAATGCCAAGATAATAAAGAATAAAAGAGGATGAGTAAAGTGCCAAGATGAGTAAAGTCTCCATTGGTGATGAGTGGATTCACACCCACGGTTGTGGGAGTGTCGTAAAGGTGTTGTAGGTGCATCGTCAAAGAGCATTCGGGGATCGAACGCCAACCCTGTAAGGAGCGAGGCCGCCCCTCTACTGCTTCCTCAAGAGGTCGGGTAGTGAAAGTTATCTTAGTCCCTTGAAATGTTGCCAGTGTTTCAGCGTTGTCAAGGGTTATCTGGATGTGTTGAAACTCTTGTTATCGTAACATAGTGAATGAAAGGTGGAAGGTGTGGATGGTAGACTAGGGTGTGGGTGGTAGACTAGGGTGTGGGTGGTAGACTAGGGTGTGGGTGGTAGACCAGGGTGTGGATGGTAGACGAGGGTGTGGGTGGTAGACCAGGGTGTGGATGGTAGACGAGGGTGTGGGTGGTAGACCAGGGTGTGGATGGTAGACGAGGGTGTGGGTGGTAGACCAGGGTGTGGGTGGTAGACGAGGGTGTGGATGGTAGACGAGGGTGTGGGTGGTAGACCAGGGTGTGGATGGTAGACGAGGGTGTGGGTGGTAGACTAGGGTGTGGGTGGTAGACCAGGGTGTGGATGGTAGACGAGGGTGTGGGTGGTAGACCAGGGTGTGGGTGGTAGACGAGGGTGTGGGTGGTAGACGAGGGTGTGGATGGTAGACGAGGGTGTGGGTGGTAGACTAGGGTGTGGGTGGTAGACTAGGGTGTGGGTGGTAGACGAGGGTGTGGATGGTAGACGAGGGTGTGGATGGTAGACCAGGGTGTGGATGGTAGACGAGGGTGTGGGTGGTAGACCAGGGTGTGGGTGGTAGACGAGGGTGTGGGTGGTAGACGAGGGTGTGGATGGTAGACGAGGGTGTGGGTGGTAGACTAGGGTGTGGGTGGTAGACTAGGGTGTGGGTGGTAGACGAGGGTGTGGATGGTAGACGAGGGTGTGGATGGTAGACGAGGGTGTGGGTGGTAGACGAGGGTGTGGATGGTAGACGAGGGTGTGGGTGGTAGACCAGGGTGTGGGTGGTAGACGAGGGTGTGGGTGGTAGACGAGGGTGTGGGTGGTAGACCAGGGTGTGGATGGTAGACGAGGGTGTGGGTGGTAGACGAGGGTGTGGGTGGTAGACGAGGGTGTGGGTGGTAGACGAGGGTGTGGGTGGTAGACTAGGGTGTGGGTAGTAGATTAGGGTGTGGGTGTGTGTGGGCAGGAGCAGCTGAGCACAAGACGGGTGGACTGGGAGGGTCTCCAGGACCTGGATGAGAGAGTGCTGCTGTATGAGGGCTGAACATGGCTGATGCCTGGATGACTGTTGTCACTAATGGATTACCACCGGAGAACGCGTCTGCGCTCACCTACCTGTGCTCCTCTTGTCGTGACTACGAGGGAGGTCACGGCTCCGTCTCTTGGGTCCTGCCTCCCATCAATCGACTAGCGATGTTCCAGAGCATTTTGAGCTCTTGTCATATCTACATTTGAAGCTTCATAGAGCATTTGAAGCTGCCTACACCAGCTCTTTCATGTTCGTTGAATTTATGTAATATTTTGAGAGAAAAGGTTATTCGTAGTGTCCTTGTAGTTCCTTGAGGGACTTGTCTTAAGCTTGTGTTCTAAGAGCTCGATCATCCGTGTTAAATATTCTCTCCTTGTCGACCTTATCATTGTCTTAAATATTATGTGTATTTACGAGGCGCGAGATCTAGCTCAAGGGCTCTGTCTCATACCTGGTATATCGTACGATATTCTAGCCTTATTTTACACGTGTGAAGGTTGTTACATTACAGGCGCCACCTTCCATGCTCCAGGCGTCATCATACCCTGCACTGTTTGCCAGTACTCTCACACACCCAGCAGTAAATAGGTACCTGGGAGTTAGACAGCTGTTACGGGCTGCTTCCTGGAGGTGTGTGTGTGACAGAAAAAAATAGTAGTTAGTAACAGTTGATTGATTGACAGGTTAGAGGCGGGCCGCAAGAGCAGAGCTCAACCGCCGTAAGCACAACCAGGTGAATACAACTCTCTACCATTTGTTTCAACTTTCCACCTCGGCCACTTTGTTCTGCTTTCCCCTACCAGGAAAGCACTTCATCGCTCCATTTGCTGAATTCGTCTCAGTATCAAATATGTTGTGATCATTGCCCTTAGGTGCTTCTCTCTTCCAGCGTGGTTACCCCTCGTTATCTGAGATAGTGCTCATGTGTGTAAGATAGTGTAAGATCTTGCGTCTTCGGGGGGTGTAAGGTCTCGCAGGAACATCAACCACAGTAGGGTCCAAGGGTTCAAGCCCTACAGAGCCCCACTTTTCTCAAGACTGATGTTTTCTGCGGGTGTGGGGGACCACTTGCTCCTGTGGGCTGTGGGCAGACTGAAGAGGTCACCTCGTGGTGGGTGTAGGGTCCGGGGTCCCTGGTGGTGTCGGGTGATGGAACTATTGTTTGGGCCAATTATTGGGAGCACACATTGTGGCTTTTGGCTGGTGTCGAGTGGCTCCCACTGGTGAATGCACTCCCCTCACCAGCTTCATAGATTAATGATATATAACCTCCATTCATTATCTCTCTCTCACACACACACACACACACACACACACACACACACACACACACACACACACACACACACACACACACATACACATACACATACACATACACACACACACACACACACACACCTAGGGGTGGTTTTGGATAATAAAAGCTATCGCCAGAGGAACACATAAAGAACATTGTGAGAGGAGCATATGCGTCGCTTTCCAACTTCAGTCTTGCTTTTAATTATATGGATGGTGAAATACTAAAGAAACTGTTCATAACTTTTCAGAGACCAAAACTGAAATATGCAGCAGTTGTGTGGTGCCCAAATCTCAAGAAGCACATAAAGAAACTGGAAAAGGTGCAACGGCATGCCACAAAATGACTTCCGGAATTGAAAAAAAGTTACGAAGAGAGACTACAGACATGAAACATGCCAAAACGAGAAGATAGAAAAAAAAGAGGTGATATGATCACCACTTACAAAATACTAACAGGAATCGACCAAATGGACAAAGAGGAATTCCTGCATGAAGTCACAACAAATACACAAGCTAAACCATATAAGACACAACAAATACACAAGCTAAACCATTTAAGTCACAACAAATACACAAGCTAAACCATATAAGACACAACAAATACACAAGCTAAACCATATAAGACACAACAAATACACAAGCTAAACCATTTAAGACAACAAATACACAAGCTAAACCATATAAGACACAACAAATACACAAGCTAAACCATATAAGACACAACAAATACTCAAGCTAAACCATATAAGACACAACAAATACACAAGCTAAACCATATAAGACACAACAAATACACAAGCTAAACCATTTAAGTCACAACAAATACACAAGCTAAACCATTTAAGTCACAACAAATACTCAAGCTAAACCATTTAAGTCACAACAAATACTCAAGCTAAACCATAAGACACAACAAATACACAAGCTAAACCATTTAAGACACAACAAATACACAAGCTAAACCATTTAAGACACAACAAATACACAAGCTAAACCATTTAAGACACAACAAATACACAAGCTAAACCATAAGACACAACAAATACACAAGCTAAACCATTTAAGACACAACAAATACTCAAGCTAAACCATTTAAGACACAACAAATACACAAGCTAAACCATTTAAGACACAACAAATACTCAAGCTAAACCATTTAAGACACAACAAATACACAAGCTAAACCATTTAAGACACAACAAATACTCAAGCTAAACCATAAGACACAACAAATACACAAGCTAAACCATTTAAGACACAACAAATACACAAGCTAAACCATTTAAGACACAACAAATACTCAAGCTAAACCATAAGACACAACAAATACTCAAGCTAAACCATTTAAGACACAACAAATACACAAGCTAAACCATTTAAGACACAACAAATACACAAGCTAAACCATTTAAGTCACAACAAATACTCAAGCTAAACCATTTAAGTCACAACAAATACACAAGCTAAACCATTTAAGACACAACAAATACACAAGCTAAACCATTTAAGACACAACAAATACACAAGCTAAACCATTTAAGACACAACAAATACACAAGCTAAACCATTTAAGTCACAACAAATACTCAAGCTAAACCATTTAAGTCACAACAAATACACAAGCTAAACCATATAAGACACAACAAATACTCAAGCTAAACCATATAAGACACAACAAATACTCAAGCTAAACCATATAAGACACAACAAATACACAAGCTAAACCATTTAAGACACAACAAATACACAAGCTAAACCATATAAGACACAACAAATACTCAAGCTAAACCATATAAGACACAACAAATACTCAAGCTAAACCATAAGACACAACAAATACACAAGCTAAACCATATAAGTCACAACAATAATTGTGCCAGAGCCAAGGGGACTACAGTCACCGACTTAAGGAAGACGCAGAGGAGACAGCATAACAACATACAAGATACTGAATTGACAATGTGAACGTAAGTAACTTCTTGACTTACGTTCATGTTGTTAAAGTGAACTTAAACAAAGATCAAGTTCACATCTAGTTTCAGTTCTACCTTAAGTTTAAGATAGCAGTGAAAACTAGAAACTTACGTTAAGTTTCACGTCTGCCTTAAGTTTAAGGCAGAAGTCAATAAACAGCTTGAAAATGAAACAGAAAAAACATTAGGAAAAATATTTATTTCATTAAACGACTCCTAACTAAGAAGGCGGGGCTGGGGAGCTAATACTCGACTTAGCTCGAGTATTATAATAGGTGGTTAGTATTATAATAGGTCAATATAGGTGGTTTCTATTAGGGATGGGGGAGGGGGGGAGGGGGGGAGAGGAACAGATATCTTGCTGAGAGAGACGCAGACGACCTCCCCCCCCCCCCCACCTCCGTCACTGCTCGCTACAGTGACTTTTACTTTCAAAACATCTTCTGAGAAAAGAAGGCGCATTGAAACAGCCTCATTTAATTTTCAAATAAACGGGGGCTCTCCATCTTCAATAATCACTGCTGCTTTAGCCACATTACGCACTGATAATGTCACTCTAACATTCAAATATAAATCATAACAGAACAAGAGGCTTTGTAATTAATCTCTATTTGAATCACAAAACATTAAATAATAATAATAATAATAATAATAATAATAATAATCACGCAATATCACTACGCTTTTCTTCATCAAATAAATTATTAGTTTCAGTGCAATGTCAACATAAACATTCATATATATATATATATATATATATATATATATATATATATATATATATATATATATATATATATATATATATATATATATATATATATAGTCTTCCCTGCCTCGATGACGTCGCTGCTCCCTCAGGTGATCCGTGACGTCACACGTCCCCTCAGGTGATCCGTGACGTCACACGTCCCCTCAGGTGATGTGACGTCACACGTCCCCTCAGGTGATCTGTGACATCACACGTCCCCTCAGTCTTCTTCACTATCATACTCGTTGTGCAGATCGCTCACCAGATTCCAATATAATCGTTGAATATCGTCGACCCATTGAAAGCTCTTGGGGGGGGGGGACGTGTTCTCAGAGAGCTCCAACGTCAACAAGAGCGTTGAATTCCCATAAGGTCTAGTTGCTCCGCGGGGTGTACCACCTTCCTCGGTAGCCTCAGATTGATGCCAAGTTACTACCTCCCCTGAAGTTATATGATTTCTGTCCTCACTGGTCGAGTCAGTCTTGATCGTAAGTAATACCACTGTTCATCCCTTCGTTCACAGGTCACTTGCAGATTAGCCAATAATAACAGTCATGGGTTACCCACATCAGTTCCCTGATCACTGACAGGTTGGCCAATAGGTTTTCACGACTGTCACAAGCTTTTCACAGGCAAAAGTTAAATACAGCAGTCTCTAACCGGTCGTCCTGGTTGTATCTCACTAGCCTCTAGTGTGGCTTCTTCTCGTGGATCACCTTGTAGGCTTACGACCTTCGCTGACTCTTGAGCTGCCTGGGAACGCCTCTGTAACTTGGTTGTGATCTACAGCTGTCACAAGAGTACTTGCATTCCCCTATTTGTACTATTTCACCAACACTCTCAGCTGATCCCTTCACTGTCTAATCACCTTTCATCCTTCACCAAAAGGTTCCCAGATGCTCCACGTGTGGTCAGAATACTGTTGCACCACTTCTCCAGCTCAACTCGTCACATAAATTTCGAATCTGGAAGATTTTCACAGGAGCTCCAGCCCCCCTCCCCCATCCCGTCCTCGTCCCTGTCATTAATAAGGTCAGTGACTCGACCTCCAATCCCTGAGCCCGGCTTAGTGCCCGCTGATGACGTCATAGAAAGATTAACCATGATTGGCTGAGAACCTGGGGCCACTATCCACTTACCTCTCTCGTTATGCGACCTTGAGGCGTGCATCGCTGCATCGAGCGGGTTCCCGGATGTCCCACCTGCTGTTTGGCGCCATTTTCTTTTTGTCTTCGTCCCACTTCCAACCTTAATCATTAAAATACATCCCTAAATCGTGCTACATGCACGTTCCTTATTAAGTTAATGTTTATAGGCCGTCTCTGATCTTTCTTAGTTGGGATAAATGACTCCTGAGGCCGGAGAGGTCTGCTACTGGAAGCCAATCATAACAGTACACTAACACATATACTGATCGTGATAATATTAAGTGGAATAATCTAGATCGACGAGATACGATGCGATAACCAAATTCACTTTACCTTACGCTGCAGACGCCAGGATGAAGGTACCACTACACGATGTGTTTCCTGAAACATAAAACAGCAAAATAAACAATTAAAACCCAGTTATGTAGTTTTCAAAGTAATTAAACTGATGATACTCTTGCAATAGAGTCTGAGCAGGATGGACTCATATGAGAATTCAAGTGCCTTAGAAATAGAAGACAGTCTCATAAGAGTATAAGAATAGGAAGCAAGTCTCATAAGTGTATAACAATAATATACAACACTCTCATAAAGGTATAACAATAGTATACAAGCGCACAATGACTTAGGCATACTGGTCCCGTACATGAAGAAACCATCCCATCCCCTCAAAACAAAAAAAAAAGAATATAGAGACAAACTTTTAAACACAAATATGAATTTCCTACACAAAAAGGGAACCTCCACCTCCCTACCCACACAAACAGGGATCCCCACACAAACAGAGATCCCCACACAAACAGGGATCCCCACACAAACAGGGATCCCCATACAAACAGGGATCCCCGCACAAACAGGGATCCCCGCACAAACAGGGATCCCCACACAAACAGGGATCCCCACATAAACAGGGATCCCCATACAAACAGAGATCCCCACACAAACAGAGATCCCCACACACACAGGGATCCCCACACAAACAGGGATCCCCACACAAAGAAGGTAACCATTTAAACTTTACCCTTCTTGGGTGTAAAATCACCGGAGTGCTCATCGGGTGCGGTGAAAGGTTACCTAACTTTTGCCGCGACTACTTAAAAGGGTCCCCAAACTTTGCATAATTCTAAGGAAGAAGTAAATATAGCACCAGTACTATTTTTCCCAGAACCAGTTACATTTTCAGATCGAGAGCATCATTTCCAAAATTAGAGGCACATTTCCAGAACCAGAGACATATTCAGAAACACATTTCTAGAATCAGAGTTCCATGTCCACGATCAGAGTTCCATGTCCAGAATCAGAGTTGCATTTTCAGAACCAGTTCAATATACGCAGATTCAGATTAACGTATCCAGAAAACTGTGCAAATATTTACCATTACATTCATTCCATCCACAAAAGAGCGTGTCTTAAACTTTCTGGGCATTCCCCCTCCCGTGTTCTTCCACTTTGATTCCCCTTCCGTGAAGGGAGGGAATCTGGGAAAAGGCGGGCACCCAAAAAGGGAGTTAATGAGGGAACCCGTCAGCGCCGAGTTCACGGGAAGGGAACTAAGGTGGGAAGGGAAACTCATAGTAGCCCATGGTGGGAGAGTGGATGCCTGTGATGGGAAGAAGAGGGAACAGGGCTCTAGACAGCAGAGTCACTGCGGGGTTGTTGTTGTTTTAGATTCAGCCACTCTGAACAAAAAGTTGCAAGTAGCACGGGCTATGGTGAGCCCGTAGTGGACTTACCTGGCACAGGAGCGGTGCTGTGACCCGGGAGAGGTTTATGGCCCGGGTTTAAGCACCGGGTGAACATCCAGGGGAGATGGTGTGGGGAGGAGGGAGAGAAGTGGAATGGGTGGTGGGGAAGGGGGAGTGGACTCAAGGTGTTAAGCACTGTATTGATGTGTGTTTAACATCATTAACAACGCACACACATGAACCCCGTGTGTTGGTGTGTGTGTGTGTGTGTGTGTGTGTGTGTGTGTGTGTGTGTGTGTGTGTGTGTGTGTGTGTGTGTGTGTGTGTGTGTTTGTGTGTGTGTGAGCGTATTTACCTAATAATGCCTACGGGACTAGAGCAGCAGCCTTTAGGGGCTGTCTCGGTGTAGTCATGTACTCAGATGTGTTTGCAGGATCGAACGTTAACTCCTGGGCCCCACCTTACCAGGTGTCGGTTGTCTGACGCAATTACTCCCAACCATCCTCTTCAGTGTCATCTGTTTTTTTTTTAAGTACTTCATGAATTAGGGTCTACTGTGAACAAATCCACAAGGGCCGTGATAAGGGTTCGAGCCTACGTCTGAGATGATCCCAGATGCACCTTAGATTTGTTCATTTGATGTATCACGCTATTGTGATTTCTGTGTGTATGGGTTCTACTGTCTCTCTAGAGCATTCCATTTCATCACTTCTCTTAGCTAAAAAGTTCTCCCTAACATCACTTTGACTCATCCGCGCCTCAAATATCCATCCATTGTAAGACTGTATTGTACTGATCTGATTATTAACCCCCGCTACACGTTGTTCCACAGCAATACGGAGAGTTCTCTGGATTTAATCGTGTGCATGTTGCAGACACAGGTAATGCTAAAAGAAAATCCCCTGCATGGGGAGCACGCACAGCTGTGATGCGCGTTATTTCTGATGTAATAACTGAGAATATGGCCTCTGCTATTTTCTCCACTACTGTGCAGCAGTCCCAGGCTTTGGATCTTGCTTGTGTGTTTTCGTCAGTTCTGCACTGGGAAAAACATTTTATGTGGCGGGATCTCTCCTGAGAGGAGGGGGTATGAAAATAAGGTCGAATTTGCTTTGAAGCCTGGTAACATTAGAACATACATAGACGAGTTTCTGATGTGAAGATATTTTATTTGCTGTCTCGTGAAATCATTGCTTTGAATAACTGATAATTATGCAGATGTAATCATTCTTGTATGTTTACATGTATCATTAAGTAAACACAGAAGCCACTGTGACCCTCCGCCGCGCCCACAGTGTAGAGATGAACATCCCAGTGTATGATGCTACGCTCACAGTAGCTTTACACTTACTGTTCCCACGGCAAATGGAGCTCCCAGACTCTTGATGTATCATCATCTTAATCTCTAAGTACCGAGAAGGTAGACGTTGTGTCAGTAGAATAACAGGTAGTATCTCAGCTTTCCCTACTTGTAAACAAGTTATGGATCTAACGGCCTTCTATTTGCTTTGTCATTGTCCGTATAGTACCGTGTATTCCCTTCAATTAAAAAAAATAACTTCCATAGCTAAGGGGATTGCGAGGTTGAGGCGAGTCAGTTCGACCAAAAGTCATTTGAGCCTTTGTGATGTGCTTTTATCTCTGTTCTAACTTTACGTCTCTTGTATTTGTGCTTCGTAACAACTAGCTCTTCTTGATTGCTTATATAATCAATCCATCACTAATACCCTTTGAAGAACCGACATTACTAAATGGACTACACTGAGGGAAAATGTGTTTGTATGCTACCAGGCTTATCGTTCCTGATTGTCTTCTCTCTCTCTTCTCTCTCTCACGCTGTGTTTGTCACCTGGTTGCCTTCATGCTCGGGTAAAATCAACTTACAGCTTCCCTCCCTTCCTCTCTCTCTCTCTCTCTCTCTCTTTCTCTCTCTCTCTCTCTCTCTCTCTCTTACCACTGTTTTCAGCTTGGTGTGCTCCGAGCTCCACTCTGTTGGTCACTCCTAGCGCCATCTGCCGCTACACGAACATCACGAGCATCAGCGACAAAAGTTTAGTGCTCCCAGCAGATATATATATATATATATATATATATATATATATATATATATATATATATATATATATATATATATATATATATATATATATATATATATAAGGATTAGGGATGGGGCGGGGGAAAGGTATGGTGCCCAACCATTTGGGGGGTCGGGGATTGAACGCCAACCTGCATGAAGCGATACCGTAGCTCTACCGTCCCAATTCAAGTGGTTGGGCTTATATATATATATAGTTACAAACTTTGTTACAAACAAGGAATATAGCTGTTAGTTACAAACTATTGGGTGCTTCCAGCTCCTCAGATGGCGGGCAGGAGACCTGAATGCAGTGTGCATTTCTCCACGGTATTGCCACGCTGAGGCGCTGGAAAAGAAAGCTGGCAGCTCTAGGGTCTCTTAATATTGTTTAAATTTGCTTAAAAGCTGGTGTATATATATATAAGTCATATTTAATAATATATGTCTACAGGAAAGACTGCTACCAAAATATACTAATATATATATATATATATATATATATATATATATATATATAATGCCATTCTGTGTAAATGGCCGTCCATTTACAAGATCCCTATAAGGATGAAGTGACTGTTTTGCTCCTCTAACTTTTATAAATACGAGTTCCTTAGATGTTATTATTACGGACCATTGAGCGTCGAAATATTTATGTTTGTGCAAAGTGATCTCCCTGATGGTGAATGGTGGCAACCTGTCTTCCAGAAATAATAGTACTTATATGAACTATTAGTGGAAGGTAGGGTACGCTGCGTGCACTCAGTAGGGTACCCTGCATGCCCTAAGTACGGTACCCTGCATGCACTCAGTAGGGTACCCTGCATGCCCTCAGTAGGGTACCCTGCATGCACTCAGTAGGCTTAATCAGCTTCAAATAGAACCATACGAGGAAGAAGTGCAAGATTTTATTCTGGTGTTGCTGCAATATTATAAATTTGTGACCCTTCGGTTTTACATCAATGACGGAGGCGTTCGACACCTTCACTATACCTTCATGTCCATAGAACAGATGCAACCAACGTTACAGTACATATATTATTATTGTCATTATTAATTAATATTAAAATATTAATGTAAATTGTAAAAGATTAAATGTGTAGGATTTCGCTACGGGTCATCTACCACCTCACACTTAACAGATTATAATCGAGTACTTGACTCCAATCTGAGATTCCTGTCTTGGGTTGGATCCCAAGTAGTGAGACAAACTTAACGACAGGACCAGGACAACTAGTAAGAAACTATCGGTTAGAAAGGAGGTGTCCAAGAGCCAGCAGCCCGGGCCTGCAGGCACAAACAGGTGAACAGTCCCTTAATCTACTGGTCTCAGTGCCCTATAGGGAAGCTCTCCAACACATAAGGGTGTATTGCATATCCCCCTGACTACTAGATGTTCCACCTGCACGAACAGACCAATTTTAATGGTTATATCACACAAAGCGCAAAGTCATCGAACTAGTTTTGGTAACAGTTTGGCAACTTAAACATTGCCTCTTGCAACACCCAATATATTTAGTTGACATTATTTGCAGTATTTATGCAGCCACCAAACGTATAATGCTTGATATACGCAAGTGATATACGCAAGTGATGTACGCAACCAGGTACAACCTAACCAAGGTACAACCAACCAGGTACAACCTAACCTAACCAGGAGGCCTGGTTAGGTTAGGTTAGCGTCCCCGCCGACCGGGCCGCGGGGACGCTAAGCCCCGAAGCACCCCAAGGTAAGTGATGTACGCAAGCGATGTACACAAATCATTACAGGTGTGGATGGAGGGAACAGGTGTTCAGTCATACAACAAATCAATAACAATTAGTGCCGAGACTTGCATTTGTAAACCACTCAGTAATTCACAAAAACAGAATGACGAGACTAAACATAAAACGGGTAAAGTAATTTGCGCATCCAGTCAATAAAAAACACCAAAAACCACAAACATATCAATGTAAAATATAGAAAAACATGAAAAACATTGCTTCAAATTCCAACGCATTTCAGCTTAAATCTATCGGGATCTCTATCATACAGAAGCATGACGTCTGCCATCCTCCACTGGCACACCGTAGATGGCTTATGAGGATTAATAATATCCTCAACAACACGAGAGTGGATAAATTGGATATTCAGTTCCAGATACCACATATCACATACCAGTTGATCAATAGGTTTAATGTCTTCACATTTAATGTTAAATATGGCGAGAGTATGATCGAATTTGTGATCACAGAATTTACACGAAGTGCTCACAGTTTACATGAAGTGATCACAAAGTTTACATTTGTCCTCTCCTAAAGTAACAAGAGGTGTGTACATCAAGAAATTTATAATATATACAAATAAAATAAATCATTAATAATGAATACAAAATAATTTTTATAGTATAATATTAGTAGACCACAATATTATTATTAATTAAATTGTATTAATAACTAATTAGCATTTAAGGTATAATAATAATAATAATAATAATAATAATAATTTAGGATAAAACCCCACACTTGTGTATTTGTAAAATTAACGTAAGGAAATTACACCAAGTCTTTCACACTCTTCTGAGTGCTTTGTCAAGGTCTGAGTGTGTGATAAGGACCAGACTTACATCTCAACGTCTAATGAGACCCTAATACAAAGTCTGGTCCTAACCACACACTCAGACCTTAATAAAGCACTCAGGAGAGTGCGAAAGACTTGGTGTAAATTCCTTACATCAATTTCACAAATAGACAAGTGTGTGGGTTCTTATCCTATGTTATGTCTGTGAGAAGAAATTACCATTACTAATAATAATAATAATAATTAATAATTATTATTATAAAATAATAATAATAATAATAATAATAATAATAATAATTATTATTATTATTATTATTATTATTATTATTATGATTATTATTATTATTATAACAATATAATAATAATCATAAGTTGAAATCCTAAATATTACATTTGTCAAAACACTATTTATGCAAGATAATTGCATGCTTTTGTTGCACTTTTTAATTAGTTTCCTGTACTAATAAAAACACGACCTTCTTTATCCTTTTATCAGTATTAAGACTTCAAATCTGTTGCCTACCGTTTGTTTCATGCCTTTACAAGGTGATTATAAGCAGTTGAGGGAACCATCTTATATGGTCGTTTAGCCTTTTGCCAAAACCAATGCTATTAGTTCGTGGTACGAACCACCTGCTTTAGTGTGGTATAAACACTTTAAAGTGCGGTATGAACAAGTTGCTTTATTGTTATTTATAAACCAATTGATTTACTGTGGGGTATGAAGCACCTGCTTTACTGTGGGGGTATGAACCAAGTGCTTTATTGCAACTGCTTTATAGGTATAAAGCAGTTGTTTTACTGTGTACTATGAACCAAATACTTTATTGTTTGGGATGAGCCAGATGCTTTATTGTTTTATACGAACCAGTTGCTTTACTGTGTACAGTGAACCAGCTATTCGCAAGAGTGCGAAGTATCCGCGAGGAAAAGGGAAGAAGGCAATCAGTGGAAGGCGCCAAGCCATTACGACTGTATAGTACTGGGAAGGGGTCAAGATAAGGATTTGGGATGGGACGGGGGGAAAGGAATGGTGCCCAACCATTTGGACAGTCGGGGATTGAGCGCCGATCTGCATGACATGAGAATGAAGAGTATCCGCGATAATGAAGAGTATCCACAAGAACGAAGAGTATCCGCGAGAAGGCAGAGTATCCACAAGAATGAAGAGTATCCGCGAGAAGGCAGAGTATCCACAAGAACGAAGAGTATCCGCGAGAATGAAGAGTAACGTGTCACCCAAGAGTCCAAGGCCCCACAGGAAGATTCGAAAGAGTAAATCAAGAGAGCCTGTTCACCCAGCACTGCTCAGCGACACACGGCCGGCTGTGTGCTGGCTGCTAGGATAATGTTGCTGAGAGAGAATGTGGCCAGCAGGATTACGGCGCTGGATGAGTGAGCAAGGATTATGGCATGGTCGAGTGTGGGGAAGGATAATATAGCGGAGAGTAACTGTGACGATGAAAATAGCGTTGGGTTAGCTTGGGAATGATAATGGCTCTTGGATAATTGTGAGCAGGATAATGGGGATGAGTTACTCTGGCAAGATAACGGGGAATGGTGAGTATTGGCAGGATAATGGCGCTGGGTGATAGTGGGCAGGATAATGGAGCTGGGTGATAGTGGGCAAGATAATGGCACTGGGTGATAGCGGGCAGGATAATGGTGATAGTGGGTAGGATAATGGGACTAGTCGATAGTGAGCAGGATAACTGTGCTGAGTGATACTGGGGCAGGATAATGACGCTGGCGAGTATGAAAAGGATAATGGCGCAGAGTGATGCTTGGATAATGGCACTAGCCAAGGAGTGTGGGCGTGGTGTCGGGTATCGGGGGCGGCGATCAGGCAGGGCGCTGGCCGAGGATTGATCGCCACCGTGACCCCGCGGGCTGGGCCGTGCGTCCAGGGCTGGAGAGGAGGTATTGCTGTGTCCTGACGAGGGTCTGAGGGAGCGCCGCGCCCGGTCGATAGCCACGTCCCCATTATTCCATTACTGGAGCCCGGGCGGCGGCGCTAAGTTGCCTATCAGAGGCCGGGCTCCGTTACCGAATCAACACGGCCGTAACGCGACCTGCCACCGACCACCGCCGCTGCCCGCCACTGATTGGCAGACCGGTCGATGATTGACAGCGTTGTCATGGCGACGGCGGACGGCCGGCCAATAGGATGGTGGAATTGCTCTATGGGCGGCGCTAGGGGAGGGGCGCTGCGGTGATTGGTGGAGGCAGCTACGGGGGGCGTGGCCGGGATAAGCCCCGTCCCCTGGCCCGCCAGCGGCACCGAGCGGTCGCCACGCTGGAGTCCTCGCCTGCCGTTTAACCCGCCAAGCTGGCGTCCTCCGTCGCGGATCTGCTGCGGGCGCTGCAGCCCAACATGGCGCTCATGAGTGGACTCGGTGGTCTTGGTTCTTTTGGTTCTTTTGGCGCGTTCTCGGCTCTAAATGCCTTGAGTGCAAATGCGGCGAGCAATGGTAATTTGGGAGGATCTGGCAGTCCTGTAGTTCCCACGCCGCTAGTGCCGTTGCCCTCACTCTCCTTCACCGCCGCCCAGGTGGCCGCCGTCTGCGAGACTCTGGAAGAGAGTGGCGACATGGAGCGACTTGGACGCTTCTTGTGGTCGCTGCCGGTGGCTCACCCGCACCTCCACGACCTCAACAAACACGAGGCGGTGCTGCGAGCGCGCGCCCTCGTCTCCTTCCACGTGGGCAACTTCAGGGAGCTCTACGCTATATTGGAATCACAACGTTTTTCCAAATCGTCGCACGCGCGTCTGCAGGCACTGTGGCTGGAGGCGCACTACCAGGAGGCTGAGCGCCTCCGGGGCCGCCCGCTGGGGCCGGTTGACAAGTACAGAGTCCGCAAGAAGTTTCCCTTTCCCAGGACCATCTGGGACGGCGAGCAGAAGACTCACTGCTTCAAGGAACGCACAAGATCCCTACTTAGGGAATCCTACCTCCAGGACCCGTACCCCAACCCCAGCAAGAAGAGGGAGCTGGCCTCGGCCACGGGTCTCACCCCTACACAAGTCGGCAACTGGTTCAAGAACCGCAGGCAGCGAGACAGAGCAGCAGCTGCTAAGAACAGGTAAGCCGCCGCCTGTCCATGGTGGCCACGCGGCATGCCTCAGGGGTACAACCCAGGGGTGGCGCCTTCCTCAGTGGCAAATGGACGGGGGCGTCACCACCTTGCCTTTTTGCCACTGTTTCGACTCGCATGTTACTGACGCACACACTCCAAGACGTGAAACTGAACTAAAGACCGCAGCGGCTGCCAGTGAGTGGGGTTTCCACTGCAGCTATAGAATATACTTTCAGAGGTGACTTCTCTAAAACACTGTGATTCCAACATATTTATAATAGAGCTTGCACGAGAGGAAACCTTACTCACTGGCTCATCCAATATCAACAATAGTCACTAAACCATAATTTTAAGCAAAAAACAAATATAATATATTAAATGTCTATTAATTCTCGTACACGGTTGTCTGCACCACGAGACGGTGAATATGTAGTCAGTTCCAGATTACAAAGTTCTGGTCGGTAGAGAATTGACCATCTGCTCACCCTCCTTATCTTTCAATACCAGTGGGAACTGATCAATAAGCCCGGTGGTGTCTGTGGATGGGTTACTACAACTCCAGGGTCGTCCCCCTGTACTCACCACCACCACACTTACAAATCATATACGAAAATTGCGTGTCAAATTATATGTAAGGTTTTGGGATTACGAAATTTGGATCACATGCGTTAACTCGAGCAAAGAAACTGATACCACGGAGTATTCCCACCCACACACACACATGAAAATATACATGGTACATGTGTTTCTTCATGTGTCATATCAAAACAAGTGTCATGTCACCAGAGGGCCTGACAGCAGTTGGAGACGACACACTTGGGGGCAACATCAAAGCTGTCAGCTGTGGCTTTAATTATAGAGAGGCATGTTGATGTGGGTTCCGCGCGCGCGCGCGCGGACGCTTTGCAAAGACGATCCCCGTCAAGTGAGGGAGAGAGGTTTACAGGTGGAGTTTTCTGTGTGTGCTCTCTCTCTCTCTTTCTCTCTCTCTCTCTCTCTCTCTCTCTCTCTCTCTCTCTCTCTCTCTCTCTCTCTCTCTCTCTCTCTCTCTCTCTCTCTCTCTCTCTCTCTCTGTTTTTGGGATTCACCTGCAAAGGACTTTACTTTGTTACAAGGGTTGTTGTTGAGCAGTAGAAGAGCCCGCTTTCTCAGTGGGGGTTTCGGGTAATAAGGCTGACGAGGGTGGGAGTCCAGTCCTAATCCCCACTGTATACAGTGGGGATTAGACTTTAAGACGTCCCTCTAAAACAGTTTATTCTCGACTGAGTTACTCTACCTTGTGATGAAGTTACATTACTGGTGGTTAACCTTGAAGAAGTTACCCTACTGGGGGGTTTACCTTGAAGAAATTACCATGTATGGTGGTTTTAGATCATAAAGTTAACCCAGATGTGAGTTTACTCCCAACGAGTTAACCTACATATCGGTTTAATCCTGACTGAAGTTGACACACACGAGGGGTTTACTCCTGACGAAGTTACCTAATATGAGGGGTTTACGTACCGTTGCCCAAGTTCACCCGCGGCGGCTTCGTCCAGGATAGGAGTGAGGGGATAGAAGCGAGGAAAACCTAGACCGGTTCATTCATGGCAGCAGTAGCAAGGAGGGGAAGGGAGGGGAGGGAGGGAGGTAGGGATTATAATTGGCTGTGGGCGTACTGGGGACGGTGTGGCAGCCCTCGAGGTTTCACTAGGGGAGGAGGGGCTTCATTAACGCTGGAGGTTTATTGCTTGTGAACCTCGAACTGGATATGCGGCTTCACTAGAGGGAGGGCGAGGAAGGGAGAGAGGAAGGGAGGGAGTGAAGGGTTTGGGACAAAGAGTATACGTGGAATTATTAGTGATTATTCGCGATAATCAAGGGTTCCAATAACCAAGAGGCTCAAATGATGATCATTTCTGATCGCGATAATCAAAGGTTCTACTCGACGTGTTAATTATCGATCGCGATAGCCAAGTGCTCAAAAACTGCATGGTAATCATTGATTACCATTTTTAGAATTATTTATTACAAATTAAAATAAAAATATAAATAATTTATACCTATTTCTCAATAATAATAATAATAATAATAATTTAGCTACCCACGGAAGGTATTATTCACTTATTTATTATTTTTTTCTGTCCCTCTATTACATTCTTCCTCTTTTCTTCCTAGCCAATCTTTGTACATCTTATTGTTTATCCTATTTATTCCTTTATTTCCCCACCTTCTTTCTCCCCTACCCTTTTCTACCCTAGTTATATTTCCCTCTCCCATCTTTCCTTTCCCCCTCCCCTTTTTCTTTCTCTCCTCTTCTTTACAGTATCTCCTCCTCTTTCCTTTCCCTATCCCCCTCTTTCCTTCCCTTATCTACTCTTCCAGTCTCCTCTTTCCCGTGGGTCTTGAGTCGTGATTGCTGTTCCAGCTTGTTACTGCTGCTAGGATTAAAATCCCAGATATTTTTATTATCACTTATTGCATTACCCATTGTTATTATTATTATTGTTTTTATTATTATTATTATAATTATTAATATAATTATTATTGTTATTATTTGATTTTATTTTATCACTTATCCCATAATCTCTGTCTCTATTTTCGGGCACTTATTTATTGTGGTATGGTCCCCTCAGTATACTTTCTGTATATACTTTGATCCCTAAGTATATGTACTGTGTTTACTCTGGACTCTCAGTATATTGTGTATATTCTTCTACATAGTCTCACCAACTTGGTGTCTTCTTTTGATAATTACTTACTCTGGTCGTTCATTATACTTACTGTGTATACTCTGGTTTACAGTGACTGGTTAATGGAGCCTCTGGTATATAGAGCGTCTGGGTTAAAGCGGTTTCATCAACATCAACACTAGGTTACAGTAACTTTTGGTTTATAGTGCGTTCGGTTTACATACTCTGGTTTACAGTGATTTTCAGTGATTATGATTTACAGATATTCTCGTTTATATTGACCAAGGTTTACAGTGATTGACTTAATGATACTATGGTTTATATTGACTTTAGTTAACAGTGAATCAGGTTTATCGTAATTCTAGTTTGGTGACTAGTTTACAGTGACTATGGGACTGTGGTTTAGATATTAGTTTAAAGTGACTACGGTTTACAGACTAGTTTATAGTAATTGTTTACCATGACTGGATTACATTTTAGCTTTGATTCCATTTAATGTTCTACATTACTTTCTTAAAAAAAAAAAGTATTTCATAAGTTGCATAACAAACACCTGATTTGTAACGTTCCAGTTATCTCTTCATTTAATTTGATATATTACGTTAAATATTTTACATTAAGTCCCATTTTCTCTGTTCATTTTGTTCTATAAGTTTGGCTGTTTGCCTTTACATCACTAAGTATTGCTGATTAACTCTTAATAGTATTCAACTCTTACAAATAGTTCTGAAAATAATAATAATAATAATACCAACAATAAAAATTACATTTTCGAAAACAGTAAAATAATGTCAATAATAATACATTTCACGAAGCCCTCAAAATCAATCCCATTAGTGACGAGGAGCCACAAGTTATGAGGAGCCACAAGTAACGAGGAACTACAAGTAACGAGGAGCCACAAGTTATGAGGAGCAGCAAGTGACGAGGAGCCACAAGTGACGAGGAGCCACAAGTAACGAGGAGCCACAAGTTATGAGGAGCAGCAAGTGACGAGGAGCCACAAGTAACGAGGAGCCACAAGTGACGAGGAGCCACAAGTGATGAGGAGCCACAAGTGATGAGGAGCCACATGTAACGAGGAGCCATAAGTTATGAGGAGCCACAAGTGACGAGGAGCCACAAGTGACGAGGAGCCACAAGTAACGAGGAGCCATAAGTTATGAGGAGCCACAAGTAACGAGGAGCCATAAGTTATGAGGGGCCACAAGTAACGAGGAGCCATAAGTTATGAGGAGCCACAAGTAACGAGGAGCTATAAGTTATAAGGAGCCACAAGTAACGAGGAGCCATAAGTTATGAGGAGCCACAAGTAACGAGGAGCCATAAGTTATGAGGAGCCACAAGTAACGAGGAGCCATAAGTTATGAGGAGCCACAAGTGACGAGGAGCCATAAGTTATGAGGAGCCACAAGTAACGAGGAGCCACAAGTAACGAGGAGTCATAAGTTATGAGGAGCCACAAGTAACGAGGAGCCATAAATTATGAGGAGCCACAAGTAACGAGGAGCCACAAGTAACGAGGAGCCACGAGTGACGAGGAGCCACAAGTGATGAGGAGCCACAAGTGACGAGGAGCCACAAGTAACGAGGAGCCACAAGTAACGAGGAGCCACAAGTGATGAGGAGCCACAAGTGACGAGGAGCCACAAGTAACGAGGAGTCACAAGTAACGAGGAGCCACAAGTGATGAGGAGCCACAAGTGATGAGGAGCCACAAGTAACGAGAAGCCACAAGTGATGAGGAGCCACAAGTAACGAGGAGCCACAAGTGATGAGGAGCCACAAGTAACGAGGAGCCACAAGTGATGAGGAGTCACAAGTGATGAGGAGCCACAAGTAACGAGGAGCCACAAGTAACGAGGAGCCACAAGTGATGAGGAGCCACAAGTGATGAGGAGCCACAAGTGACGAGGAGCCACAAGTAACGAGGAGTCACAAATGATGAGCCACAAGTAACGAGGAGCCACAAGTAACGAGGAGCCACAAGTGATGAGGAGCCACAAGTAACGAGGAGCCACAAGTGATGAGGAGCCACAAGTAACGAGGAGCCACAAGTGATGAGGAGCCACAAGTGATTAGGAGCCACAAGTAACGAGGAGCCACAAGTAACGAGGAGCCACAAGTAATGAGGAGCCACAAGTGATGAGCCACAAGTAACGAGGAGCCACAAGTAACGAGGAGCCACAAGTGATGAGGAGCCACAAGTAACGAGGAGCCACAAGTAACGACGAGCCACGAGTGACGAGGAACCACAAGTAACGAGGAACCACAAGTGACGAGGAGCCACAAGTGACGATAATCCGCAAGTAACGAGGAGCCACAAATGTGGAGCTGCAAGTAACGAGGAGCCACAAGAAACGATGAAACGCAAGTAACGAGGAGACATGCGACGAGTAGCCACATATTCGAGGATCCATAGGTGACCAAGTCTACACGCCACGCCCACATATAACCAACATATTTGACTGGCAAATCAAAAACAAAATACTAATAATGAGAAAATCCACTCGGGCTGTGAGCTGAGCGCGAACCTACCACCAAAGCATTGCCAAGCCGCATATACTCTACCACTGGAGCACCAATGATGGTCCAGCGATCAGAGTCTGTGGCTTGGCAATGCTTTGGTCGTAGGTTCCCGCCCAGCTAGCTCACAGCCCGGGTGGATTTTCTCACTGATCTATAAATCACGTTAGTGTGATTTCTATGTGTTAACAATAATAATTGGAAGAAGAATGTCAATGACAACATTTATATAGTACAAGGTTCAATATTAACTTGAAGTACAAAAGCGTAAACGTTGTGGTACGATTATTCGTTACAGTGAATACTTATGTGCGTATGCACTCATGTGAGTTTGTAATCATGTACGTGTGTGTTTATGTATGTGTATACGCATTCTCGAGCATACTCCAGTATCTGGGTACTCAGGTATGTACATGCACGCATGTACTCATGTATATTCATGAGCCCATGTATACAATCCTGTATGGTGACGTGTGGGTGCACGTTTCCACAGGTGCCTGTGCAGGTATGAGCATGCAGAGGCGTGTGTGCATGGTTGCGTGTGCATGCGTGAATATTGTGCACGCGTGTGTGTGTGAAGGTGTGTGCGTGCATGAAGGTTCCCATATACGTACATGAGGTGTATATTTTTGCCAGCGTATGTGTGGCTGGAACCCTGTCGGCACACACACACACACATCTCCAGGAAGCAGCCTGTAGCAGCTATGTAATTCCCAGGTACCTATTTACTGCTAGGTAACAGGTGCATCAAGGTGAAAGAAACTCTGCCCACTGTTTTTCGCCGGCGCCGGGAATCGAACCCCCGACCACAGGACCACGTGTCCAGCGTGTGTTAGTGTGATGATATATCCACTCTTCACTGTGTCAGGTCTACTTCACTAGTTATTCCCTCACTGTTATGTACTCTATATTTCTCTTTCTCATTTCTATATTATGTACTAAACGTTTACCTCTCATTCACAGGCGATATAGGCGTTATGGCTTGGCGCTTTCCCCTGATAATTAACTCCCTCTTATCACCTGTTTCCTCCTTTGTTTCTTTTCCCTTAACCTATCTCTTTTTCCTCTTAACCTTCCTTCTTACCTCCGTATCCAATTCTCATTCCATCCTGGCGTCCCCTCTCCTTCCGTGGCCTCCTTCTCTTCCTATCCTAATCCCCCCCCCCCGATATTCCTCTCTTCACGGTCTCTCTCTCTCTCTCTCTCTCTCTCTCTCTCTCTCTCTCTCTCTCTCTCTCTCTCTCTCTCTCTCTCTCTCTCTCTCTCTCTCTCTCTTCCTCCCTCTCTGTTCCTCCCTCTCTCTTCCTCCCTCTCTCTTCCTCCCTCTCTCTTCCTCCCTCTCTCTTCCTCCCTCTCTCCCTCTTCCTCTCTCCCTCTTCCTCTCTCCCTCTCCCTCTCTCCCTCTCCCTCTCTACCTCTCTCCCTCTCCCTCTCTCCCTCTCTCCCTCTCCCTCTCTCCCTCTCTCCCTCTCTCCCTCTCCCTCACCCTCCCGCCTCCCCCACGCAGTAATCCAACAGTGTTGTCATAGTCCCATAATCCGGCCAAGTGACAATCGGGTTCTCCGGATTTCCGCAGACTGTCGGCCCCCTCCCCGGGCTCCACCGTTGCCAACGCCAACCATCCGATTTATTGCCAATGGAACCCTGCGATTTTCGCACGGAGAAACTCATATTTATTCGCGATTTAATGGATAGTTAGAAACCCCCGGTGCTTTAGGCTTTATTTATTTATTTTTTTGGTGTATTGTGTTCTACAGTCAAGAGATACGAAGCTGCTCAGAATTATTGGGAATGTTGATTTCTTTTTAGGTCAATTTGTACAATATCTTCTATGGAATCAAATATTTAAAGGAGGAAGAGGGGAAGAGAATTATCAGGGGGGAATGGCCGAGCCATCATTACTATAGCGCACTTGGAAGGGGTCAGGATAAGGATTTGGGATGGGCCGGAAGGATGGAATGATGCCCAACTTCTTGGATGGTCGGGGGATTGAACGCCGACCTGCATGAAGAGAGGCCGTTGTTCTACCGTCCAGCCCAAGGGGTTGGACTAAAGGGGAAAGAGAAGAAGAGAAATCGGCCAAGTTCCTTTCCATACATACGAAGGTTGGCAATACTGCTAGTCCGGTTGGCCGGGATGTGACTGGCTGGCCAGGATGTAGCTGGTCGGGATGTGACTGGCTGGCCAGGATGTGGCCGGCTGGCCGAGATGTGACTGGCTGGCCAGGATGTGGCCGGCTGGCTGGGCAGGATGTGGCCGGCTGGCTGGCCAGGATGTGGCCGGCTGGCCGAGATGTGACTGGCTGGCCAGGATGTGGCTGGCTGGCCGGGCTGGCTGTGCTGACTGTGGCTGGGTTAGCGTGATGAGTTTTGCTTGAGACATCTGGCGGCTTTGTTTCTGACAGGTAACTCGTAATTGATTTACTGGCAAGTTGAGGTACATGTTGCTGTTTTTGTGGCGAGGGCCTGGAGGGTGTGTGAGGCAGGGGATGGGCTCCTGGGTGGTGGTGGTGGTGGTGGTGGTGGTGTAGTGGTCGTTGTGGTGTGGTGATGGTGAGGTTATGGTGCAGTGTTGGTGGTCGTTGTGGTATGGTGATGGTGGTCGCTGTGGTGTAGTGATTGTTGTGGTGTGGTGATGGTGGTCGCTGTGGTGTAGTGATTGTTGTGGTGTGGTGATGGTGGTGCTTGTGTAGTGGTTGTTGTGGTGTAGTGGTGGGGGTAGACAGACTGGTGGTAGTGGACGGTCTCTTGGTTGACACTGTGGTTTATTCCTAATCATATCTCCATTCTCACTAATGCAAGTGCTAGGAACCACAATGTCATCACAACAAGTGCTAGGAACCACAATGTCATCACAACAAGTGCTAGGAACCACAATGTCATCACAACAAGTGCTAGGAACCACAATGTCATCACAACAAGTGCTAGGAACCACAATGTCATCACAACAAGTGCTAGGAACCACAATGTCATCACAACAAAACACCAACAACTCACCCAGCTCAGGGCCTGACAGCTGAGTGGACAGCGCTTGGGATTCGTAGTTTTAAGGTTCCGGGGTTCGATCCCCGGTGGAAGCGGAAACAAATGGGCAAAGTTTTTTTTACCCTGATGTACCTGTTCACATAGCAGTAAATAGGTACCTGGGAGTTAGACAGCTGCTACGGGCTGCTTCCTGGGGGTGTGTAACAAAGAGGAGACCTGGTTGACCAGGCTGCTAAGCCCCGAAATCATCTCAAGATAACCTCAAGAAGCTTCACTAACTACTGTAGCAAAGATCAGTACCATCAGAACGTGAGCACAATATTCCACAGAGACAACGCTCAATACAAATTTCTCCAGGCTTTCAAGGCTGTAATAACGTTTTTCACAACTGCACAAATAATTTATATTTTCTCCAATAATCATCTTACAGCACCACACAAAAATTATTTAACTATAATAAGCTATGCGGTAAAGGCCGTGGAGATGAGAGAGAGAGAGAGAGAGAGAGAGAGAGAGAGAGAGAGAGAGAGAGAGAGAGAGAGAGAGAGAGAGAGAGAGAGAGAGAGAGAGAGAGAGAGAGAGAGAGAATTGAAGAGTGAAGAGCACTTCCTCTTATCCTTAGTCCCTTGGACTGGACGGTAGAGCGACGGTCTCGCTTCATGCAGGTCGGCGTTCAATCCCCGACCGTCCAAATGGTTGGGCACCATTCCTTTCCCCCCGTCCGATCCCAAATCCTTATCCTGACCCCTTCCAAGTGCTATATAGTCTTAGTGGTTTCGCACTTCCCCCTGACAATTCCCTTCCCTGCCCCTCCTCTTATCTTACCTTTTAACTAAAGACGTATCTAGAGGATCGCGAGCCTGTGATGATGGGTTATGTCAACACCTGAGCCTCCAGGTCATTACCTGCCCAACTAGTCATTAACCCAGGTGTATCCATGCTGATATTGCCATCTAATTAACTATCACCTGGAATTTCACTGCAAGCTCTCAAACGGAATTCTAAGATGTGTCTCTCCTTCCCAGGTTGACTTGGAGAGTGACAGCTTTTAACGGGAGGAAATACTGAGCATTAATGATGACAATATATTGACCCTTCATAAAGGCAATATATACTAAACCTTCATATTAACAGCATATACTGATCGTTATTTAACTTGCTGATTGATTGATAAAGATTAAGCCACTCAAAAGGTGGCACGGGCATGAATAGCCCGTGAATTTTTAACTTGCAGTTAAACGTACCGGAATGTGCATATCGTGCAACAGTGCAGTTCAACGACACTCGAGCTAGTGGTCACATCACGCCGTAATCACTCTCATAGTCATACTATCTCTGTATAACACACATCTAAAGTTTAGGCAGTTGTTCAGGGCACTATACCACGACCCATATAACCACTTGCTAATCACTGGACGTGTTTACCGCTGATACAGCTCGACACTCGTCCACAGACTACTGTGTTGTCGTTCGCTCACCCACCTTCAACAAACTATAAAATTACAGCAAACTACCCTTTAGGGAGCCGGTCGGCCGAGCGGACAGCGAGCTGGACTTGTGATCCTGTGGTCCTGGGGTTCGATCCCAGGCGCCGGCGAGAAACAATGGGCAGAGTTTCTTTCACCCTATGCCCCTGTTACCTAGCAGTAAAATAGGTACCTGGGTGTTAGTCAGCTGTCACGGGCTGCTTCCTGGGGGCGGAGGCCTAGTCGAGGACCGGGCCGCGGGGACACTAAAAAGCCCCAAAATCATCTCAAGATAACCTCAAGAAGATACCCTACCTTGAGGTTACCTTGAGGTTACCCTACCCACTGCCCACCACCCTAACTAATCACTGAGCTACCACTACCCACCCTAACTAGCCACTGAATAACCACTGAGTTTCTACCCACTTACCACCCACCCTAACTACCCACTGCCCACCCAGACTAACCACTGAGTTACCCACCCCCTAACTAATCACTTACCGCATATTTAACCCCCCTAGCTAGCAACTACTAAACGCCCACTACTCATATAGTTACCGCCCTCTAACCACCTCTAACTAATCACCACTAACCACACAAGGCAAAAACAGCCGCATATCCCCACCTACTTAGCGACCACAAACCCTCACAAACTCTATCCACATGTCAAGGACTTAGAGCCTCCGTTGAAGATGAGGAGCTTATCCTTCTTTTGGAATACCAATGTGCTAAGTCCACTGGGATTGTCATTGTAAACTGAACCGTATGCCTGGGCGCGCTAAGTGTCGTTTTGTCTATCGAAATCCGCGGGACGGGACATGTTATTATCACTGGCGGGGACAGAGCCGTATAAGCCAAGCTCTGGCGAGGACTTTCGACTGAATTGGGCCTCTGGAGCCTTGCGTCGTAAGGGCGAGATTTCGCTGCCGTAGTCGAAGTGACTTGGGAGGTTATTATTCTAAGGGAAAGTTACAAGAGTGTGCCAAATCCCCCTGTTCCTCCCCTTTCTCTCCCCCTCCTCCTCCTCTCCCCCTGTTCCCTTCCTTCACCTCTCCCCTCGTCCCCTCTCCCTTTCCTTCACCATGTACTCCTCCTTCCCCCACCTCCCCCTGTCCCTTCTCCTTTTCCCCTTCCCCTGTTCCCCCTCCCCCTATTTCCCCTCTTTTCCTCTCCTATTTTCACTACTTCCCTCTCCTGTTTTCCTCCCCTGCTCTCCCTTCCCCCTCCCAGGGACCAAGATAGAGATACCAACTAGAAAAAAAATTAACAATGATTGAATCGCCCTCCTTCCCCTGCTCAGGATCTTCATGTCCCACCTAGACACCGTCCAGGAAAATGTTGCACAAGCTTCCCTTGCACCAGTCAGCGATTACATTCCAAACAGAGACACAGGACGCCCATACGCGCCCACGCCCACCCGTCTGACGCGCCCTGATAAGGGAGTAGTAGCTTATTGAGGGTGGAGGCTGATTGTTAACAGTAATGAGGTCTACTGACTGGTGTCAAAATACTCTGGTAATGCTCGCTAAACCCACGACAAACTTCCCGGTGTGACGAGAGGAAATGGACAATTGAGACGGAGGTAAGCGGGAGAGAGAGACAGAGATGGAAGAAAGGGAGGGAGGAAATGGACAATTGAGATGGAGAGGATGGGATTGGAAAAGAGGTTGAGAATGATTTTGTCACCCCTAATGCGAGGCGTTGTTGGTGGTTAGTGGTTTGAGTCATTGTTTGTGAGTGTGTCGGGTGAAAGTTTTGTTTGAACTCACTGGTTTCTTTATGAGGGTTTGTGAAGTGTGTGGTTTGTGAGGGCAAATATTTGGTTTGCTTGCTCTTGGATTATACACCTGGTGTTGTTAGTGAGACAGACTCCAAGATCTTGGGGGAGGGGAGGGGGGGGGGCTGGTGACACTCATCTGCTTGCAAGGCTTTGTTGACGTGGCCTTGATAGTGAACGATTGTTTGTGAAGGGTTGTTTGTGAAGGGTTGTTTGTGAAGGATTATTTATGCTAGGTTGTTTGTGTAGAGTTTTTTTGACAGAGTTGTTTGTGCAGTTTATTTCTAATACGTTTGTGAAGATTTGTTTGTGTGAATAATCAGTGGTAGGAAGATTGTGTAAAAAAGATTGTGGGAAGGTTACAAGGAGTGTGAAGAGAGTGAGGAAGATTATGAGGTGTGTGAGGTGAGGACGACTGTGAGAAGAGTGAGAAAGATTTAGGCGTGTGAGAAGAGTGAGGAAGATTGTGAGGAGAGTTATGAAGATTGTGAGGAGTAAGAAGATCAGTTGCAACTGACCTTCACAGGTTCCCTCAGGAACATTCTCTCCCCTCTGTATTAACCATAACCCTTCCCCCACCCCCTTCCCCTAGCCCCCCTCCCCTAGCACCCCCCACTCCCCTAACACCCCCCTTCCCATCCCCCCATAACCCCTCCCTGCCTCTCATTTCTGTTGCATTTATCGTTAACTGTTGAATGGTTCTCTTATACATCGATATGTGTAATTAATTAACATTGACAATTTGGATCAATAATTGTTCTTGGATGACTTCTTCAATATTCAATTACTGTCATAAAACCCCCTTGATCTCACGTTATCTTGACCTTGTACGTGATCAGAGACCGCGCCCAGAAGACATTGATCCCCGCAATCTTCAAGAGACAGATACGCTATTTTGTGTTCTTTCTGGACCTTATATACTCGTGTAAACAAATGGTTACATGGTGATATTTTTGCTTTATGGCCTCATGACTTTTGGCCCTTTTCAGCCTTTCCTCTCCTCTCGTAACAGTCTGGCTATCTTATCTTATCTTGAGATGATTTCGGGGCTTATCGTCCCCGCGGCCCGGTCCTCGACCAAGCCTCTTTTTTGTTACACCCCACCGGGAAGTAGCCCGTAGCAGCTGTCTAACTCCCAGGTACCTATTTATTGCTAGGTAACAGGGGCATCAGGGTGGAAGAAACATTTTGCCCATTTGTCTCCGCCTCCACCTGGGATCGAACCCGGAACCTCAAGACTACGAATCCGAAGCGCTGTCCACCCAGCTGTCAGGCGCCCTTCCATCTTCCATGGCTCCTTCCATCCATTTCAGAGTTGAATGGGAATCTAATTCTCTCCTTCCTTTTCTTGACGTCCATGTTCGCAGCTCTGTGCCCGGGTTCTCTTTCTCTGTCTAACGCAAACCCATGCATAGTGGCATGTACATTCACTTCTTTTCCTACCATCCTCCTTCTGTTAAGAAAAGTGTCCTCATCTCTCCCTCTTCCTCCGCGCATCAGTGACTCAGTTTCTGACTCCCTCAGTTTCTTGATTCTGAAATGTCCCTTATTTACAAATCTTTCTCTCGCCTTGGTTACCCTTTACATTTTATCATTTATCAACTGTGCTTATTCTCAAGCTAAACGAAATTTCTTTCATCGAAACCAGTGTCCAACACTAGTACCACTGTGCTCTGCCTTCCCTTCATATCTGAACTCAAAAATCTTACTAATACGCTTCGCTCTCTTGACATAAAGCTCGCTTTTATTCTCAATTTGTCTTCCCAACCACTTGGGCTGGGCTGTAGAGCGACGGTCTCGCTTCATACCAGGTCGGCGTTCAATCCCCGACCGTCCAAGTGGTTGAGGCACCATTCCTTTCCCTCCGTCCCACCCCAAATCCTTATCCTGCCCCCTTCCAAGTGCTATATAGTCGTAATGGTTTGGCGCTAAGGGGGGGGGGGGTAGAAATAGCCTAAGCTACTCTATCCCTTTGAGATGTATTTCTTTCTTGCCTCAATAAACATACTTGAACTTCAACTTGGCTTGGCGCTTTCCCCCCTTATAGTTCCCTTCCCTTGTCTTAGTATATAACTGTGTAGTAACTTCCGTTGTTTCTCCACTTTGGATATGCAATATCATTTTCATAGTCTTTTCCTGTGTGTATGTGTGCACACAGCCGTGCATGCATGCGTATGCACACGTAGATAAGAGGATGTGTAAAATGGTCTAAGATTTTTATTTTCGAATATCCGGATTTCTACGGCTTTTTTTTTTTTTGTTATATTAACACCAGATCACCAAAAGCGTCTTAACATATTTAATACTTTTTAACCATTAATCATAAATAAGCTTAAAAATATTTACTCCCCCCCCCCCCCCACCGACTGATTAATCCGGTTGGCGTGTTTTTCAAATGACCTTCACTTTATCATCCGGAAACAACACAGCCGTATGGCTCGAAACGCCAATATTTTCGCTTTTGTTTAAAATAAAAATATATTGTATTACCTTTATCAGCCAATGCTCGTCCTAAAACTTTTTTTATTCCCGATTAATGTGCTTATTTATATTCTTGTTAATTAGTATTTGTTAATGTGCTGTCTACCACATTGTGGTAGACAGCATTTAATTACATCAGTGTGTTCTTTAATGTTTTAGGCAATATATATATATATATATATATATATATATATATATATATATATATATATATATATATATATATATATTCAATTAACAATGGAAGGGAGTACTACCTCTGGCTGGAAGAAGGGGAACCCTTAGCCTCGGAGGAAACCACACATAACGCATTAGAGGGAATGTTTAGATCCCCTCCAATACAGTTTCTGTGTGCTTTTCTCCTACCACCCCCTTCCCTGTGTGCTTTATATACTGTATATATATAAAGTGTGTGAGTGTGATAACACACAGTGATACTGAATGCAATGCAATAACAAGAAGTTATTACTACATCTTTAAGTCAAGCAATACCGGAGCCTGCTACCTGAGACGGGCCACATTACCCAGCGCAGTAACTTGAGCAGAACAGACACAGGGGAGGAAATCAGTGACAACATGAGCGTGGCGGCTCAGCACCTGGGAAACAATCAGACTACAGCAGAAGGCTCACTGAACCAGCATCGTTTGGTTCCCTACTACCACCACTCCCCCTCCCCCCCCCCTTCCATACTCTTCACCACCACCACCTTCCACACACTCCTCCACTATCACCCCCCCCCTTGATCCTCCCATGCTACTCTAATCCCTACCGCATCCTGCTCTACTCTCTACCTCGCCCTACCCTACTCTATACCTTTCCTTACCCTACTCTATACCTCTATCTACTCCTTAGCTATCCCTATCCTATTCTCTACATCATACCCTACTCTACTTTCTACCTCTACTTCTTCCTACCCTATTCTCTACCTCTCCTTACTCTACTCTCCACCTCTCCCGACCCTGCTCTTCATGTCCCTCAACTCCACAGCAACCTTCCACTCACCCCCCCCCCCTCGCCTTTCTAACCACTCCACACTACCCTTCTTCCCATCGCTTCCCTCACTTCTCTCCCTCCCTCCATCCCTACCTCTCCCGACCCTTCTCCCATCATCCCCCCCTTCCCCCACCATCCTCTCTCCTCTACCCACTCTGTCCTGCGCCCTTTGAGTTGACCCACCAACATAATCCACTGCATCCAAAACCCTTGATTGTATGTCCGTAGCGCACCTAGGCTCTTATCCGGAGCCAGCCGGGACCTACCGCAACTCCGCCACTGTTGCTCTAACTTGCATCAGTTTACAATCTCCATCCACAAACACTCGAGGTGGAAATGTGGAGAGCGGTCGCCTAGCCAGAGGAGGTGGACGGGGCTGAGTGTGCGGGTCGGGACGAGGGATTGAAGCTGCATGGGGTAGGGGGTTGAATTTCAACTTAATCTCTCAATTATGCTTTTGAACGACGGTAACGGAAACCTCGTTACTGTGAAGTTCAACCGGGCCATTGGCAGTGTTTCATGGGAATGGTAAAGAGTAATTGGCGGCGCTGGGGGCGAGATTCTCTGCTGGCGGTGATGTGGTTTCGACTCTACGGAAAGTTGTAACAACTCCAGCGCTTAAGCTAAACAAATATATAACAAAAATACACCGGGAAGTGTTTTAGCAGGGTGAGGGGGGGGGGGGGGAAGTAGGAAAAGTAGGGGTGAGAGGGGGGGTGAGCAGGGAGGGGAGGGAAGGGGGGAGAAGGGGTATTGTTTTCACGGGCGGGGGTAAACATATTTGTGACTGTCCTTTCAAAGTTCATTGTGCATGGAGTTGTGATTTTAATATCCGGGCTCTGTGTTGTTATTTCCGATATCGCTGCACCGGCATGAAAATGATATTTTTTTTGGTACACAGTGAGAATAATACTATTTGAGGAATTTAAAAATCCAGCACTGTGAATATGGACCTGCAGCCTAGCGCACTCCTGCAAAATTCACCTCTTATTTTTCCTATTTCTAAATAATATTATAGGTGCAATTATATTGTTATAATTAAATTATTAACATTTGTATGATATTTATTATTGTTACTATTGTTCTTGTTATGATAATAATAATAATTATAATAATAATAATAATAACAGAATTATTATTATTCTCATTATTATTATTATTAATATAATAACATTATATTATTATAATAATGTACATAACGTATATAATAATAATAATAATAATAATAATAATAATAATAATAATAACAAAATTATTATTATTATTATTATTAATATTATTATTTCGCTGAATAGTTTTAATCAGACCTGTCAAACTGCTGGACTGATCACTCTAAACACAACAACAAGGTAAGTGAGAGTCTTTGAGGCACCTCTCACACCTCACAGGGGGATGAGATGGAGTCTCATGTCCTAACGTTTTGGCCTGACCGCTATCGATTTTGAAAAAAAATCAGCCTACGAGACCTGAAGTGTCAACGAGCGTAATCAAAATATTCAAAATTCTTGTCAACAGCTCCGACGATGTCTTGGAGTATGACAAGTATGACGGCCTGAGGTTAGTTTATCTTATTCCTAGGTATATTTAACAGTGTTAATTATCACAGCAAAACGTGTTGTGGTGGGCGCGTTGATATGCTATCTTATATGCCACTAAATACACACTGTGATTCTGGACCCAGGCAACGGTGGGTCCTGAAGCACTTCCGGCGTCAACACATCATGACACTATCACATGATAACACATGACACTGTGTGACACTTTCTCACACCCTCTTCCTCCTGCCGAGGGGGGCAGGAGGAAGTTGTGATGAGTTATGACTTGTATCACTATCTGTTACCTCTGTGACGACTGGTTATCTCGGTTATCTTGAGATGATTTCGGGGCTTAGTGTCCCCGCGGCCCGGTCCTCGGTCAGGCTTCCACCCCCAGGAAGCAGCCCGTGACAGCTGACTAACTCCCAGGTACCTATTTACTGCTAGGTAACAGGGGCATCAGGGTGAAAGAAACTGCCCATTGTTTCTCTCTGGCGCCCGGGATCGAACCCGGGACCACCGGATCACGCGTCCAGTGTTCTGTCCGCTCAGCCACCGGCTCCCTGGTATCACAGTACATTTTGTGCAGTTCACAAAGTTAAATTTTCTGGGGACTCTTGATTTATAATAATAATAATAATAATAATAATAATAATAATAATAATAATAATAATAATAATAAATGTAATTATTATTACTGATCCTTATTGTTGTCAATTTCGTGTATGGATGTGGATACATTACCGAGATGACAAACCTAAAACGAAGGAAAACAATCTTTCCACCTCTGTTTAGCCACAAAATTGTCTAAAATTACCAAAAAAGTTATTATCGGTGCTCAATGTTTTCCACGGTGCTCAATAGTGTTCTCTAGTGATCGCGAAAGTTGTGCGGTGCTCAGTAAATCGGGTATGGAGAGTGAGAATATGTGTGCTACTGATGAGGTGTGTGGTGAGCGGTGGTGGTGAGCGGTGGTGGTGCTGGTGGTGGTGAGCGGTGGTGGTGGTGGTGGCGAGCGGTGGTGGTGGTGGTGGTGGTGGTAGTGGTGGTGGTGGTGGTGGTGGTGGTGGAGGTGGTGGTGGTAGTGGTGGTGGTGGTGGTGAGGGGTGGTGGTGGTGGCAGTGGTGGTGGTGGCAGGCGTGTGGAGGAGCATCACGCCCAAGCGTCCTCTCCTCTCTCTCTTCTCTACAACAAAAGCTCAGACGGTTGCCAACCAATCGTCCCAGTTAGGACACGTCTCGCTAGTGTCCTACACGTCGCTCTTTGGCCTCGTTCGTAGTGTCCACTCCCTCAACCTGCCTGTCCTAGGCTCCGCTTGCCGGCCATAATTATATCTACGAAGTTTATAACGTCCTATAGAACCATTATGATATTTCCGGTGGGAGTGTGCAAGTCCGAGACTGGTGTTGATATCAAGGATAATACCAAGTAATCCGCCCCCTATTATGAACGTCGTTAAGGTCGACCCGAGCACTGGTGGATGGCAGGAAAGTAGGCCCTACGGCCGCAGTCATCACAAAACGATCGGCAGGCTGTTCCCGCCTCCCGGCCCGACTGACGGACAAAATGAAGGGAGAATCAGAGCGCCTCTGGTGACCAGGTCTAGTAGGGCCGGCTTAAAGCCACGGGTCACACGCTTCTCTTAACCATCTTCTTCTCTCTTTCGACATGCATGATTGTAGACGCTAAGTATTTTAGAGGATGATTTAGTGTGAGTTGGATGGAGAGTGAGAGGGAGAGAGAGTGAGGCAGGGAGAGGGTAGGAGGAGGGCAGCTGTGCGGGCCAGCTCTCCCGGCCGGCGCCATGAATGCCCCTGTGAAGTACAATATTGTTCTCAGGCTCCCGCCATGCTTCTCAACCCACCGCTTTTTTCCCCCTGGCCTTGGTCGATTTTCTGTCATTCTCGTTGTGTTGTGGTTGTCACATTTTAGCGTGAGTAAGTCCATGCCAACATTACAGGCGCAAATTTACTGGTGAATAAACTTTTGAACCTGTTAATACTACGGGTTCGATTTATTCGAACTTGAACTGTCTTTGTGTAAGTGTTATTGTACGCCGAAGAGCGGAGGTGACTGATGTTGGCGGAGGTTCTCCCGCGCTGCTCCCCCTTACCGTCGAGGGCTCTGGAACACCAACGGTATCATGGCCGATATCACAGAGTTCCCGCAGAGCTTCACCAAGCAGGAAGCCCATTGCCAACTGCCAAGTCCTTCAGGCTCCAAAGAACGCTAATTTAATGGGGTTTGATGTCGATTTTCTCGGTGATTACGAGGGTTTATATGGGTGGGAGAGAATGGGAAGTCGGGCCGAGCTGTTTTGAAGTTACTTTGCTCAGAGATATAACTGGTAGATGGTGAACGAATCGACCATTACTATATTGTTATATATGAAATAAAGGAACGTTGATACATATATTATCTTGTCTTCTGCTGCTTGCGCATAAGTTTGCTGGATCAGTAATCGAAGATATTGAAGCTAAAGACTTTCTTCCGCGATTCCTTTTAAATGTGAATGAAAATTTGATTAATCTAGGCGGACGAAGCCTGATCATTGCATCAGAATATAGCTGACATATGAAAGAAGCTGTTTCTCCTGGGAAATAGAAGAGAGCCTTGTTTTGATTCTCCGGAGAGCAGCATGGGTCCCACGCGGTATCTAGTATCACTTGATTACAGGGTTGGGTATCTGATCGTCCTCGCCCCTCCAGTGCCCTTTGTGCTCTCCATAGTGCAGCTTTGTGGCGTCTATGATTCAGCCTTCGTCAAGCGCGGGAAATGGGCGACACGCTTGATTTGGCGGTTATTACAACCAGGCAAAAAGCACATATGTCTCCAGTGATACAATTTGATTCATTTTCAAGAGAATTACGTATGCCGTGTAGATTTCCAGTTCTCTTACAATTGAAATGTGGCTTCATTTCAATAAATAAGCCGTCTTCTACGTACAGAAACCATTAGGTTCAATACAACAAACAAGTGAGGACCACATACAGACCAGGAGCGGCGTCTGATGATTCCCGGTCCTCTTCACACAGCTTGGCAAAATCGCGGGAACTCGTCTTGGTTGAAGTTTAAGGATGTGCGCGGAAACTCCTACTCCATACAAATGCTGATTTTAGAAGATTTGTGGACGAATCAGGGATTCTGATTTCATATATAGCTTTACGGCAGAGTTTGATGGTTTGGTAGGGCAATAAATGCGAGTTGGGAAGGTTCCGGTGACGCAACGGATGGGTGCCTATATTACGCACCACCAACTGCTCATCTCGGACACACTCACACAGCACCGCTCCTATGCCAGGAAAGTCCACTACGGGCTCACCATAGCCCGTGCTACTTGTCCCGCTCCTGTGCCAGGTAAGTTACGGGCTCACCATAGCCCGTACTACTTGGAACTTGTTCCGAGTAGCTGAATCTATAACAACAACAACAACATGCTCATCTCACTATTATGTTCATGTCTGTCTAGCGTCTCACATACTTTACCACAGTTAATGACATTACTTTCACAAATATACTTAATTTTGACACCCAACCCAAACATCTGAAATGAAACGACGACGTTTCGGTCCGTCCTGGACCATTTTACACGACTTGGTAATGGTCTAGGATGGCCCGAAACGTCGTCACTTTCTTTCCAGATCTGTGGACAAATTGGGGGTCTAATTTCCAGCCCCGTTATTGTGACTACATACTTAATTTGTATGAAATGTTATGCTGTTTTAGATACGACATACAGCACGACCATCTTGTTACAAATTACAGGAATTCTCGTTTCTTAGTGTATTCTGTGTATTTTAAGATACAAAGAATACAGTTTTGAAAGTACAAAAAGGCAGAATATGCATTTACACGTGACTGTGTACACCCGCTGGAGGTAAACACACACGTGACTGTCTACACCTGCTTTAGGTAAACTCACACACGTGACTGTCTACACCCGCTGGAGGTAAACACACACGTGACTGTCTACACCCGCTGGAGGTAAACACACACACGTGACTGTCTACACCTGCTGGAGGTAAACTCACACGTGACTGTCTACACCCACTGGAGGTAAACACACACACGTGACTGTCTACACCCGCTGGAGGTAAACACACACACGTGACTGTCTACACCCGCTGGAGGTAAACACACACACGTGACTGTCTACACCCGCTGGAGGTAAACACACACACGTGACTGTCTACACCCGCTGGAGGTAAACACACACGTGACTATCTACACCTGCTGGAGGTAAACACACACACGTGACTGTCTACACCCGCTGGAGGTAAACACATACGTGACTGTCTACACCCGCTGGAGGTAAACATTAACAAGACAGGGGTCTCGGGTCTTAAGAACTTGCACAACAAACTGACCAGTATTATGCTGGCTGACATCACTAAATGATATTATATCTGAACCTTATTCCAAATGATAATACCCAATTACAATGAATTTTCATGAAAGATTTTAAACTTACATATGGAACAAATGCTGCTTATCGGCGTGCACACGCACGCACGCACGCACACACACGCGCACACACACACACACACACACACACACACACACACACACACACACACACACACACACACACACACACACACACACACACACACACGCACACACACACACACACACACGCACGCACACATAAGATAAGATATTGTAGCTGGTTGCATCAGGCTCCAACCAACACATGTCATCTCCCTGCTATTTTAAATAATTCTATTCCAATATTTTTAAATGACACGTTGCTTCCAATCTATAAATGTTGCAAACACAGACTTTATTACACATGCTCTAAAGATTTCATTTTTATTAATGTTACGGTCTGACATTTAAGTAATAAAGTCCACAGAAATTCGGCCATATTTTCTCTTACGTATACTTATTAATTTTTATTTACATTAAAAAAAAACTTGAGTGAGTATTAGGGATATTTTTTTCATGTATTGCGCTCCCAGGACGGGCAAATATTTCCCAGTGGCAGAGTAGGTTACCTTACCTTGCGGTTACCTTGCGGTTACCTTGCGGTTACCTTGCGGTTACCTTGCGGTTACCTTGCGGTTATCTTGCGGGTTACCTTGCAGTTACCTTGCGGTTACCTTGCGGGTTACCTTGCGGTTACCTTGCAGTTACCTTGCGGTTACCTTGCTGTTACCTTGCGGGTTACCTTGCAGTTACCTTGCGGTTACCTTGAAGTTATCTTGAGGCTACCTTACGGTTACCTTGAGGTTTCCTTGCGGTTACCTTGAGGTTTCCTTGCGGTTACCTTGAGGTTACCTTGCGGTTACCTAGAGGTTACCTTGCGGTTACCTTGAGGTTACCTTGCAGTTACCTTGCGGTTACTTTGAGGTTACCTTGAGGTTACCTTGAGGTTTCCTTGCGGTTACCTTGAGGTTACCTTGCGATTACCTTGAGGTTACCTTGCGATTACCTTGAGGTTACCTTGCAGTTACCTTGAGGTTACCTTGCGGTTACCTTGAGGTTACCTTGCTGTTACCTTGAGGTTACCTTGAGGATACCTTACGGTTACCTTGAGGTTACCTTGAGGCTACCTTGCGGTTACCTTGAGGTTACCTTACGGTTACCTTGAGGTTACCTTGCGGTTACCTTGAGGTTACCTTACAGTTACCTTGAGGTTACCTTACGGTTACCTTGCGGTTACCTTGAGGATACCTTACGGTTACCTTGAGGTTACTTAGCGGTTACCTTGAAGTTACTTAGCGGTTACCTTGAGGTTACCTTACGGTTACCTTGAGGTTACCTTACGGTTACCTTGAGGTTACCTTACGGTTACCTTGAGGTTACCTTAAGGATACCTTGCGGTTACCTAGCGGTTACCTTGAGGTTACTTAGCGGTTACCTAGCGGTTACCTTGAGGTTACCTTGAGGATACCTAGCGGTTACCTTGAGGATACCTTGCAGTGATTCCGGGGAGTCGAAAAGCACGCACAGTTATTTCCTGGGTCTGGAGGCGAGCCGGAGACCAGGAGACGAAGACCAGCTGAGAGAGGTAGATCTGCCTCCCTCCTTGGTCTGGATGTTTGGGAATTGTTATACAAAATAATATATATTACACCATTCAGGGATATTCAACTTTGGGACTAACGAATTGGGGTCCCATTAGGACAATGATCTCGATTTTGAGATCATTGGTTAGGTAGCCATGTACGAAAGGGTTCTCGTTCTGAATTATTGGATTGGTAGCCTTGTAGGAAGACCACTGAGCCACTTAATTTCACTTAAAGATAGTTTAATACTCCGAGAGCTGCCGGACGGTCCTCACTCATGTTTGATACACGTCCAGAATTGTCTTGCACAAAGGTCAGCTTCCTAGAAACGGTACACCAGACTACGTGAGGTACGTCGTAGTTGTACAGCCGACGGTGAAGCTACACCCTACCCTGTGGTTGTTGTACAGACGACGGTGAAGCTACACCCTACCCTGTGATAGTTGTACAGACGACGATGAAAATATCAGCATTGTGGAGAAATGCCAGACAGACCACTGGAACATTATCTAACACAGTGGACAGTTACAAACCAAACATGATTTCAACTAAGATTCAACAGAGCAGAAGTAGTTGTTAAACACATTGAACATAATCTTACTGAAGCGAACATTCGAGTCATTAATACTCATACACCGCCTGAAACGAGAAACAAGTATTACTTAGTGGGACATTCAGAGGCTTAGGGCCCGTGTACGGATATCACAGAAAACAAAAATCACACCATAACATAGACGAGACTTTGACCTCAGAAGACTTTGACCTCAGAAGACTTTGACCTCAGAAGACTTTGACCTCAGAAGACTTTGACCTCAGAAGACTTTGACCTCAGAAGACTTTGACCTCAGAATACTTTGACCTCAGAAGCCCCTCACACTATAACACTCTCTTGAACACTGTAGTTAAACCAGAGACCCAAAGGCAGTAAGTTTCCTGTTCCAGCGCCACGGTATCATGATCCAGAGGGGGAATGCCTACTGTATTGTAGATACGATTCCTGCCTTTTAGAAATTGAAAGATATTATTTAACAGTAATTTCCAGGTATGTGTCTTGTAAGTTGTAACACAGTTATATATATAAATAAATCTTATTATAAATTGGGATGACAGAGAAGAAAATATTCAGAGGGAAAAGGCCCGAATGCCTTTTAATGTCCTTTTTGTTTATTATATTTATTTTGCTAATAAAACCTAACCTAATCATCCTTGGCCTAATACATGCTATTTCAGATCTAATATAGTACATATATGTACTATGCTAGGCCTAGGAATATTTGTTTGGTTTCAGCTTTATTTTTTCCGGACTATAAAGTCAATAGTACCAAATTCTACTATATGTTCATTACGTCAATGTATGTATGATGAACCACATAGTTACAAAAAGTACTTTCTAAACAGGAGGAAGGGTTGAAATATAGCTAAATACCATGAAATATGCCTATTCCTAAACCTTGAAATTTAGAGTTGTTAGGAGAGAAAACTCTCCTAACTCTAATTTCTCTCCTTGTTAGGAGAGAAAATGCGAATTAACAACTGAGAGAAGAACGTTTAGATTCTAGACATTCTTCTCTCTATACACAAGAAGCCTGAATCCAGAATCACAGTTCAGCAGTTATTAAGAATCACAGTACAACAATCCACCTGTATTATCCAGGATCACACTACACCACTGGCACTAAGGACTAGTCCACCACTGGCACTGAGGCCTAGTCCACACTGGCACTGAGGCCTAGTCCACACTGGCACTGAGGCCTAGTCCACACTGGTACCAAGTTATATGGCCAAAGCGAGACATTAATATAGTTGTATCTCCAGTATTTAACAGTGAGCCTTACGGTACTATCATTGTACAAGCTCCTGGTGATTATTCCCAATCTTCGTGATATCTCTTAAAGAGTCATTCATTTTATATAACCTCGTATATCTATATCCAAACCTATCGTAAACTAGGAACATTAAGTGTCATGCTTCACCCCAAATGTAAATAAAGAAACACCTCCGCTGATAGTTAACCAGCAGTCGTACTTTCTTGCGAGGTTATGCAACCCTATAAATCATCACATATGCAACCCCATAAATCATCACATTCAACCCCCATAAATCATCACATATTTAAACCTGAAAGTGAAACAAATAATAGCAAGTTTGGGTTCTTCTACTGTACGGTAACTTCACTTTAGAGAAGAGAACGTTGATCTGATTAAGGTTTGTTTAACCTTATGATGCCATCTGAGATGTATCGCGTATAGGCATGACAAAGGTTACCGAGGCAGGCGTGAATGATGAGACTCCTAGTAAGAGCAGGAAGAGCATGAGAAGGAAGAGGAGGAAAAGGAGGAGGAGGAGCAAGAGGAGACGGCTGGACTGAGCCCTTGAGTTGTATCGACCAGATATTGTCGGATATACAATCATTTGGTTATACCATGGAGTCACCACCATGGTATACAAGTGTGACAAGAGCATCATTCAGCGGTCAGCTCTTATAGGGATTGTTAGCTAAGTAACCATTCAGGTGCCAGCTCTCATAGTTATCATTACTTAGAAGGCATTCCTCAATTTTGTTTAGTGTTCCGTTAACTTATTCTCTGGACAATTGTCGTTGCTGTTCCAGTGAGTGAAGGCACACGGAGTATACAACGTTCCTCACTTATCTAAAACCTCGATATTACAATTTGTCATAAAAAAACTTACAATTTATGATTCTCTAATAACCGATTTGAATCAGATAATTTCTGGTGTGTAATATAATTGAATAACAAGAAATGACCTCGAGAAGGACAGAAACCACACAAGCCATCTGTAGGTCGCCCAAAAATTAAATAAACATAAGAACATAATAAAATAGGGAAAATATATATCACGACTTTCTGTTTTTTTAATGATTTAAAAAGTTCCTGGCCACTGTAAAGGTTTAACAAGTGTTATTACTAATGTTACTGCAAACGACATCAACAAACGCCATTGTAAAGCTTATAAGAAACGATATTGCAAAGGCTACTGCAAAGGCTTTTGAAAACGCCATTACAAAAGCCTACTATGAAAGACTATTACTATAAACGCCATGGCAAATGCAATTGCAAACCCTAAAAACAAAAACCATTGAAAAGATTAATACAAACGCCAATGCAAAGACTTTTGCAGTTCCTTTTTAATATATTTTAAAACCAGGAGCACAGATATAACAAGTACAGTAAAAGACTTGCAGGTGGTAGCCTACAGTTAGCCTCATATTAACAGTAAAGTCAATAGCGGAAGGATAGGCTCTTTCTGCCATAGTCTAAATCACGAATATGTTTCATCCATAAGCCTATCGTCATTTCAAAAGTCTTATTTAATGAAGATTATTTCCCCCCCCCCCTCGCTTGTGTAACTGCTTGTCGGGAATCGTCAAGGTCCTACGCAGGTCTCAGAGGGGAGAATACCCTCAGAGATTTCACCTTTCACTATAGACATTGTCGACCAGTAAGAGACCTTTTCCAGGTCTGTAAAAAATATCTTCACTGAACGACACGTCTGTATTGAGGGATTATCCCTAAATGGTACTGTCGGATTGTCCCTGAATGATATTATGATGTGGTCCCCCCCTGAAACGCATTGAAAGGTTGCCCTTAAATGCTATTGAAGGGGTTGACCCTAATGGTATTGACAGTTTGTCCCTGGATGGAATTGACAGAGTGTCCCCTGGATGGTATTCCCTTCAATACTCTCAACACCATCTCCTGAATCTCGTTCAAGTTAGTACCTGATGGCGCTGAAGAGCTTGACACATAGGTTGCACTTTGAAAAATACCGACTCACAAATATCAACATTGCAGACGAGTTGACAGACACAATCGACTTGAGAATGGTCCAGGACGGACCGAAACGTCGTCGTCTCTTTACTTTCTAGTGTGTGGTTTTGGTCAACAAATATCAACATTCTCTACTCATCGGACTTATCGATCGATTAGGAGGATTACACGGGTTTCTGGTTAGGTTAGTAGGTTGGATTTTTTACGGAGTGTCCCATCAAGAAACCGTACTGGTGTGAGGGGGGGGGGAAAGGGGGGTTGCAACAGTCTCCCTCAGAACGCCAATGGCATCCTTGCCAAATGGTAGAGGCTCGTGAAATTGACGTACTGTCCCGTTTTCCGTTTTGGGTCCTCTGGTAAGGTTTGGGATCAGGTCACTTTAGTACAACAGTTTCCTGACGTTGGGGAAGCTTAGGAGGACGGGCTGAATGATGATCGCCGTCAACAGTTATCAACGCGCCGATCGCGTTATCAACGCGTTGTTCTTGGGATGAGTCCGAGACGCGATGTTCAGCGCACTCCGATAACAACAACGAACCAATTAAGGTTTCATGTTTGTGGTGTTGTATATTGTAAAGTGCTGTGCCGTGTTGTATGGTGCTGTATAGTGGGTGATGATGCTGTATAACGTTGTATAGTGTTGTATGGCGTTGTTTAGTGTGGTATGACGATGTATAGTGTGGCATTACGTTGTATAATGTGGTATGGCGTTGTATAGTATGGCAGAGCGTTGTATACTTTGTTATACAACGCAATATATTTGTTATGGTGTTGTATTGAGCAGTAAAACGTTGTATAGTGTGGTATGACGTTGTATAGTATGCACTGTATAGTATGGTGTAGCCTTGTATAGAGTAGTATGGCATTGCATAGTGCGGCACTGAGCTGTATAGTGAGGCGTTCCATTGGGTAGTGTGGTACGGTGTTGTATGGTGCAAGCATTACTCTCCAAACAAGACCACCAACACACTACACGCTCGCGGGATGTTGTTCTTCTACCTCTCAATTTTGAGAGCTAGAAGACAACAATAACAATACTAACTGAACGGAACTTATTGAGAAGTTTTATTCATACAAATATCTTTAATGAAGGCTTTACCGTGTAGCACTGAAGTTTTTATACATTATCTGCTCTATTACTTCTGGGTTTTGCTCTCTAACAGTGGAATAATTTTAATTTTGAAAAATGCGTTCTGCATATCTTAATTATGACTTTTCTATCTATCTGTATCTGTAAGAGAGAATGTCTGTCTGTCTGTCTGTCTGTCTGTCTGTCTGTCCAAGGTTGGATGCCAGATGCTTCGAGCTTGCTTCACCCAACTTTTCAGAACAATGGTCTGGGGTATGGGACAGACGTAGGCCGGTCGGGGTCGGCTCCAGTGCCACAATTTAGAAATTATAGCCTCTAACTAACCCCCCCCCCTCTGTATCATTTTCATGAAGTCTGAAATGAAATCGCAGACGTGTTTTCCGTAGAGTTTGAAAGTACTCACGCTGGTTAACCGCGCACTTTCACTATTTACTCAAAAACGGCGTAATGAATTCATTTGTGTTACAGGGATGAAGATAGTGAGCAGTTATGGTGAAGAAGATATTATAGTGAAGATGTAAGGTGGGAGGGGGGAGGTGGGATGAAATGGGAGGGAAGAATGTGAGAAAGATGGGGCAAGAAGGGAAAGGGGTGAAGTGGATGGGAAGAGTGGGGAGTGAAATTAAGGAAGAGGGGGAAGGGGAGGGGAGAGCAGAGTGGGAAGAAACGCAGGCCCCGGGCACCGCCGGCTACCCCTCTGGTAACTATATATACAATTTGCCGGTTGTGTGGATAACGAGAGTTGTGTGTGGTGGAGGTCGGACACATCTCGCAGCTGGAGGTCGGAAGGGGTAAACATACACACACACACATGCCCTCTGGTCACGTCAAATACAAAAGAGGGGAGAACACTGGGAGCTTCTTTAGTTCCCCTCTTCCCTTCATGAGGTGGAAGGTAGGGTCTCCCCCTCCAACATGGAGAGGGGGAGGGAAAGAAATTGTACCCCCATCTATTTCCCCTCCTCACTATTCCTCTATTTCTAGTACCTTATTCTGCCGCTATCCTTGCTTCTTCTTCCTTTCTTCGTCTTCCTTGCTACTTCCTTCCTGATTCCGCCAGCTTCTATCCCTAACTTTCTCTCCTCCCTCCGTCCCTGCCTTCCCTGGCTTCCCCTACCTTCCCCTGCACCCCTACCTTTCCCTACCTTCCCCTGCACCCCTACCTTCCCCTGCACTCCCTACCTTTCCCTTGCTCCCTCTACCTTCCCCTGCACCCCCAACCTTTCCCATGCTCCCTCTACCTTCCCCTGCACCCCCTACCTTCCCCTGCCCCCCCTACCTTCCCCTGCCCCCCCCCCTCCACCAGAGGAACACCCGGACAGTCAAGTTATCACATCATGGTTGCAGCTCAGCCACCGTGTACTCCCATTCCTCTGCTGCTCTTCCTCTTTATTCCCCCTTTACCCATCCCCTCTTACCTTACCCTCTTTACCTTTCACGCTCCTCTTTACATTTATCTACCTCTTACCTATTAGCTTTCCATCATCTCGTTTTTCTCTTTCTCTCTCTCTCTCCGTATTTATATTTCCTTTACCTTCTATAATTTATCTCCATTCACCCTGTTTTTCTTTTTCTCTATCTTAATTTTTCTTCTATGCTGCCTAGTTTTTCTCCCCTATACTCTTTTCCCTCTACTGTTCTTCTTATATCTTTATATTCGGGTTTATTACCTTATACTATGTAATATATTTCCTTTAATCCATCTACTCTTCACGTTTCTTCTTCTGAATCTTTCACTTTACTTTTCTCTCTTTCTCACTTTTTATATTTATAATTTTCTATATATTTCATTTTTTCGCCTCTCTCCCACTCTTCTATCCCCTTCTTTACCTGTCTCTTCTCCCTCTCTCCCTTTTCCTCTCTCCCTCTTCCTCTCTCTCTCTCTCTCTCTCTCTCCCTCTTTCTCCCTCTCTCCTCTCCCTTTCTCTCTCCCATAATACCCTTCTCTTCCTATTAACCACTTCTCCACCGTCAAAGGGAACCGGGTCAACGGCCGTGAAGGAAAGCAATTCTCTTATCAATATGAGTCACTACACTTTAGGGATTCATTATACGGGTAATTTGGAATTTTCAGCGTTTCTTTTGTGAGCGAACATTGAACTTTTCAAGTTCAAAACTAACGTCATCATTTTTTTCTGGATATTTATTATACTGGCAACTTTAAGTTCAAAGGGAACATTTGTAAGGTTCAACCTAGATAGAGTCAAGTCTCGAACATTCATCATTCAATACAGTGAAATTCGAATAAATTTGAATCTTTAGGTTCGTTATAAAAATCCTATTTACCGCTTTGCGCATTGCTATGGGAACCATATTCGAACCGTGAATTGTCTAGGGTCGTTCTGCACGCAAGTATACCCAATATGAACTAATACGGTGGTCGAGGAGTTCAGAGTTTATACTTTTTGGCCAACCTTCCAGTGTTCGAAGCTATGACTCGAGACACGCTTCACCCACTTCCAATCCGTACATTAAAAGAGCTAACCTAACCAAACTCCGTCCTAACCCAACCCCGGTCAAACTAGGCACAAACCTATAATAACGTTTATTTGTAATTATTGATTTTTGTTTCACTGTAGGAAATAGCCTGATGACAGTGTGTGTGTTTGAAGTGAGTTTATCGCGGGGTGGGTGATGAGTATTATACTCAGCCCATCCTCATAAACACAGCCCGTCCTCATAAGCACAGCCCGTCCTCATAAACACAGCCCGCCCTCATAAACACAGCCCGTCCTCATAAACACAGCCCGTCCTCATACACAAATTTATAAATGTTCGTTAAATGAGGATCCAACCCTCCCCCTTTGTTTATGAAAGTATAACAGTTTACACACGCCTCACAACTGATGACTTTGGACCTCTTCTTGAACCTACGCCACCTTCCTGTGTTCGAGTCTCACCTCTTCAAGTGTGTCCCCCGCCTGCTGCAAATACTCTCAACAGAACCCAAACACGGAAACTATCTTAGACCTAACTAAACAACATTTATAAATTGTTGTTTAGTTAGGTCTAAGAAAAAAAACAATAAATTATAAGGTGCATTAATATTAATATTTGCGACACAATATAATATTTAGTTTCACTATGTTAATTAAAACTGAGGAATACATCAGTATGGCCGAATGATGCTTGGACGAGCATAGTCTGATGATAGTTTGCTTGTTATAGGCAAGTGTGAACATTTTGTGTCTCATTAAGTGTGAACATTTTGTGTCTCATTAAGTATGAACATTTTGTGTCTCATTAAGTATGAACATTTTGTGTCTCATTAAGTAAGTGTGAACATTTTGTGTCTCATTAAGTGTAAACATTTTGTGTCTCATTAAGTATGAACATTTTGTGTCTCATTAAGTAAGTGTGAACATTTTGTGTCTCATTAAGTGTAAACATTTTGTGTCTCATTAAGTATGAACATTTTGCATATCGTTATAAAGACCAGTGTTGAAACACACTTTTCATTTAAGGGAGTCAGTCAGCCTAGCCTCCTGAAACGGAAGTATTTATAGTAACTATTCGATGGAAAGTACCTATAGGTACTGATGGACAGCCAGAACCTTTACTTTTGTATTATTGAATTTGGACAGACCGGAAACTTTTTGAAACGCAGCATAAATATAAAATCACTCGTAGCCTCCTAAAAAACGCTACCTTTGCGTGACAGTGAATACTAGCATTAACCTCAATTTAATAAGACTATCAAAATCCTCAGATTAGGCAAAATTGTAATAAATTTTGTCAATAAAGATGTTAATAATAATAACCTTGGGTCTAATATAGTACATATATGTGCTATACAAAGCCTAGGAATATTTACATTTGGTTTTCAGCTTTAATTTGTCAAGACTATCAAATTAACATTACAATATGTGGTATACTGGCGGTCCATCACTACATATTGGTACTTTCCACCGAATAGTTGCTACAAGTACGTTCATCTCTTACGGGCTCACCATAGCCCGTGCTACATGGACACTTCGTTCTGAGTAGCTAAATCTGAAACAACAACAACAACGTTCATCTCTGGAGGACGGGTTGGTGTAATTACAGACTTTACAAAGCAATGCGGGAACCTACATCACATATGACTCGAATCAAATATATGGGGAGAAAAGAAAAATTCCACTACGGGCTCACCATAGCCCGTGCTACTTGGAACTTTTTGTTCCAGGGAGCGAATCTTAAACAACAACATATGGAGAGAAGCGGTTAGTTGATAGCGGGTAGCCTCCGTTCATACTCGTTGAGGGTAACGGATATTTAGCGGGTAGTAACCTCGAAGCGACTAGATGAGACAGAGCAGGTAACAGATACTTAGCGGTTAGCTGATAATGGCTAGCAGACACGCTACATGTAGCAGACACATAGTAGGAAGTGGTTATAGAGCGAGAAGCTGTTCAGTAACGTGTGAGATACATGTGGGTGGTGGCGTATAGAGAGCAGGTACACTGTACAGCAGTGTAGGGCAGGTACACTGTATAGCAGTGTAGGGCAGGTACACTGTATAGCAGTGTAGGGCAGGTACACTGTATAGCAGTGTAGGGCAGGTACACTGTATAGCAGTGTAGGGCAGGTACACTGTATAGCAGTGTAGGGCAGGTACACTGTATAGCAGTGTAGGACAGTCTACCGTACCGTTTAGCCAGAAGCGGGACAGGCTGATGGTGGACTGAGAGTCGCGGTCGCCGGCCTGATTAATCTTCGTCAGTGTTGGAGAGGCTGAGTCGAACTGGTTCGAACCGCACCTTCCTCAACTAATATCAATCAACCCTTATTCGAAACATTGACAAAATGCTCATTAATTCACCAGACGTCAAACTCTCCGTTTTCGAATGAGAAAAAAAACTTTACTCATGACAACTAATTCAGGTAGAAGTTCACTGTGAGGCATCGTTCACATAGAACCAATTGCTCGAAGCCTCTAAATGCTTCATGCACGTAGTATCAGGACAAATTAGTGTCAACAGATCCAAAACACCTGGCCTACCTCACACACACACACACACACACACACACACACACACACACACACACACACACACACACACACACACACACACACACACACTCATGTGGAAAATGTTCTCTCACAGACTTCGTTCAGAATTTGATACTTCGTATATGGAATACATTTTTATTATCTCTACATATCACTAGACGCTACGAGAGAGAGAGAGAGAGAGAGAGAGAGAGAGAGAGAGAGAGAGAGAGAGAGAGAGAGAGAGAGAGAGAGAGAGAGAGAGAGAGAGAGAGTGAGAGATAATCACTAAGATTCCCACAAGAACACTTTCATAATTTTTCAGTAAAGCAAAAGTGTTGGTGTTATTGCGTGAAGCGGTGATGCTGCCTCGTGACGCAAGGCCTGGAGACCAGGTAACGTGGGAAGCAGCATTAACCCGGGACATGACTTTAGCGAGCGTGACATTCAATTCCTCCACGGTATGATGCTTCCCTTGGAAATAATTTGGGACGCAAGATTAATGAATCGGTCGTTGCTGGCGGAGGTATCAAATATTTGTCATCAGAGACACCTTCTCTTGTTCCCTGATTCATACATGACTGGCCGGTCATTATTCACCTGCCTCCCCCCACCCCCCCCTCACACCCCCTTCACCTGCCTCACCCCACCCCGTCACACCCCCTTCACCTGCCTCACCCCACCCCCTCACACCCCCTTCACATGCCTCACCCAATAGCACTCAACCCCCTCCCCTCCCTCCCGGTAGCCACGAGCCACTCCACCCCCCCACACCACCGTCATCTGCCTGCCCCCCCCCTCCTCCCCCCCCTCCTCCTCACCCCCCCTCACTTGCATGAAGGCGGAATTGTTTGTTCAGTGGACCTAGCCACTGTTTCTCACCTGCTGTGTGTATGTATTTACTATTTGTGTCTACAGAATCGAACTACATTAGCTCTCGGACCCCGCCTTTCTAACCAATCTATTTGTTCTCTGTTATATTTATTACAATAATATTTTTCACTAACACACGCACATACCCAGGAAGCAGGCCGTAGCAGCTGTCTAACTCCCAGGTACCTATTTACTGCTAGGTGAGCAGGTGCATAAGGTTGATAGAAACTCTATGCATTTGTTTCCGCCTCAGCCGGGAATCGAACCCGGACCCCTTAGGACTACGATCCCAGAGCGCTGTCCACTCAGCCGCGAGGCCCCTGTGTGTGTGTGTGTGTGTGTGTGTGTGTGTGTGTGTGTGTGTGTGTGTGTGTGTGTGTGTGTGTGTGTGTGTGTGTGTGTGTGTGTGTAGTGGCTCGTCTAACGGGGTTTAGAAGGAATGACGGTGGTAGTCACTTTACTGACATATTTTCCTCATTGATTATTAAAAGTCGTAAATAAATAAAGACAAAAAATTATATATATATTTTTTTCTGTGCACAGACATACGTTAAAGAGTAGATATTTGTTGAGGTGGCGTGTGTTAGCGAGGAGGACGGCCTCCACCCTGGCGGTGACTGACTGTGGGAGGAGGTGTTGAGGGCGGTGTTACCCCTGGCCCAGGGAACAGAAGCGAGGCGGGAGGTAGATCAATTGTGTCATGTTCCACGGCACTGACACAAAAATGACAACACACACATCGTCTATGACAAAGCGACGATATCTCCGTCCTTTGTTTGGCTGAGAGAGCACCGGCCTCTTGGACAGGAACCGTCTGAATCATTGTGGCTGAAATCTCTAACGCTTTTCTCCTTCTTCCCTTATATTCGTCTGGCTGAGGCGTCAAGGAACCGGACTCAACAAAGGAGAGTTATTACAAGGTTATTACCGAGAGCAGTACGAGGCGTCATGGGGTGCCTGGGAAGAGTTGTGCGTCTCACAATACGACCTTTATAACGCCATATAATAAGAGCTACAGAATGGACAAATAAACAAATATCATGATACGGGTCTTGAGCCAATGGTATGGGATAACTTTGTGTTGGCTGTGTACGGATATGTCTGTATGTGGGCCCTTTGGTACTGGGGCAAGTCTTGTGTGTGTGTGTGTGTGTGTGTGTGTGTGTGTGTGTGTGTGTGTGTGTGTGTGTGTGTGTGTGTGTGTGTGTGTGTGTGTGTGTGTGCGTGCAACGCTCCCCACCTAACAAGGACGGGAGCCAGTTCTCATATCAGTGTAACAAAACACCCAACTTTTTCCTGAAGTTCTGCTCACGTATGAAATTTGCCCTCTAAATAATTATTACTTTATTTTTTTACTTAAACTAGATTTAAGTTGTATATATATACATATGTATGTAAATAAATATATATATATATATATATATATATATATATATATATATATATATATATATATATATATATATATATTAACATATGTCATACCTAACAGCCAGAACGCATTACTCGGCCTAGTATGTAAAGCCAGATTTGGCTAATAGGCAGATTAATTTAAGTTATTTAAAAGAAATTGTTTCTAATTGGTTTATTTGAATTACTGTTATTATATAAAGAACTGACTTAGTTATGTTAGTTTGGTTAGGTTAAGATAGGTTAGGCTTGGTCATATTTCTATGTTAGTTTGAACTAAAAAAATATTTAATCATATATAATGTAATTGAAACTTTTAGCAATTCATAAGAACAAAAATGATAAAATATATAATTCCAGGAAAACTCGGCTTATTAGGCATATCGGGCCCTTGCATAGTAGGCCAAGTAGTGCGTTCTGGCTATTAGGTACAACATATATATGGTTTCAATATTCAAACCACGCTAACAATCCCTCACATATATAACAGTAAAATAGCAACAAATATAATAGTTTAAATTTATGCAAAATCATAGCTTTAACTTTCACTGAGCTCGTCTAAAATGCACAGTTTGCTCTGAAGTAAATAGAGTTAAAATACCTTTGACTTAAGACTCCCAACCCACACATCTTAATGTTAAGCAGATGAAGAGTCACAATAACGTGGCTGAAAAATGTTGACCAACCCACACATCTTAATGTTAAGCAGGTGAAGAGTCACAATAACGTGGCTGAAAAATGTTGACCAACCCACACATCTTAATGTTAAGCAGGTGAAGAGTCACAATAACGTGGCTGAAAAATGTTGACCAACCCACACATCTTAATGTTAAGCAGGTGAAGAGTCACAATAACGTGGCTGAAAAATGTTGACCAACCCACACATCTTAATGTTAAGCAGGTGAAGAGTCACAATAACGTGGCTGAAAAATGTTGACCAACCCACACATCTTAATGTTAAGCAGGTGAAGAGTCACAATAACGTGGCTGAAAAATGTTGACCAACCCACACATCTTAATGTTAAGCAGGTGAAGAGTCACAATAACGTGGCTGAAAAATGTTGACCAACCCACACATCTTAATGTTAAGCAGGTGAAGAGTCACAATAACGTGGCTGAAAAATGTTGACCAACCCACACATCTTAATGTTAAGCAGGTGAAGAGTCACAATAACGTGGCTGAAAAATGTTGACCAACCCACACATCTTAATGTTAAGCAGATGAAGAGTCACAATAACGTGGCTGAAAAATGTTGACCAACCCACACATCTTAATGTTAAGGAAGCGACGACGTTTCGGTCCGTCCTGGACCGAAACTCATCTTATATGTATGTACATATCCTGAATAAATAAGTATTAATTATTATAAAAGATGAGGGCTGCTGAATCAAGTGTTGTAATGGGAGTCTAATTTCCAGTCATGTTATTGTGACTCACTGCTAGTCACAACACTGTCCTCGTTCTGACAGTTCCTGCGACGACGCTGGAACCAATCGTATTGGCCTTTGCCTTTCTATTGGAGACTTTCGGCGCCGTGGAGAGGAGGGGGGGACCTGCTGCTTGGGTAACAGCTTCTCCTCCGTATCAACCTACCCTGGCTTTGCGCCCTGGAGAGGCCACTCCAGACCGACAACCAGAGCGCAACTCCATAGTCTCCTGAGACTGATGGATGCCAACTGTACTGCCAGCATCTGGGAGTTATATGACTCAACAAAATTACATATCTCACATATCGCACCTGTACATCACGTATGAATATTAATATGCATGAGTATTAGAGTAATTGGTAATGAGGAGTGAGGACAAGTCCTCCTCAGGATGACTGGCGGATACCGTCGCTTGAGACGGTTAAAAATTCGTAACTGAAGACAGAGTGAATATTTGCTTTATTATACCTTCTGTTCCATTAGTATCTGTGTCTCCGGAGCGAGTACTCTCAGCGGACACCTAAGAGGCGCTGGCGATGTTGTCTGGCCCTCTGTCTCGGTACTCGCCTACATGTGCTTGATGGGTCGAGTATTAGCTCTCTAGCCTCGCCTTATCAGCCTTATCAGCCTCTGTTCAGTTTATTCAACGACTTTTATTCCTCATGTTTCTCTCCGTTGTTCCTTCTAAAGTTGCTTACAGAGCTCGCCTCGAGAATCTCTTCTTATTCATTCCACTTCTTGGAAACTCTTAGACTAAAGAGTGACCCAGGACGCTGAATGACCCTGGAGTGACCCCACCGTCTCGGGGTCACTCCAGGACGCTGGTCTGAACATGCCGTTCTACTCCAAAGATTTTCTCTAGCAAACATCTTTACGACAGTTGGTGCAGAGCATCTAGGCCTCCGTGTTGTCTCACAGTCATCTTACGGTTATAAATAATCCAGTTTCCTCTCTTGGCTTAGAGCATTCTTCCTATAATTACCTTACTTGTTTCCCCTCTCTCAAGTTAATTACATATTTCAGAAACAGAGCATCACCCCCCCCCCCTTAAGGCGGGCAATCGGTAACCTCGCAGTAATAAGTAATCAGAGTAATCTCTGATTACTCAATTTTCACCGATTCCCTCTATTTCCTACCCGAGAGGTTCTCTCTCCCCTGTCGCAGCTCACAAGTACACAAGCATTATTCTCACGTTTGTTCAGGAGCCTTTTACGTGGGACTGTATCACATGCTTTCATATACAGTTTTGTATCTGAAAAACCAACAGCCCATCAAGGTGAACAAAATCAGCCCGCCTTTCTCATTCCAGCTTTATTAATGTAATTTTACTGGAGAATTCAAATAGATTCGTTAGATATACATGGTTAGGTTAGGCCTACCTTCACTGAGGCTATGTTTGGTTCCCTTTTGTCTGTTTGCTTTGCGAGACGTCTCGTTATCAGTCTCTCCAGTACCAGTGCTGGGACTGCAAGTCAGTGTTGCTCGTCTTGACCATCTTAAGGAGACGTTTTTTAGTACTTCACTTATCTCATTATCGTCTTCAGTTTGGCTCTCCTCTTTCTCTCTCTCTCTCTCTCTCTCTCTCTCTCTCTCTCTCTCTCTCTCTCTCTCTCTCTCTCTCTCTCTCTCTCCTATAGTTTTATACTTGGTCCTTGTGTGTGTGTGTGTACTCACCTAATTGTGCATGCGGGGGTTGAGCTCTGGCTCTTTGGTACCGCCTCTTAACCGTCAATCAACAGGTGTACAGATTCCTGAGCCTATTGGGCTCTATCATATCTACACTTGAAACTGTGTATGGAGTCAGCCTCCACCACATCTCTTCCTAATGCATTCCATTTGTCAACCACTCTGACACTAAAAAAGTTCTTTCTAACATTTCTGTGGCTGTGTGTGTGTGTGTGTGTGTGTGTGTGTGCGTGTGCGTGTGCGTGTGCGCGTGTGTGTGTGTGTGTGTGTGTGTGTGTGTGTGTGTGTGTGTGTGTGTGTGTGTGTGTGTGTGTGTGTGTGTGTGTGAGTGTCTGTGACTATATTCCTCATCTCCACCACATTACCTACCTAACGCAACATCCCTCAAACCATCGTCCAACTTTTCATCTCTGTGTCATCTCGCCACGGCGTCGCCAACCCCTCCCAGGATCCCTCGACGTCCCTTCCGACATCTTGTCTTTCCACTGGGCGAGGTAATCACCGCAGCAAAATAATCATAACAGCCCCTTATGACTTAGGGCCGCCCTAGTCCAGACAAGCCAATCATTTGCATCTCAATGGGTCGCATAGAGCCAACTGATGGCTCCGCTCCAAATTTGCGCAGAGAAGCAACAGGCAACCAGTCTCTCCTTTTTTATATATATGTTAACTCGCCTTTGTGTTCCAAAGGCGGCAATGGCAGGTTTGGAGGCCTCGCCCTGGATTAGATCTGTCAGCAGCTTGGGTGAACCTCCGGGGGGGGGGGGGGGTAAGCTCGAACTCTCGTAAATCGTCTTAATTTAAGGGAACACAAATGTTCCTCTTTGGTTGTCGTTAAGGTTCATTCACTGCTGCATGTGTCAAGAAGCACTTGACGAACCACGACCATGTGTCAAGAAGCACGCCAGGAACCACGACCATGTGCCACGACCATGTGTCAAGAAGCACTTGACGAACCACGACCATGTGTCAAGAAGCACGCCAGGAACCACGACCATGTGTCAAGAAGCACTTGATGAACCACGACCATGTGTCAAGAAGCACGCCAGGGACCACGACCATGTGTCAAGAAGCACTTGACGAACCACGACCATGTGTCAAGAAGCACACCAGGAACCACGACCATGTGTCAAGAAGCACACCAGGAACAACGACCATGTGTCAAGAAGCACACCAGGAACCACGACCATGTGTCAAGAAGCACGCCAGGAACCACGACCATGTGTCAAGAAGCACACCAGGAACCACGACCATGTGTCAAGAAGCACGCCAGGAACCACGACCATGTGTCAAGAAGCACACCAGGAACCACGACCATGTGTCAAGAAGCACACCAGGAACCACGACCATGTGTCAAGAAGCACACCAGGAACCACGACCATGTGTCAAGAAGCACACCAGGAACCACGAGTCAAGAAGCACGCTAGGAACCACGACCATACAGGTGATCCCACCATGCTCAGGAGGAACGAGAATTGTGCAATAAAGTGCACATTAAACAAAATAAAAACATAGAAATAAAGGAACTGCAGAAGGTCAATAGGCCTATGCAAGACAGCTTGTATTTACACCCAACCAAACTCACTCATATACACGTACTCGCTGCACGTGAAGCACGGCATACAGGTTGCTCGTCAATCTCTTCCAACAATACACAACCCAATTTAAAACCAATTTGTATTAGTTCCTTTCTAAATCTAAACTCATCTAAATCATATTGTTTCGTGTCCTGTTATTCCTGTTGCTGTTTGTATCACCTCCAAGTATACCCTCTCATCCATTAGTGTGTAACATACAACCACACCTCCTCTCTGCCCTTTTATTCATCGCCTTCCCCAAGTATGCTCCCCAAGTATGCTCCCCAAGGTCTTATAGTATCTCTCCATAAAGGTTTCTAATTCCTAGGGATGACTGTGTGCGTTCTCTAGCGTCGTGCAGAAAACTGAACGTTCTCAATGATAAAGATTAAGCCACCCAAGAGGTGGCACGGGCATGAATAGCCCGTAAGTGAACGTTCTCCCTGCAAACACTTCTAAATATGCACCCCATTCCTTCCCCATCCGTTCCATCCCAAATCCTTATCCTGACCTCTTCCCAGTGCTACAAAGTCGTAGTGGCTTGACGCTTTCCCCTGATAATTAAAAAAAATCTAAATATGCCCGCCATTGATCAGGTTTGTCTCAATCATTTATGCTGACCGAATGTTACCATTTGTGAATGCAGTTTAAGACATCTCCTTTAATTCTATGTTGAAATCTTTTCCACCACATATTTCTTTACATATGCTGGAAAAGAATACGTTTATCTTTTTTTCATGAACGGATCTTTGCAAATCCATCCTACAACGTCTGTATTAATATGTCTTGTATATGTATATGGATTGTCTTTGCGGTAATCGATTCAAGTAATTTTGCAACAATTCACGTGAAACTAATAGTCGGAGTGATGTGAGTGAGCCAAATGATTTCTTAATATTAGTACCACATTGGCAACCTTCCACGCTTCCGGGACTCTGCTCCACTCATGATATAATAAGTATGCAAAACATGGGTTTATTTCCCCTTGCCAAACAGCTGCTATATGTGCAATTGTGTTGATGCAACAACAATTGCACATATATGTTACATATATATTCAACAACTGCCACTTACATATTTGTTAAACTTACACCTGAGACTCTCCACCAACCCACTAATATTTTACTTGACAATGTGTTCAGTAAATTAATCAAAGTTCCGCTCTGGGGTTTTCCCCGAGCCTAAACTTAACAGTATTTGTACAAGTCGTTTCGTATTATATTTTGTTTTGAATATATTTCGCACCCTATTATTATCACATTAATTATATTATCTCCTGCGCTTGTATGTCGGCAGTCTCTCTCTCTCTCTCTCTCTCTCTCTCTCTCTCTCTCTCTCTCTCTCTCTCTCTCTCTCTCTCTCTCTGTCTCTCTCTCTCTCTCTCTCTCTCTCTCTCTGTCTCTCTCTCTCTCTCTCTCTCTCTCTCTCTCTCTCTCTCTCTCTCTCTCTCTCTCTCTCTCTCTCTGTCTCTCTCTCTCTCTCTCTCTCTCTCTCTCTCTCTGTCTCTGTCTCTCTGTCTCTCTCTCTCTCTCTCTCTCTCTCTCTCTCTCTCTCTCTCTCTCTGTCTCTCTGTCTCTCTGTCTCTCTCTCTCTCTCTCTCTCTCTCTCTCTCTCTCTCTGTCTCTCTCTCTCTCTCTCTCTCTCTCTCTCTCTCTCTCTCTCTCTCTCTCTCTGTCTCTCTGTCTCTCTCTCTCTCTGTCTCTCTGTCTCTCTGTCTCTCTCTCTCTCTCTCTCTCTCTCTCTCTCTCTCTCTCTCTCTCTCTCTCTCTCTCTGTCTCTCTCTCTCTCTCTCTCTCTCTCTCTCTCTCTCTCTCTCTCTCTCTGTCTCTCTCTCTGTCTCTCTCTCTCTCTCTCTCTCTCTCTCTGTCTCTCTCTCTCTCTCTTTCTCTCTCTCTCTCTGTCTCTCTCTCTCTCTCTCTCTCTCTGTCTCTCTCTCTCTCTCTCTCTGTCTCTCTCTCTCTCTCTCTCTCTCTCTCTCTCTCTCTCTCTCTCTCTCTCTCTCTCTCTCTCTGTCTCTCTCTCTCTCTCTCTCTCTCTCTCTCTCTCTCTCTCTCTCTCTGTCTCTCTCTCTCTCTCTCTCTCTCTCTCTCTCTCTCTCTCTCTCTCTCTCTCTCTCTCTCTCTCTCTCTCTCTCTCTCTCAGTATTCTTGGTCCTTCCACAGAACGTAAATTAAACGCGTGTTTAGTCCGTGTTTATATGGGAGTGGAGGTCTCCTTTAGCCCTGAAATTAACTTTATCACTAAACTTGGTATGTTTTCTAGAGAACTTAGGTTCAGTTCTCTAGTACGGTGCCAGACATTTGACTTAATAATCTACGGAAGCTGTCACCAGTTGTTAACAAACAGCATTGTACTTACCTAATTGTACTCGCCTAATTGTGTTTGCGGGGGTTGAGCTCTGGCTCTTTGGTCCCGCCTCTCACCTGTCAATCAACTGATGTACAGAATACTGTATTAGCCTTGCAATGTTTGTCCGGTCGGCAACTGATACCAACTCAAGTCAACCTAATACAACTGACGCAGCCCACCAACCCAAAACCAAAGGGACCGACTAAAGCTAACTACCATTTAGTTAACTAACCCACCTAACCTAATCTACTCATGTAACCTAATTTATTGATATAACCTAATCTACTAACCTAACCTAACCAACCACACTAAAGAACACATTTAACTTAACCAAGTTTTCTACCCCCTAACCAAGCAAAGTAAACACATATAACCTAACCAACTTTCCTAAGCTAACGTAGCCATCAAGATTACTAAGAGCCCTGGCCTAACATAGGCTATGGTACAAGTACAGCGTCCAGATATAGACGCTCTCCGTGTCTTTATTCCGTCAAGTTTGACACGCAGTGATCCTTTCACTATATAGTTGTGATTCTGACTGGGAGCGGCTGTATGTTATGTATAGAGATGAGGTTACCTTGAGGTGCTTCCGGGGCTTAGTGTCCCCGCGGCCCGGTCGTCGACCAGGCCTCCTGGTTGCTGGACTGATCAACCAGGCTGTTAGACGCGGCTGCTCGCAGCCTGACGTATGAGTCACAGCCTGGTTGATCAGGTATAATATATACCTGATATATATAACAGGTATATAATGAGCCATATATGCCCTTCATCTCATTTGCATCTTTTTCTTCTCCACACCCTTCCTCTTTCCCCTCCTCCACTTGCCCCTCCTTCCCCCCTCTACTTGCCCCTCCTTCCCCCCCCCCCCTCCTTGCTAAGACCTCCTCCCCCCCCCCCTGTTAAGACCTCTTTCACCCCCTGTTTCTTTGTTTATTCTTGCTAAATATCCGAATGTTTCCTTAGCTTACCTCCCCCGTGGGGCCAGACTCGGGTCAGGTCTTTTAAAACCGTGAAATAAACCACAAATCGAAGGCCTCGTTTCTTGCAAGGTCGGCGTTCGATCCCCGATGGTTCTATAGTGATCAGGCACCGTTCCGTCGCTGCGTCTTCACACCCCAATCCCTTATCCGGCCTCATATTCCTTTATATAGATTCATAGTGGCTTAGCACTCATTGCTGATATTCATAATACCTCATTATGAGGGTATCCTATATGCACTTTGAGTACTGCAGCCGAATCGATGGAGGATTGGGTAAGGTGGAGGTGGATTAGACTTTATGGAGTGGCAGGTGGACCTAGAGTGCCAGGTGACCTTATGGAGTGTCAGGTGGACCTAGAGTGCCAGGTGACCTTATGGAGTGTCAGGTGGACCTAGAGTGCCAGGTGACCTTATGGAGTGGCAGGTGGACCTAGAGTGCCAGCTGACATTATGGAGTGTCAGGTGGACCTAGAGTGCCAGGTGACCTTATGGAGTGGCAGGTGGACCTAGAGTGCCAGGTGACCTTATGGAGTGGCAGGTGGACCTAGAGTGCCAGGTGACCTTATGGAGTGTCAAGTGGACCTAGAGTGCCAGGTGACCTTATGGAGTGTCAGGTGGACCTAGAGTGCCAGGTGACCTTATGGAGTGTCAAGTGGACCTAGAGTGCCAGGTGACCTTATGGAGTGTCAGGTGGACCTAGAGTGCCAGGTGACCTTATGGAGTGTCAGGTGGACCTAGAGTGCCAGCTGACATTATGGAGTGCCAGGTGACCTTATAAACGTTTGATTACAGACTGCAAGATGAAGGATAATTGTTAATAACACCAGAAAAATATGAGATGGTTTTCGAGTGCATATTTATTGTACAGAGCGCCTGGTGCTGACGGTAAGCGACCTGCGGAACTGTCACCACCTGGCGTACACTCCCCTGCCTCTATAGCACGCCATAGTACCCGGATATTACCTGGATATTATGTGGACACTACATGGATATTACATGGATATTATGTGGATATTACGTGGATATTACGTGGATATTATGTAGATATTACGTGGATATTACGTGGATATTATGTGGATATTATGTAGATATTACGTGGATATTACGTGGATATTATGTGGATATTACGTGGATGTTATGTAGATATTACGTGGATATTATTTAGATATTACGTATATATTACCTGGATATTACGTAGATATTATGTGGATATTACGTGGATATTACGTGGATATTATGTGGATATTACGAGGATATTACGTGGATATTACGTGGATATTACGTGGATATTATGTAGATATTATGTGGATATTACGTGGATATTATGTAGATATTACGTGGATATTACGTGGATATTATGTGGATATTACGTGGATGTTATGTAGATATTACGTGGATATTACGTGAATATTACGTACGTGGATATTACGTAGATATTGCGTGGATATTACGTACGTGGATATTACGTAGATATTGCGTGGATATTCCATGGATATGACGAGGATATTCGCAGGATATTACTCGGATATTCCATGGCTATTACAAGGATATTACTGAGCAACACCAGCACAGGACAGGATATGTCTGGGGAGGAAGAACTTGAAGGCGGCCCGGAGACTCTAAGCTCCCCGTGATGACTAAGATAATGGTCGTGTTAATGAGTAAATAACGGAAGTAAAACATAGGGAAGTTAAATTATTAGTTTTCACTAATAATTAGTAAAAACTAATTAGTTTTTTAAAGCCTAAACTAACGACCGAGATAATAACTAACCCATGGGGGTTAATTTAGTGACTAAGCAAACACCCAATACCAGGACTAACTTAATGATTAAAGACTCAAGCTAATGAAAGATCGAAAAACTCTAAAGACGAAGCAAACTACTAAGAAAATAGACTAAGAAAAGGACTCAACAAAGCAGTGGGTCCCAACGTGTGCACAAGCACAGTTGTTCATGTCAATGTATGTATGTACATTCATGTTGATGTACACACATGACTGCTGACTGTACATTGTGCTCAACCTACACATGTTATTACTAACCCAACATGTACTATTGCCAGCCTATATATATGCTATTGAATGCAGGCGATGAGTCACAACAACGTGGCTGAAGTGAAATTGAAATTGAAATAAGTTTATTGAGGTAAAATACACACAAAGGGATGAGGTAGCTCAAGCTATTCTCACCCCATTCAGTACAACGTGTTAATATATACATAGACACACATCACAAATAAACATATTACCAAACATTCTGAGAGGTAAACATATACATTTCCTCCCTCACAAGTAGTATGGTATCAGACGTACACACAAATACTTTTATGACCTAGGTATACTTGGCTGAAGTAGTTTGACCAGACCACACACTAGAAGGTGAAGGGACGACGACGACGTTTCGCTCCGTCCCTGGACCATTCTCAAGTCGATTGTCTATTGAATGCTCCTTATAACTCACCTGAAGACTATGGAAGCCTCGAGCAGGACGTTAATTAAGCTATAAGCGTATTTGAAGAAGTACGAAACAAAAGGGGAACAAGAGAGCGAAAAAAGAATATCTAGAAAGAACTCTTTACAAAATAATTCACACTATTCAAACCTTTAGTTACTCACACTATCCAGGGACGGGACGGTGGGCTAGGTGGCGGTGAGAGGACGACGGCCCTGGAGAGTAGTGTCATTACTGCACTTGCTACGGAGAGTTTTTTTGTTGTTGTAAATTGTTCGAACAAATACACAAGGGAAGATAATTGTGTGTAAATAGGACCTGCCGCCGTGAGTGTGAGTGTATGTGTGTATGTATGTATGTGTGTGTGTGTGTGTGTGTGTGTGTGTGTTTAACACCGTGTGGGTGTTGTGACGTGTATAGCCGTGTACGTGTTTCCAAGTGTATGTATGTATGTATTACCGTGTGTGATCAATAACAAGTGAATAAACCACACGTTCATGATGTCGCTTCCTCGTCGCCTTGGTGTCGTCGATGTCGCTGCCACACCGCCAACGTGTCGTCGATGTCGCTGCCACACCGCCAACGTGTCGTCGATGTCGCTGCCACACCGCCAACGTGTCGTCGATGTCGCTGCCACACCGCCAACGTGTCGTTGAGAGAGCAACTTTTCCCCTCGAGATGGCCAATTGTACCACGAGACTGTGTTTAGTTATAACGTGTACACAGTACCTCTCGTCTTCATACAGTAATGTGTACACTTTCCCCGTGTGACCGTGTTGCTATGTACACATCCGTGTGTGAGCGGACCACACAGCCCCCCGTGTGAGCATACTAACATGTACGCATTCCCGTGTGCGTGCGCGTACTACCACCGTGTACACACACACACAGCAACCTTGCGACCGCAGTTCACTCAGTCGTAAAATGGCCGCCGGCCTCCCTCCTCCCCCTCGCTGAACTTGTACTTAATTTGCTCATTTTGTAGATGAGGAGTGAGGAAGGTGTAGGTGCAGGTGGGGGGGGGGGGGAGGGTGAGAGGACTGATAGCCTTACATCTTTCAGTAATCTTTAAATCTGTTTTACTCGACGGTATAAAGTGTTCATCTTTATCACCTGTGCATTGGAACAAGAAAACAGAAAGAGAAAGTCAGCCAGAACAAGAAAAGGCAAAAGCAACCACAGTGGCAAGGGCTAAATGAACAAATCCACAAGGGCCGTGACGAGGATTCGAACCTGCGTCCGGGAGCATCCCAGACAAGGGCTAATCTTCTAATACTTGGGGCTTTCATGCGCAGAGAAAGAGAGTGGATATATAAGGATCTCTACGGGGATGATGGTGATGGTGGAACACGGAGAGCAATACTGGTAGACACAGCACACAACCACTTCTTGAAGTAACACATTAAGGAACCATCAAGCGTATGGAGGAAAGGACGCTCCAGCAACATGAGACCTGGTATTTACCCAAAATCATGTGGATATCGAAGATATAGAGCATGACGTGCTTCTTAGAGCTAGTGACCATGACGTTATCATGCTAGAGTACATCATGAAACAGGTGGAGATGGTTAGAAACACACTGGGGCAAGGAGAGAGATCACAGACGTGAGGGCTATCTTGAGGTTATCTTGAGATGATTTCGGGGCTTTAGTGACCCGGTGGCTCGGTCCTCGACTAGGCCTCCACCCCCAGGAAGCAGCCCGTGACAGCTGACTAACACCCAGGTACCTATTTTACTGCTAGGTAACAGGGGCATAGGGTGAAAGAAACTCTGCCCATTGTTTCTCACCGGCGCCTGGGATCGAACCCAGGACCACAGGATTACAAGTGCAGCGTGCTGTCCGCTCGGCCGACCGGCTCCCTCATAGCAGGCGACCGGGTAGACTAAGGTGAGGCACTGCCTCAGTTAAGTCCAATGGGGGTGAAAACTGGAAGGGAAACACAAATTAGATGAAGGAATTCCTTACTCACATATGTGCAATTGCTCATCCCACTCAAGAGGGAGGTTATCTTGAGGTTATCTTGAGATGATTTCGGGGCTTTTCGGTGTCCCCGCGGCCCGGTCCTCGACCAGGCCTCCACCCCCAGGAAACAGCCCGTGACAGCTGACTAACTCCCAGGTACTTATTTACTGCTAGGTAACAGGGGCATTCAGGGTGAAAGAAACTTTGCCCATTTGTTTCTACCTCGTGCGGGAATCGAACCCGCGCCACAGAATTACGAGTCCTGCGCGCTATCCACCAGGCTACGAGGCCCCCTGAATGGTGGACGAGAAAATCAAAGTAAACCCCGTATTTCAATGCAGGGTAGCAAAGGATAAATTCTAGTAAAGCATGGGAAAGGTACAGAGAACCAAAAATGGAGGACAATAGTCGCACTAAGGAGAACCAGAAATGAATACACATTAATCAGGAGAGAAGCTGAAAGACAATTTGAAAACGATATTGCTGACAAAGCTCTTCAAACCAACCAAAGCTATTCTATAGCCATATAAGGAGGAAAACAACAGTAAGAGACCATGTGATCAGGTTGAAGAGACACGGTGGAATTCTCTTAGAAAACGTCAAGGAGGTATGTGAAGAGCTCAACAAAACGTTTCAGATGTTTACGAAAGAAACAGCATGGATGAGAGATGAGAGTGACAGTGAGAAGAGTGATGAGAGTGACAGTGAGAAGAGTGATGAGAGATGAGTGACAGTGAGAAGAGTGATGAGAGATGAGAGTGACAGTGAGAAGAGTGATGAGAGTGACAGTGAGAAGAGTGATGAGAGATGAGAGTGACAGTGAGAAGAGTGATGAGAGTGACAGTGAGAAGTGATGAGAGATGAGAGTGACAGTGAGAAGAGTGATGAGAGTGACAGTGAGAAGAGTGATGAGAGATGAGAGTGACAGAGAACAGTGACCAACTAGGTGAGTAGAGTACAGAGGCAACAATGGAGGACATATTACTGTAGAGACCGTGACGTCTAAGAAACACCTGAAGGAATCAGATGCAACACAATCAATACGATCGGACTTAATATCACCATGGATGTTGAAGGAAGCTGCATAGGGACTATCACCTGCTATTTAAAAGTTTCCAGTAAAGCACTCGAGACTGGAAACGTTCCAGAATTTTGGAGAAAAAAAAATAACGTAGTTCCAATATTTACAAATATGGGACAGACAGGAAGCAGTGAATTACAGACCCGTGTCACTGACAAGTATTCCGCGTAAAGTGACGTGAAAAAAGTAATCAGATTGAGAATAATTGAACACATGGAGAAGACAAGTTTTGTTACAAATGAACAGTATGAAGACCAGACCACACACTAGAAATTGAAGGGACGACGACGTTTCGGTCCGTCCTGGACCATTCTCAAGTCGATTGTGAAGAGGACAGGTAGGGACAGGCATTAAATAGGACAACGTCGTCGTCCCTTCAATTTCTAGTGTGTGGTCTGGTCAACATACTTCAGCCACGTTATTGTGACTCATCGCCTGCAAACAGTATGAATTTAAAAGAGTAAAGTCATGCCTGAAAAAAAATAGAAAGAGTTTGTGAAAAAGGGACGAAAATAAGACGGAAAAAAAGAAGGCTGGGAAGAACGTATTTTGCCAAGAGTGTAAAAAAAGATTTAATATTGACCTTCATGAAAGGATGTTGTTCAATGTGGAGAAGCAAGCTGGGATAAGTGGGACGACACTGAGCTGGGTAAGACTCTACCTGAGGTACAAGGAAGGACTAAGATATGAGGAAATATGAGGAGGTTATGGGGGAATAGACCTCTAGAGGAGACACGAAACAGAGTGGACATGATCGCAACATACAAGATGGAAATTGGCAAGGTGGACAAAAACATCCTCCTTAAAATGAGAGACAGTAGGACGAAAGGACACAAGTGGAATCTATAAACGCAAATGAGTCGAAGAAATGCAAGAAAGTTCTCGTACCCTGTACTGATGGTCAACACCTGGAAGGTGCTGAGACAAGTTGTGGAAGTACCTCCATCTACAACATTAAGGCCAGATTTGATAAAAAAAATCGAACTAAACAAAATATTGACAAAAAATTCAAATAACGAAATTAAAACGCAACAGGTACAACAAGGCCAATAGGCGAGGCACCTACTATCATCACCACCATCCCCACCACCACTATCACCATCACCACTATTATCATCACCACCATCACCATCACCACCACCACCATCACCACCATCCCCACCACCACCACTATTATCATCACCACCATCACCACTATTACCATCACCACCACCACCACCACCACCATCACTACCACCACTTGCGTTACTGGAAATGCTCATTCTTTTATACACTATGCTATACTCCACGAGACTTTCATCAGGTGACTGCTTCATTTACATACAGTTAGACTAACACGAGATAGTTGTAAAGTAGCGGCTCGCGCCCTGGCAAGTTTCTCTGCTTCCTCCCGTGAGATGAATGTGGTCCCTGGCCCACCACACACACACACACACACACACACACACACACACACACACACACACACACACACACACACACACACACACACACACACACACACACCATATCAAACAAACTCAATCAACTGTTAAGAGTCAGCTCACACACGGGTATGTTCTCACATGCTCACCACTTCACTCACCTCTACCTCACAAAATGTTGACCGGGTCAACGAAACGGAGCTCTTAGCATAAGGTTACACATAAAAATTACAAAATGAACTTCGGAGACTTAATTTTTCAATTCCCTTTTCAAGAAATGAAGAACGAACGAAATATAGAGAAGATTATGCTAGAATCACTGATTTAGCCCTCTCTCTCATATTCAATAACATTATTGAATATGAATATGTTATTGAATAACATTATATACATACAATATATATATATATATGTATCAGATTAATGATGACTGGAACAGTTCACGAAGAAGGGTTACTAAGAGGAAGAATAAGTAGATGTTCACAAGATGAACTGACACAAGATGTTCTCTTGAACTCTTGATGTGAGGAATGACCTGACATTCTTAACGCTCAAGGGGCGGGTGTTCTGATAGCACGCGCACGTTACGAAGCCAATCAGACGGAGCACAGAGCGCCCCACACTTTGTTAAGAGGGATGATGAGGCAGCCACACTGGACCTACCATAGCGGTCGACGGGTAGTAGCACCATCACTATTATTCATATTTTGGTGCGTATTTGCATTAAGGGTGATTTGTGGTGCACAATGGATATCATTTAGGATCATGTTGACCAGACCACACACTAGAAGGTAAAGGGACGACGACGTTTCGTTCTCAAGACAATCGACTTGAGAATGGTCCAGGACGGACCGAAACGTCGTCGTCCCTTCACCTTCTAGTGTGTGGTCTGGTCAACATACTTTAGCCACGTTATTGGGACTCATCGCCTGCATTTAGGATCATATCTGACAGCGTCTTGATCATCACAGAGTGTAGTGAGTACACCATGTGAGCGGAAGGGAAGGGAACTATCACCAGAAAGCGCCAAGATTGATAAAGATTAAGCCACCCAAGAGGTGGCACGGGCATGAATAGCCCGTGCCTGGGTTGCCTGGGGTTGAGTGTCCTCAACCCAGGGTTATTATTCTTAAGGTCGTTCTCGAACTACTTAGGAGCTTGCAAACTGTTTATGTCCATTAAATGGACCTAAACAGTAGCTAAATGGACTCTCAATCATGACTAAGCTGCCATGATTTTTTTTTTTTATTATTATTTTCTACCACAGACGTGGCCACACATTTACAACGCTAACCAGCATATATACATTTTCTTCTGTCCTCCATGGACAGGGTTAGAGATGTGTTAAACATACAATTCAAGGGTTTTATTGAACACTCAACCAGCTGCCATGATTGAAAGACGCTAAGTCATAACCGTGAGACGCTGGATCACAACCCTGAGACGCTGGATCACAACCCTGAGACGCTGGATCACAACCCTGAGACGCTGGATCACAACCCTGAGACGCTGGATCACAACCCTGAGACGCTGGATCACAACCCTGAGACGCTGGATCACAACCCTGAGACGCTGGATCACAACCCTGAGACGCTGGATCACAACCCTGAGACGCTGGATCACAACCCTGAGACGCTGGATCACAACCCTGAGACGCTGGATCACAACCCTGAGACGCTGGATCACAACCCTGAGACGGTGGATCACAACCCTGAGACGCTGGATCACAACCCTGAGACGCTGGATCACAACCCTGAGACGCTGGATCACAACCCTGAGACGCTGGATCACAACCCTGAGACGCAGAAACATGAAACTGGCTGCTCTGGTTACCCTTACGTGTCCATAACACCTGTATCGCGCAACTCCTGGGGGAAACAGCTTGAGAGAAACATGAATATGGCGAAGAAACTGCTATAGTACTTAGGAAAAGTCCCCCCCCCCCCAACTACTTGCAAGATGGCTATACTGCAAGGCAATGGTGTGTGTATTTCCTTGTGAACAACCGTTCCCGAGCGTGAGCGGAAACATTGCTGTCTACCTGAGATGGCTAGAAGCTCTTGAGGAACTCGTCGCATTCACTTAACTCTCAAGATTGTTTACAAGGTACACTCCACCCTGTGAGAAGGTACAAGGCAGTTGTTGTAGTTCGTTCTCTTCTGATTATTCAGTTTGGCTTAGATGACTGTGGCACTGAAGGTGTTTAAGGCGCTAGTTGGGGCATGGATCTCATTATATATATATATATATATATATATATATATATATATATATATATATATATATATATATATATATATATATGTATGTATGTATATATATATATATATATATATATATATATATATATATATATATATATATATATATATATATATATATATATATATATATATAGATAGTTGCCTCAAAACGTCAAAATGTTAACCCTAACTATGTCAACCAAAAGATAAAACTAACAATAAGTATAATACTTATACTTATATATTTATATATTATTCTTATAAATATATATTTATAAAGTAATAAATATAAGTAATATAATAAGAGTAGGAAAACCTTCTTCACCTGGTAATGAAGAATTCTTCCGACACCAAGAAAAACGCCTTGAAAGAGACCAACGTTGTCTACGCCTTCACGTGCCCACTTGGGGATTGTCAGCCTCAACGAACTCAATATATAGGCAAGACAACAACGTCTGTCTCTAGGCGTTTAACAATGCACAAACAACAGGGCTCCATCAAGGAACATATAATCGCCACACACAACGAGACGACCACCAGAGATATTTGGATGAGCAACACCAAAATAATTAATTGATACAGATAGTTTAGTTCATTTATTATGCACCCCATACCCATCTTGTGGGCGGTAGTGGAAAGGGTTACAGAGGCACATAATGGGCTCAGGGACTGAACCCCACAATTCATTTAGCTAAGCAAGTTAGATAGACAATAGAAGTTTGAAGTGATCATCAGTGAAGTACTGCATATCAAGTAATCTAGACCAGCAATCAATATCCAGCTAATACACAGTTACACTCTACCCACTTCAAGACCCCGGGCCAATGCAGAAGCAGGACCGAATGACCCTCCAACAGGAACGAAAGCATCCAGAAGTACATAAACTGCCAACATGTCACACTCTTAATTTACTACTCTACCCCATTATATAAGACCTCATTAATACCCCATGTATGTCATTCATCCATGTCACCTACCACCTCACCATTAGAGGATATAATCAGGTGCGAACACAAAAGAATTTGTCTTTGAGAATGTGAGGAGAGACCTTACGAAACGCATCACTAGGCGTCAGACCCAAATAATAAGTAAAAATTAACTTTGGAGAGTTAATTTTTAATCTTCCTGCTTCAGTGAAGAAAAACATAAGGAATATCTAGAAGATTCGCGCCAGAATCATACATCTAAAACTTTCTGTCGTTTTCAATGATATATATATATGATTTTTTCACTGGTTATTTTGTCATTGACAAGATATGGCATATATATATATATATGTGTGTCCCCCCCTCCCCCCATTCCTTACTCCACTCCCCCTCCCCTCTCGCCCCTCAGTACCTTGTCACTCCTAATTCCCGCACGCTTGGCCTCCGCTCTGTAACATTATCAGTCAGCGGGACTGCCCGGCCGGTCTCTGGCTGCCTCCCTCCCTCTCTCTCGCGCGCTACTGGCGGCGGAGAATGGCCCATCCCCCACTGTTTTTCTTGCTCCACAATGGAACGGACACCCAAGGTCAATAAGAGGTTTATTTACCATTATCGTGCCTTTCTGGGCCATCGACTCAGGCCATTGTGAGGTTCGTTGGAGGGATGGTTCATGCTAGGCTGCTCCGCCGCGGGGGCATATTCTCCCAGTTCGAAACATTTCTGTTCCACGTGAAACAGTTGTCAGCTTCATGCCTGGTTGTGTTGTTGACGAGTGCTGGGGCTGGCAGGATAGACGGGTACTGGGGGGGGGGGACGGATAGGGAGGGACGAGGTTCTCTCCCCCCTCCCCCATCCCCCTTCACGAAACCTAACAGCCCACCCCAAGAACCTTTTCCAACTTGCCTTTTCGTATGTCTATTAGGGACTATGAATGTTATGGGCCACTAAACAAAAATGCCGGGGATAATGTAGTTATGTGAGTCTATGTCTTCATGAGTGTTTGAGCCAGTTGAGTGAAATGAATGTTAGCATGTGCGCTCACAGATACACACACACACATACACACACACACACACACACACACCCACACACACACACACACACACACACACACATGGAATGTAGATATGTTCAAATGTAGATATAATAGAGCCCAGTAGGCTCAGGAATCTGTACATCAGTTGATTGACAGTTGAGAGGTGAGACCAAAGAGACAGAGCTCAACCCCCGCAAGCACAATTAGGCGAGTACCATGTTCAACACCATTGAACAAAACAAAACTTATTCAACTAGGGTATTGCTTCAACTTACTGATTGCAAGCATCACAGCTGGAAGTCCTGGGGGGTACACCATACCCCCAGGACTTCAAGCACACACCTCCACCACACCCGCGGGACTACCAGCAGGAGGGCGTAGTCCCCACAAGCACGCAATGCACATTCCTGAGTGTAGAGCTTAAGACAGCAGCACGGCGGCTGAACGATGGGGTGTTTGTAGACAAATACCTTCACTAGCCCATGTTATTCAAGCTAGCATGGGCGAATAAGCATGTTAACCTCAAGTTGAAGAGAAATTTACATGAAGCCATGAAGTTTCCTTGAAGCTGAGAAGTTAACTTGAAGCTATGAAGTTAGCTTGAAGCTGAGAAGTTAGCTTGAAGAGGGAAGCTTTACCTTAAAGAAGCATGCAAGATACGAGAAGTAGAGCAGAGATACTCAACCTGAAGAAGAGAAAATAACAAGCCAATTGAAGACAACAGTTAGAGTTCAGCCAACACCAACTTGACGCCTCAATGAAGCCCATAATTTCTCAAGTCAACAAGCAACACACAGCACAGACAAGTACTTTTATCAATGCCAAAAGACACGCACAAATTTGTGTATTCAGACAGAGCCGTAATCGATAACACGTGTATGAGAAACTCTCAAACACATACAGCGAGAATAGACGCTGAGACCACAGCATAAACCCAAGTCAAGACAACCAGACTGACACAGTGATAATTATAGTAGACAGAAAGTAGACGGAAAGCGGGACGTAACATCAACAGCGGACCTCTCAGCAAATAGCTAGACAGACAGGCGGACAGACTGAGTGACAGCTCAACCCACGCCGTAATGGGCGCCATAAAATGTAACCCACGGCGTTCCACACACCGCGAAATGAAAACACACGCTATCAATTTTAACCAGATTCATGCAATTCTTTCTTTTTTAAAATTTGGTGCGTCCAACCGGGCATGTGTATTGACCGGGTTAATATGGACCAAATACACAATTGTTGATATATATATATATATATATATATATATATATATATATATATATATATATATATATATATATATATATATATATATATATATACATTTTAGTGAGGTGGATGGGGTGAGGTAGCATTAATAGGGTATTAATTTCATCAACACAAGACAGAACACGAAACAATGGGTATTGAATAGAAGTGTTTGTAGAAAGCCTATTGGTCCATATTTCTTGATGCTTCTATATTGGAGCGGAGTCTTGAGGTGGGTAGAATATAGTTGTGCATATATACATATAATATATATATATATATACATATCTCATACACAGCTCATACTGTGGTGTTCTTTATCTTCGCGCTCCTATGAATGTGTCACTTATGTTTCACCATTGGCTGAGTGCACAGTATCTCTGGTAATGCCAGATACATCAGTTCGATCCCAATTAATACCCCAAAATAGTTTTACCTCGTACCTGGCAGGCACAAATAGCAAATACACATGTATATACATATGTATTTGCATGTATGGCCTAAAGACATACGTACAGAACATACGTACCTGCAGTCCACATATAGATTACTCTGTAAAAATGGGGATAATTAAATTATGAAGCAGGACGGCCGTATCTGTTTGCAATATTCATATAACAATTAGGTTCCAAATTTAAAAGCAAAATAATACAGGCATACAATATGCTGTTTAAAATCTAGTGACGCTAGAATTATAAATGTTACTTTTTGTTTTGTCTTTTTCAGTAGGCGAGGCGAGCTTGCAGTGACTGCTTCTGTCCATCTGTCTCTCTACTGATGCTTGCAGTGACTCCTACTGTCCATCTGTCTCTCTACTGATGCTTGCAGTGACTCCTACTGTCCATCTGTCTCTCTACTGACGCTTGCAGTGACTCCTACTGTCCACCTGTCTCTCTACTGACGCTTGCAGTGACTCCTGCTGTCCATCTGTCTCTCTACTGATGCTTGCAGTGACTCCTACTGTCCACCTGTCTCTCTACTGATGCTTGCAGTGACTCCTACTGTCCACCTGTCTCTCTACTGATGCTTGCAGTGACTCCTACTGTCCATCTGTCTCTCTACTGATGCTTGCAGTGACTCCTACTGTCCACCTGTCTCTCTACTGATGCTTGCAGTGACTCCTACTGTCCACCTGTCTCTCTACTGATGCTTGCAGTGACTCCTACTGTCCACCTGTCTCTCTACTGACGCTTGCAGTGACTCCTACTGTCCATCTGTCTCTCTACTGATGCTTGCAGTGACTCCTACTGTCCACCTGTCTCTCTACTGACGCTTGCAGTGACTCCTACTGTCCATCTGTCTCTCTACTGATGCTTGCAGTGACTCCTACTGTCCACCTGTCTCTCTACTGACGCTAACAGTGACTGTCTCTCCATCTATCTGCTAAAGCTTGCTGTACTCAGTTGTGCTTGCGGGGTTAAGTTCTGGCTCTTTGGTCCCGGCTCTCAACTGTCAATCAACTGATGTACAGATTCCTGAGCCTACTGGGCTCGATCATATCTACACTTGAAACTGTGTATGGGGTCAGCCTCCACCACATCACTGCCTAATGCATTCTTATTAACTACTGTGATCCACCTCCGTCACACAACTATCCACCCCCGTCACCCAACTATCCACCTCCGTCACACAACTATCCACCTCCGTCACACAACTATCCACCTCCGTCACCCAACTATCCACCTCCGTCACACAACTATCCACCTCCGTCACCCAACTATCCACCTCCGTCACACAACTATCCACCTCCGTCACCCAACTATCCACCTCCGTCACACAACTATCCACCTCCGTCACACAACTATCCACCTCCGTCACCCAACTATCCACCTCCGTCACACAACTATCCACCTCCGTCACCCAACTATCCACCTCCGTCACACAACTATCCACCTCTCTTGTCAGGAAATTTGGAGGCCAAGCTACAGATGGAAGATACAACACCTAGAAAACTGTCAAAAGTTTCACATCAATAAAACTTGATTAGAAATGAGACTGTAAAGCCGGTCAAAGAACGGAACAGACCATCAAATAATATAAAAGAAGCAAAGAATTTCAATAATATCAAGATTTTCTGGTATGGTAAAAAAAAGATAGTAACCAATAGTGAATGGTGAAAAAAAATAAGTTACTCCTTCATTTAACTTCGGCTATTATTGTCAGAAAACGAAAATATTCGGCTTTCATGATGCGACTTTTAAAAAGAGTAACGGGTCAGCTTTTGTAATAATGAACAAGTATAATATGGAAGGTGAAGTAACGACTGTGATAAGAGAGATAACGCAACAGGCGTAGTGTAGCCTGCGTAGAGAACGAGATACGCGGGGAGGACAAAGAACAGCTGACACCAAGTTAGTGTTAACCACACATGCGTGGGGACACCTGTTTGTGGTCGCATAACCTCTCTTCTCACAACCAGCCTGCGTGCACACCTGTACATGCAGCACAGGTGCAAGAGCCCTATCAAGCGTGTGGGAGACAGGTGCATTGTCCTTCCACTTCCGCATCTCAATCCTATCATGTATAGTATGTATACATGATATCAATGTATACAAAAAATAATGCATATCTTTGCATTATTATTATTATTATTATTATTGTTTTTTACTGTGTGTGTGCACTTCGTTTCCTTTACTGTGTGTGTGCACTTCGTTTCCTTTACTGTGCATGTCGTTATCACGTCCTCTCTGCTGTTCAATTCCTCAATTTAGTGTATTCGAGTCCTTTTCACAGCCTTAACCTGAAGTTCACGTCTCTCTTCACAAGGACAACCTTGTGCCATATCTTTTTGCTTCTTAATTTTCTTGTCGTCGGGTGAGGTGTTCATGTGGTGGCTGCACACACAAGGGCGGTTCTCACTACCTCATAACTTGGCACTTTTCAAGATTAAAGTCAAGAAGTAAATTCTTAGACCATCTTCGAAGCGTGTCTACATCCGCTGGCATTCCACAAATCATGCAATTCTGACCGATCTCAAAAGCTTTGCATCGTCCACGAACAAAAGAGGATATTAATGAGCCTGTTTCGTCTGTCAGTTCGTCAGCAGTATTATAAACGGAATAAGTACAAGTGCTGACTCTTGCATCTTCCCAATCATGCATCTTTCTCAATCATCTTCCCACCCAATCATACAACACAACGCCCCGATCTGGCAACCAACCTCCCGCGCGAGACAACATCGAACAATGTGTCATGAAAACCGCAGTTCGCCACCCGTTCCTCTCTGGTTTAGTCAATATAATCTTTTAATTAAATTACAACAGCTTTGTCACGTATGGCTTGACGAAGTTCAGTTTTGCCAGAGGTACCATGAACGGCATCCTGATGTCTCTAGCACCTTGCAGGATATCTCTAGTATCTTGCAAGGTGTTTTTAGCACCTTGCAAGGTGTCTCTAGCACCCTACACGGAACACTCCTCAGCGCGACCGGTCTGAAGTTCAGAGGTTCATGTCTTTCTTGCATGTCGGCACCACATTGCCATTGTACCTACACCTGGCGGTTCTACCAATGGTAAGTTGTGAATTTCAGGAACAGGTGAACTCTCGGCATCTACCACCTCTTTTAGGGGTTCAGGGAGATCTCATCTCAGCCACCATACCTTCGTCGTGCCCATCTTCTCTACTGTTTCCTTACCTCTTCCGGGGTCACCGCTAGTAAATTTAATTTTTTTTTTAATTTTGCCCCGAGGGGCGAGTTTATTGGTCAGCGTCACTCATCCTGTGGGTGGACACACCGTCATAGCAGCATGTACAACACTCCCCAATAGGAAGAAAACCCGCTGGGTTGTTCATCCTGTCACTTGTACCCAGACACAGCTGGGACTTGCTTAACTGTCTCAAGTGAACAGCTCGTGTTGGATGCTGCATGCACTAATAGACCCGTTGAACACATCAGGCTCCGTAGTGATAACTGTAACCTTTCATTTAGTATAATGCGTACTTGCGTGTCTCAATCTGTGCACGTGAGTGTATGCACGTGTGTGTGTGCACGTGTGACATTCAATTACACGCAGTCGATGGTGCTTAGGGTAATTACATAGACAAGGAGGAGGTAATTGCGTGCAAAATTAGGAACGGTAATCGGTGAGGATTTATGTTCCAGACGATTATTGAGGATGCGGGGGAGGGAGGGTGGGGGAGGATGAGTGGGAGAGAGAGGTGAGGGAGGATGAGGGGGGGGGAGTGGATAATGTAGAAATAGTGAGGAAGACAAGGTAGGCGAAATGGAGATAGAGGGAAGGTGGTGGGGAGGGAACAGTTAAGGGAAACAGGGTGAGAAAAGCTTGAGAGACGGAGGGATGGTGAAAGTGAATTAGGTGGAACAGAAGGAAGGTGAAGAAGGAAGCATGAGGGGGTTATAGTGAAGATAGTACGAGGTGATATGGTGAGGGGTGAAGGGGGATAGTGATGGTTACGGACACACGAGGGGAGGAGAGTGATGGTGAAAGGCAAACAAGAGACCTGAGGCTGGGAATGGGTGCAGGTGTGTGTGTTCTGTCCCTCGCCAGTACACAGAACACCAGGGAAGAGCTCTTGCTTAACATTTCATTCAGAACTGAACATTGTGGAGGCAATGTTCAATGAACAATGAGCCCATCCTCCTAACCTCACCCGAGGCTGGGGGAGGTTTCAGTTCACTTCCTACCACGGCGGTGGCCAAACATTTACACATAAGGTGATAGAAGTGCTTTTATAATGGTGATCATCATCCATACACTATCGCCTGTCTTACCTCGACAGGGTTCTAAATATGCTCTGTTACATATACGATAATTGCTAATTGAGTGCTCAATCGTAGAACGTGATTAATGTGCGTTAACAAAAGTGAAATGCAATTCTAACCAACTTACACATATACATACACATCGACACGTATATATTTACTTTTACGCTACAGAAACAAGCGAGGTTATTGAGCACTCAACCACAGAAGGTGATTAGGGGTGCTTTTACAAGCTGAAGTTGCATCACATATAACATAGTTGAACCTAACCTAGTAAATCACGGCTACAATTCCAGTATATCATCAAGTGTTCCAGTACTCAGATATCAGCCTATCTCACCCCAAGGGGGGGAGGGGGGAAGGAAGGAAGGAACTATTAGGGGGAAAGCGCCAAGTCATTACGACTATATAGCACTTGGAAGGGGTCCGGATAAGGATTTGGGATGGGACGGGAGGCAGGAATGGTGTCCAACCACTTGGACAGTCGGGGATTGAACGCCGACCTGCATGAAGCGAGACCGTCGCTCTACCGTCCAGCCCAAGGTCTAAAGGTCTCACTTCCCTCTCACTGAGGGAAGTGAGAGAGGGGGAGGGGGTTATGGCGACCCCGGCCCCTCCCCAGTTAAACATACAGTTGTCACAGTTACGTGATGGTTAAGTCTGTGCTTTGTTTCCCTGTTCCCCACCCACACATGCTCCCACAGCTGCGGGTCTCCCTCTGGCTCCTGCCTCCCACCTATTGTTTTCCTGTCTCCTTCTCCTTGTCTACTAAGAATTAAAGTGGCAAATCATAATAATGTCAGAATTAATACCCTGGGCACAGATAGCATTGCAATGAATGCAAGTGAGAACAAGATATCACCGTACATAACACCGTAATATAAGTCATATCGAACACAAGATGGTTTGCTAAGGGATTTTGAAGCCTACCCAACCTTATGTTTCGTTACCTCTCGATGATTCCGAGGATCAATGTCCCCGTGGCCCGGTCTGTGACTCAGGGTTCGAGGTTGGTGGTCTGGTCAACCAGGCTGTTGGACGCAGCTGCCCACAGCCTAACCTGGCTCAACCTAACTAATGTGTCGGCTTATACATGGTAGGAGGCGAAGAAGAGGGTTGATGAGTTGAGCAATATGATCAACATGGGGAAGATGTTGTGACCACGACGTTCGTGAGTGAGTCTCAAGGCTCAGACTCACTTCACCTCAAGACTGAAATTCACTTCACCTGAAGGCTGAAGGCTGAGATTCACTTCACCTGAAGGCTGAAGGCTGAGATTCACTTCACCTGAAGGCTGAAGGCTGAGATTCACTTCACCTGAAGGCTGAAGGCTGAGATTCACTTCACCTGAAGGCTGAAGGCTGAGATTCACTTCACCTGAAGGCTGAAGGCTGAGATTCAATTCACCTGAAGGCTGATGGCTGAGATTCACTTCACCTGAAGGCTGAAGGCTGAGATTCACTTCACCTGAAGGCTGAAGGCTGAGATTCACTTCACCTGAAGGCTGAAGGCTGAGATTCACTTCACCTGAAGGCTGAAGGCTGAGATTCAATTCACCTGAAGGCTGATGGCTGAGATTCACTTCACCTGAAGGCTGAAGGCTGAGATTCACTTCACCTGAAGGCTGAAGGCTGAGATTCACTTCACCTGAAGGCTGAAGGCTGAGATTCACTTCACCTGAAGGCTCAGACTCACTTCACCTGAAGGCTGAGACGTGACCTCCTCGAGGCGCGAGGGATGCTATATCAGGTGTTCCGAATAATAACGGCGGGATGCAAAGGGATGTCGTAGAGGTTATGAATAAGGCCGAACTGTGCAACTTACAGATTTAAATTACTTGCGAAATAGAGTTGTGTACTCAAAAAACTAAATAGAAAGAAGACTCGAGTCTCGAAGTCATGCAACTATTTCACGACATTCCACAGACCAACCGTCCATGGTGATCGAATAAGCAAGATCTGTATCAAATGACTCCAATAACCCAGCAGTACCTTAAGCAATCATATACCCTCCTGCAGAAAGACCTGCTGGATCACAGCGCCCGTGTGTGTGGACATCTCCCAGGTCTTCTGACGACCAAACTGGATCACTCATCATGCTGAACGGACTACCAACGGTGAATGCTGGGACAGGAACTGATGCGCTTCTCATAACAAGAGAGGAAGTTGTGATTGACAGGTCAGGAAGGGCACAATTCATCACCAACCTGGAACACCTGAAGGGTCATCCAATTCCGTTAACAGAGGGTGAAACAGATTCTTGCTTTAATGATGCCAGATGGACTATTATGGTATAGAGTACAAAACAAAAATGTCAATGTTGAGTGCTGCTACATTTCAACGACCGACGCACTACGTCATAAAGGACAGGCATGGAATAGATTTGATTAAAGGTGATTTTGTTGAGATGTTTTGAGAGATTAAAAATAACACACCTGATTGTAAAACTTGGATAAAAAATGACTATGAACATATGTGAGTGACCATGAAAAAATCCATCGCAGGAAGAAGCCATCAATCAGTTACCCACACTGCATTTACCCACACTGTAGTTACCTCACATTGCAGAATAATAAAAGTTATGAGATACGTACGACCAACAGGATAGAAGCACTTCAGCTTCAATACAAACTTTTCTCAAATTGCGGCTTTCTGGCCAGCTTATTAAGCTCTAGAAATAAGATTAACGTGTACATAGGAATGTAGGGAACTCTTTCACAAAACAAGAAGTCTGCTCCTCCGAGTGCACCAGTCTTCCAAGCGAAACTTAAAATCTTAAACCGTTTCTTCTTGTATGTTGATGTCAGCGACACTGGACCAGGGTGGTATATCAAGTTGATGTCAGCGACACTGGACCAGGGTGGTATATCAGGTTGATGTCAGTGACTCAGAACCAGGGCTGATTGGCAGGAATGATGTATCAATATGCTGGAGTATGTCTCATACTTCACACACCGATATAACTATGGTCTCAGTGAAGGGTCTAAGTGCTGAACGAGCTTTAGTGGTGAGGTGCCGCATTTGGTCGTTGGATTATTAATACATGACTTCTTCAAATAGGGTGAATCATTTCCCTTAACAATTTAACTAACTGCAGTGTTCTCAATGCCACATTACTGAATTATCAAACTAACAGTAATTCAATGCAGTTTTTTTTACAAGACTAACATAATAATTTCCATAATAATTTTGGTAGTAGATAATTTATAATAATTTTGGCAGTATTGACATTGTTTCGAATACGAAATTATTCATTTAGTTTTGTGCTACTATATTCGCAGTCTTACTCGGCAAACAAATTAGTATATCAAACAAAATAATAATAATGAATGCTATCTGAAACAGCCAATTCTCCTGAAATGATAGTACTTAAGGCAACTATTTGATCAAACGTCCCAGTATATATAACTGCTGGAGCACACAGAAGTTCAGATTTTGTATTGTTTAATTCCCCCCAAATGTGCATTCTATTAAACCAGAAATTTAACTAAAGGACCTAACCATTCCACGGCTCAAATCCTAGGCTCAATATATTCTACGTTAGGTTTAATACAGATCATGTGTGTGCTATACAATGTCTAGGAATACTACAAGTCGCGCGCCAGTGGGGCTACTTAGGCTACGTCGTTTCACGTGGGGCTACACAGGCTATGCGTTGTTCCCAGTGGAGCTACACAGGCTATGCGTTGTTCCCAGTGGAGCTACACAGGCTATGCGTTGTTCCTCGTAGGACAGCACAGGCTACATCAATTATTCCACGAGGGGCTACACAGGCTACGGTGTTAGAAAAGGAGTACACATTTACGTCAACAAGACTGTCATTACATACATCATGTTTACGAGTCCACCCTCATCTGTGTCACATATAATAAAACCATATTTCACATTACCGTATTTTAGCAATACTTTTTCCCATAAACAATATTTGAGCTGGGGTATTTGTAATACATAGGAACATACATGTCTTATATTCATATGATGGCTCGTTAGGTCTCTGATATACCTTTAACTTATAGGTGATGAAATATTCATATATACAACATTAAATGGACATTAATAATAGCATATACAGAAGCAAAAGCCTCATAGGATTCAATATTACAAATCTGTGATACGGACGAAAAAAAGAGCCTCATTTATAATAAACAAATTATATACATTATACCTAATAGCCAGAACCGCGCTACTTGGCCTAGTATGCAACGGCCGATTTACCTAACAAGCCGAAGGATTTTCATTCAAATATTTCTCTCTAGATTATTTTTTCTAACAATAATAATCAATGATATTAGGCACATGAATTACTGACTTAGTTATGTTAGGTTAGGATAGCTTTAAATAGGTTAGGATAGGGAGGTTAGATTAGCTTAGATCAAATTTCTATATTAGTTTTGACTCAAATAAAATAATATTGCAATCATATATAATACAATGAAAAATAATTTCAAAGGAAAAACCTTTGGAAAAATTAAATATTTTAGATTATAGGTAATTTATAAGGTTTCCCATTTATTATAATCAATTTAATTTTGATTACCTCAAGCACAAGCAAATTTGATAATATATATATTCAAGAACATGTTAACTTAGTGAACAGCAGATTCATGAATATTGTCCACATTCTCAAGAATACAGTACAAAATTATTGCAGATAATAAAGCCTAGTTAACAACCTTAGAAATCATGCTTATTTAAAACTCATTATCAAAGTCAAGAGAGTTGACAAATACTAACCTAATATAGATGCAAAGAAAAACTGTGAACAGAGATGGAAAAGCTTGACTGAATAACAATGCAAGGAATTTAGCACAAAAGTAAGGAGCAATCATAGACACTATGATATTTGTTTAAAGAAAAAACTCGAGAATAACAATAAACATTGAAAATTCAGAATGATCGTGAGAAACAAACCTAAATAATATTCTTCATGTTGACCTTACGAATCGCAAAATATGTATACATGCCCAGTATAAACGGAACACCCCCAACTATATACACCAAAGTTTTGCGTCGACGTGAGAATCTCAAACAAAAGAGGCACAAGAAACTCCCATATAGACATGAGAATGAGACAATACAAACACAGGAATCTCAAATAATATAGACTCAGGAATCCCGGGACCCGGGCAGGACAGCAAGAGGGTTCAGATACCCATATTGTTCTGGGCTGTAATCCAAGAAGGCCATTCATGAGGGTGGTTATGGCCGCAGCCTCTCCGTATTATCCCCCCAAACTTCCAGACAGTTTTGGGGATGGAAATATAACTGGCGCTCAAAGTTTACTGTGTGGTAATTCGAAGCGGGAAGCATTCATCGTTATGTAGGCTTACCGCAAACGTTTCGTATGAATAATCTTTTGTTTAAATATAAATATTTTAGAAAACAGCTTTTATTTTATTGCCAGCGTTTTTTTTTTTTTAATTATTATTATTTTCTACCACAGACGTAGCCACACATTTACAATGCTAACTAGCATATATACATTTTCTTCTGTCCTCCATGGACAGGGTGAGAGACTTGTTAAACATACAGTTCAGAGATTTATTGAACAACCACAGGTGATCGTAGTGCTTTTAAAATGTTATGGTAAGCTACATACGTAAATACATAGATACAGATTTATGAATGCATTAATGTGAATTTATAATGGTGTAATGTAATTAGAATGTTATATTTTCTTAACTTTAACACGCTCCCAAATACAGTCTTTAACAAACATTTTAAGTTATATTCTGGTATTTTGTTCAACAAAATCAAAACACATATTATCTCATACAAATTTTCCGGTCACATCCACCAACTGTTATTCTATTCTTACAGTTTAAAACATGCAGGAATTTAAATATCGTATTGCATTGCAAAACATATGTTGTAAACTATAGCTATTATACATTAATCATTAGTTCTGGAATGTCTAGGTAATGTATTTCAGATAGATCTTGTGAAGCAGAGGCTACGAGCATGGTGAAAGGTTATCAATCAGGTGGAGTATGTGAACTATGCAGGGAACTTGGGCATTCCTGCCACCTGCTTCTTGGCCAAGACACCAAATCCCATTTTCTGTGTGTCTAACCGCTTAGGCCACGTCACGTGACAACTTCATCCCGGCTGCCAGCCTCCTCATAATGTGGGAACATATTTCTGGATTAAATTATGTAGAGAATAATGGTTATTTAAGTGGAATGAATGTTGTGGGAAAATAAACCACCAAAGGTTCTCTTTCAAACTTTCACAAGATACACTTTGAACTGAGTGTAATAATGCACCTCTTGAGGAAATATTAAGGCAACAGGTGGGGATTAGCCTCGCATCTCTCAAAGTCTCACCAACTGGCGTACAATTTTCTCAGGTATACCACTTTATTATGATTTAATTGTGGATCTACCGCTGTTCGTCTATTAAAGATTACAGCACATAAATATTCCGCAAGGGATTGCAGGTAAATGATTTCTTGCGTTCGTAAAGTCGTGGATCCCATCATTAGACACGCGGCAGCTCCTCTAAAAGAAGAGCCGCAACTCTCTTTTAACAAAACCTTTTTATTTTTTTTCTATCCACCATGCGGTGGTCTATGGGATAAAGTGACCAGCGTAAAATTGGCTTCCCCCGGTATCCCGTCAATGTTTGTGTAATGAATTATCGGGCATTGTTGTGCTGGGCGAGGTGGCTAGGAGCGGCGTGGCGGGTCCACCTTATATGTGCGGGTAGCCAGGCGGAACACAGTCTGGTGGGTAATCTTGGGGGTTTAAGACCACTATGGTGGAGGAGGCGGGTGGGTAGACGCGCGCCACCATCACCACCATTCATCAACCTGACTCATCATTGACTCCGGCTGGTTATTATGAGTCACTTATTAGCCAATGGATTTATGGATATTATTACGCATAACCTCGGCACTAGGCTACAGGGGGGTAGAAATAGCCTAAGCTACTCTATCCCTTTGAGATGTATTTCTTTCTTGTCTCAATAAACATACTTGAACTAGGCTACAGACGTAGTGATGTTCCCCGCACTGCCCAACCCTACAGCTGTCCTCTCCGCCTCTCACCATCGCACAAATCCATTAATCAACATTTAATAACATAAAACTTTAAGAGAAACAGTCATACAAAATACTCATTCCTCACCAACTTCTTCACATCTTACCGATGACTCTGCTCTAGTTATTCCCCTTCGTGAACAGCGCTAACAGAAATTCGCCAATACTCTATACGTTTTCCTTGAAATAAATTTTGACTTTCAAAATAATTACCTCCATATAATCCCCCTATATTTGTCTGTGGTCCTGTTCTCCCATACATTGTAAACAAAAAACTACAAGATCAAATTGTAAATACATAAATATTTTTCAAACACGAAGTGATTTTTTTCTTTATTAAATTATATACAAAATAAAGATCATATATAGATCAATTTACAAGGGAAACTACAACATTTATATATAGTTAGCACGGTCAAAAGCTTTCGACTAGTCTAGGTTTATCATGAAGGAAGGAACATTATTCTTAGACACATAATACACAACATCCCTAATTACATTATTACAATTGATTATAGATTCTCCCAGTCACACCACAGAACTGTTCCTTGGATATAATTTTATCCATTGCAATCTTAAGTCTATTCGCCAACAATTTCGAAATTATTTTGTAATCCTGGTGGAGCAAGGAAAGTGGCTTCCAGTTCGTTAGGATATGCAAATCACTTGTCTTTGGTTGGAGCGTAATAACCCCATGACATTGTGACATGCTAAGCTACCTGTGCTGTATGCTATACTGCACCACTTGTACAAAGTCTTTACTAATGACATCCCATAGACAGAAATAAAATTCCGCCGGTAAACATGACAACCAGGTGATTTACCCTTCTTTGAACTTCTTGACCACACTGCACACCTCCTGCTTATCTACATCTTCCAAAAATGACATGTTGTCATCCTGGGTTAGAACCCGTGAACATTTTCCAAGGAAATACTCCCGCATACCTTGGTCTACGTCCACTTTGTTGTACAATTTCTCTAATTCACCTCGAACATAACATACAATCCCATCCGTATTTGTCATATCCGTCCCATCACCTGCTTTGATACTAGTCACAAGCGCTGTACCTTTGTTATTCTTGACTTTACTTAACAAATATGGAGAGAGTTTTTCACCATACATCCTATTATTAATCTGTAGGCGAACATTGACTCCTTCAGATATTTCACCCCGCATTATGTTAATTGTCCTTTAAAATGGTAATTATATCATACTTGTCTAAGCCCATGTTGACCTTTGCATAAAGTTGTTTTAATTTGTGTTGTAATAAGGTTAAAGGGCCATATTTTCAGCCTTATTTCTTTCGGACACTTTCACGAAAAAACTTTTGCATGCAATTTTACATGTTTTTGCCCAACTAGAGGTGTTCCCACAATACTTGAAAATTATCAATTACATCTCTACTCTGCAACAGACTACAACTGAGCTTCCATGACCCTGTCCCCACTTTAACCTGATCGTTAATAACAAGCTTCACTACAACCAAACATTGATTTGAACAGCTGACCGGAACAGTACTGCAAGAACTAATTGTATCATGTATTGTACCTTTATTGAAACGAACATTGTCCGCTTTCCCATATTATTCCAGTATACAAGTAATAGTTCCATTCGACATTTCAAAGGGCGCATCCCTCAGAGAAACATATGTAAACGTCTTGCTCAAATTAATCACTTGCATCGACCCATTCCCATTAGGCAGACTGATAAGGTCATCATCATATTTCTTCAGAAACTCAGAAAACGTCACACTGTTTTCTAATTTCACCACCATTCTGTTTCCTGGCAGTGGCTGGAAACCAAACAATTGCTCCATCTTTATATGTAGCACATCGAAGATCGTCGTGCAGACAAGGTCATAATCAGTGATACAATTGAACTTGAGTCCAACAGACTCCTTCCGCTTAAGTGGAAGTGTGTAGGAGCCCATGATGGAACATACACCACCCCCTCAACATTGACCTCACAGGTGAGGCTACAGGCTCATCAACCAACACGCCAGCCGAGAGTGATGACAAACACGTCTGCTCATCACCATGTCCAGGACGCGATAAAGTAACTTAAGTAATTCTGCTCTTTGGATAATGACAATGCAAATAATAATAATCCTGCATTAATATTATCCTCATTAATATTATTATTATTTGCATTAATTATATATTTAATAATAACAAAAATAATAATAGAATTATTAATGATCGTATGGGTTAAATAATAAAATATAATACGTTGCATCACATTTACACACCAGAAAAGTTTGTATCGTGTGCTTGTATGAAGCAAAAACTGCACTCTTTCTGTAGAAGTGTCTGTGGTCACGCAGATCTTGTCAATACCTCTACAGTAACTATTTTCACAAATGTATAGTACACTTGGAATGGATTGTGAAGGCTACCACTTTTCATTAATTAATCACGTGCAAGATATCGGGATTGTTGAGTGATTTTTTGGTAGCAAGCTTGTTGCCAAAATGAGTTTATTTAATATGCGTATTTAAGAATGCACAGAGCATCGAAATTGCTGTATTGACATAATAATATGCATCCCAAAACGATAGAATAGAGTAGAGTAGGCTATTTCTACCTTCCTAAAATTCCTGCGTCCGTCCAAGGGGATGATGCGTCTGATAGCGTCTCTTAGGAAGGACTTTTATTGGAGACAGGTGGGATAATCCGTTCATGTACTTGGTAAAATACACATAAAGCAGTGTCGTATTGTCGGCGTTGGAGTGTCTCGCTGTGGGATCGGACGGGTTAATAAGACTGCGTCTCACTAGCTGCCCATCACACTCTCTTGGATTTCAAACAATAACTTTAAACCAGTGGACAGGACTCCCAGTATATGAGATGCATATCTTATGATCACTCTAGAATGAGTTGTAAAAAGGTATACATTGAATAGCATCTAAGTGAAGTTAGACGCTACGCTGACATGCTTATTTACTAGTGCATTTATCTACAACTTTCAAAACATGCCTTGGTAAGTGCGGATTTTTATCAACGCCTACATTAAGAATTGATTGATTATATATCAGATTCGTTTTGTTTTGCCGGTCCTCGCGCTTAATGCAGAGCAAATTTGACGCTATCGGCAACAGCTTCAAATTTCCAGTGCACCGATGAAATTAAAAGCATTGATATATGCAAGCTTTCTCAGATTAATGAGTATCTATTTCGATAGCTTGAGGGGTCGTACATTTCTGGTAAGGCAAAGTCACTATACATTTAGCGATTATCAAATCGAGGAAACTAGCTATATGAATAAAAGCGATAGATAATAAAGTGTAACATTTTAGTCAATATATTTCCCGTGAAGTGCGAGGCTCGCCACCAGTTCAGCCAGACTGTTAATATATCCATTACCTTAGAGCAGCCAGCGTGACTCTTGAGAGAGGCATTAGAAATCGAGGCAAACATCATGCTCAAGGAATCACATCCTTGACATAAGCTCCTTATCAGCTTCTCGGAGCACAAATGCTATTTAAAGACGCTACAGTGCAACTTGAAGCCGTAATGGCATATTATTTATATATATATATATATATATATATATATATATATATATATATATATATATATATATATATATATATATATATATATATATTATATATATATATATATATATATATATATATATATATATATATATCATGTGTTAATTTCGTGATTTACACACGCACACACACACTATATATATATATATATATATATATATATATATATATATATATATATATATATATATATATATATATATATATATATATATATATATATATATATATATATCTGCACAAATCTGTTCTATTTTACGTATTTTTCTTCATTGGAGAAGGAAACTGTAACTATCTGTCTCTGTATTTTGTTGTCCGTCTATCTGTCTCTGTTTCAATCTCTGCATCTGACCGTATGCCTGTCTGCCTCTGTCTATTCGCTGAATATTTCTCTGTCTCTCTTATAAAACTAATATAAGTCTGCCATTGGCGTGTGGGTGGTTCAATGGTGGAGGAGCCTAGTGGTGTGAAATATGAAAAATATACATATTAGCTCCGAGGTGAAACATGTGTCACAGCCCGGAAGTAGAATGTTCTAGCTTCTAAATTGAGACATATTTCATAGCTGGGAACAGGGCTAATACCGAGTTGTAAGTGTAAATTCTCGATGTTTTCTACATTTGTGGCTTTTTCATTAGCGGCGGAGAGCTGCGAGAGAGCTCTCTGCTGCTCGCAATGCTGGAAAATACTGACATTTCTATTTGGTTTCTGTTGATTAATGAAAGTTCAAAGTAAACAAAAGTTTTGATGCACTCAAATTTCTGTTTATATAACTCTGGATCTGAGAACGTTCCCTGGATCTGAGCGAATTATCTGACATTGAGGGGCCTCCAACTTTGATGACTATTGTTTTTTATTCTTTGATGAGAAACCAACACTGGTGGTATCATGCTGATAAGGTCTCAAGAATAGCTTACCTTCGAACAAAAAGATATGAGGGTTGGTTGGTCATTGTGTAAGGAGCTTTTGCCCTAATACGAATTGCAAATAGAAACTATTGAGTTATGAGCAATTCTGGTGGGAAATTTGTTAGCTTGGAAGCATACTCTGAATAAGATAGTGTTGGATCCTATACTCTTCATAGTAATCTTCGCTGATGCTCAGTGGATAATGACACATGCTTAATTAAAATCAATAACATGTAATAGTATTTTCGTGATTTGTCATAATCCGTCTTAGTGTGAAGAGTAGCCCACTTTATCACTTACTGCGCCTGGTATTGTACTAGTTATTTACTGGAAGCCTCTGCTTCCTTCTGCTGAAAATCTTAATCTCGAAAATATTATTTTACAGCTTTTTTTAATGTAGCTGTAGCAGACAAACGTCTTAATGTACTCCTACCCCCTCGTGCAACTCAGTTTGAACCCTCTCAGTGGTTCTACGATTTTTCCTTCAGAAGTGTTTTAATAGTTCACTGTTTCTTCTTTCGACCTTTCTTCTTTCTTTCTTGTGGTCTGCATCTCAGAAGTCGTGCTGGCATGGTCACCACGCGGTGGCACACGGCTTTCCTTCAGCTCTTTAATAATATCACAGGCCTCCTCTAGTGATGGTTCTCCTCTCCCACGGCCTCCGCTAGCAAGCTCTACTCTGACGGACTCTACCAGCAGGCTCTCCTCACCCATGGGTTCCGCCATCCGGGAGCTGTCAGATAAGAACCACTCCGATAACCGGATGTATCCCTTCATTACCGACAAATAACTCCTCCCCTTCTATGGCCAAATAACACATCCCTTTCAATAGCTAAATGACCCATCACAAGAGAATAGCCCCTCCCCCCTACCCCAACAGAGAGCACAAAATCCCCTCACCCCCACCCGACAACTTCCCTCCCTCCTCTCTCGGATAGCCAGATGAACTGGCCAGGCCTGACTCCCCCGCCCCAAGCCTCGCATAGTGCGGGCTACAGAACTCAGTAAAACAATGGCGCCTCACCCTTCGGCCGGACAAGTGCGAATTTTCTAATGAAGATAATGGGTACCATGAGTGACGCAAATGGGGCGCTCGTGACGCCTGATTATTGTCATGATAATGATTTTAATGGACTAATTGCTGTAATTATAGAGGCTGCGCAAGCACTGGGACATTTCTCGAGATTTTACGAGTGTTATCCAGGGGAACGGCGAGACGCTGGCATAATTATAACTAGGGATGCCTACTAATGGGTTCCTCTTGTGTTAAAGAGACAACAGTTGCTGTTTAGCGGCTCTTATGCACCACGAAAATCCCTCCACCAGGCGGAAAAACTCTTCTGCCACCAAGAAAACCCCTGCAAAACCAGATACCTACCACCTTCAGCCACCAAAAAGATGCACTCCACCACGAGAATATTCACTCTCCTGCAGTGGCAACACCCACCACCTGCAGCTTCCTCCTCCGCCAGGCAACACCCTCCTCTACCAAGAAACACGGTGTTCCAGCAGGCAACACCCACCACCAGGAAACAAGCTCCTACCCCCCCCCCCCCCCCACCAGGCAACCCGCTACGTGAAACACTGACATAACTGTCCCGGAGAACACCAGACTCCGAACTACAGCGATGGCTACTAACAAAAGGACTTAATGAGCTGACTGAGGAATTAACGTCATTTGCATAGCTTGGGACAATACGACGAGAGAGAAAAACGAGAAAATCGAAAGAGAATATAAAACCTAATTTTTGTGTCGTCACATGTCATATTTGTCGTACTGATTATGCATATATAATGACGTTGTCGGTCTCCCACCTGTCTAATTGGCAGAATGTATAGCAGAGTCTAAGGTACATATAGTAGTTATCGTATATGTAGCAGCTTGAATGGTCCCTAAGTTACATTTATACTAATTCAACGAGACTTGCAATAATGACACACACACTCACACATATACTAATATATATATATATATATATATATATATATATATATATATATATATATATATATATATATATATATATATGACTGTCAGACCACGAAGGAAGAATTGAAACAGGAATTTCCTTAAGTACTTTCGTTTTTAATAATATATCTTCAGCAGCAATGTAAATAACAGGAATTCCTTCTGAAGAGGTATTATTAAATGCGAAAGTACTTAAGGATATTCCTGTTTCAATTCTTCCATCGTGGTTTGACACTGTCACATTTTTCATCACGTGTTAATTTTCGTGATTTTATATATATATATATATATATATATATATATATATATATATATATATATATATATATATATATATATATACATATATATATATATATATATATATATATATATATATATATATATATATATAAACACAGTAACCACGTGTACTGTACCTGTACATATGACTAGCAAGGGTGTGCAGGCGATGAGTCACAATAACGTGGCTGAAATATATTGACCTGACCACACACTAGAAAGTGAAGGGACGACGACGTTTCGGTCCGTCCTGGACCATTCTCAAGTCAATTGTGAGAATCAAATGAATTGAGAATGGTCCAGGACGGACCGAAACGTCGTCGTCCCTTCACATTCTAGCAAGGGTGTCTTTTAGTAGCGGGTATTTTTAGTGAAGAATTGAGTCGATAAATAGAGTTGTTATGGGTATCCCATAACAGGAAATCTAGGCAGAAATTAAGATTATAAACGTATTGAAGAATGAAATAGCAAGATTAGAAAGACTCGGAGGTATTGTAATGGTTATCTGGTGGTATTTATACTTGGCGTAATGGGTCAACCTAATATCTTTGATATTAAAGATAACCTCAAGATAACCACCTATTATCTTTAATAGCCGTCCAATAATTCAACTCCACTTATCCAGCACTTCTTCACCTCTCCTCCGCCTTCCTCTGACAATTCTCTTCCAATATATTTTTGTCCCTATATTAGTGCAACGTTTCTAAATTTCCTCCTTTTTCCACTTTTCTTCCGCACGATTGATTGATAAAGATTAAGCCACCCAAAAGGTGGCACGGGCATGAATAGCCCGTAATATCTTCCACACTGTTGTTTCAGATTTAGCAACTCAGGACGAAGTGTCCACGTAGCACGGGCTATGGTGAGCCCGTAAAGCTTTTCCACACTACGCCATTTCGTAGATACAGTCCCTTAACCCACCCCTTCCCTCCTCCTCCACCTTACCAACGACACTCACTCGTCAAGCCTTCCCCCACCAACCCCCACCCTTTCCCCCTCCCCCACCCTCTCCTCCCCACCAATTAAAAAAAAGTAATCAAATATTCCCAGTATTTATCCGTGGAGGAGCTACGGGCGGGAGTGACAAAAAGGATAACGTGCCGACAGTAACAATATTACCGGAGTCCGCAGGGAGGTGGCGCTCAAGACGGGGAGAGGGGGGGGGGCGTGGGGTTCTTGGGGGGTGGTGGGGGTGACGGGGGGGGTGGATAGGAGGAGAATGGAGGTAGGGGATTGGAGGGGGTGGGGGCAGGAGGAGTGGGAGAGGGAAAGGGGGGGTGATGAGAGGGGGATGGGAAGGTAGAGGAAGAGAGGGAAGGAGAGGGGTGGGAAAGGAGGGAATTATCAAGGGAAAGCGCCAAGCCATTACGACTATATAGCACTAGGGGAAAGAGGTCGGTATAATGATTTTGGATAGGATGGGGGGATGAAATAGTGCCCCAACCACTTGGACGGTCGGGGATTGAACGCCGACCTGCATGAAGCGAGACCGTCGCTTTTTGTTTTTTTGTTGCCGCCGGAGGCGGCTAGTTTATTGTGCACCCCATACTCATCCTGTGAGCGGCAGCGCAAAAGCATTACAGAGGGCACCAAAGGTCTTTATCAGACCTCATATTAGATTATTACATAAACAATTTCATCTATCCTTCACACCTTATAGTTACATATCAGCTCGCTCTACCGTCCTGGGTGATACCTGGTTGATGGGGTTCTGGGAGTTCTTCTACTTCCCAAGCCCGGCCCGAGGCCAGGCTTGACTTGTGGGAGTTTGGTCCACCAGGCTGTTGCTTGGAGCGGCCCGCATACCCACCACAGCCCGGTTGGTCCGGCACTCCTTGGAGGAATACATCTAGTTTCCTCTTGAAGATGCCCAAGTGGTTGGGCGAGGGTGAGAGGAGGGATCAGGGGAGCAAGAGGGAAGGAAAGGTCTAGCGGATAGAGAGGCAGGGAAGGGGAGGAATGGGGAAAAGAGAAGGAGAGTGAGGTTGAGAGAGGGGAAAGAGGAGTGAGTTGGGAGGGGAGGAGAGGGGAAACGCAGTGAGGGAAAGAGTTCCAGGGATGTAGGAGGGGAGAGTAGAGGGATGTTAGATATGGAAGGGCAGACTGTGTTGGAGGGAGCAAAACTGCAGAAGAGATTGAGGGTAGATTAGGAGTGGAAGGGGAAGAGCAAAAGTGATGAACAGGGAAAGTGTAGAGAACTAGGAAAGAGTTAGAAAAGGAAGGGGAAAGGGAGGGAAAAGAGTCAATAGCTGGGGTAGAAAAGGGTACAGCGGAAGACAGAGGAAGAGTTGATGTGTGAGAACGGCTTACCAAGAACTAAGGGAAGGGAAAGTTCTCAGCCTGCTAACGGGAGTCAGAAGGGGTCTACTCCTGTACTTATCATTAAACAAAAACAGAGACTGCAGGCTAAACTTCAAGCTTCAGGCTTAATTCTACCTTCAAGAACGGAATCTAAGAGAAGTCGTAGAAGGAGCAGAATCTGAAAATCGCTCAATTGTCGCAAGTATATCACAGGGAAATGTGCGTGGTCCATTGTAGACGATCTAATTCCGCGAACTACTCATTCCTGAAGCTCTAGCTTATGCCAATGACTGCCCTCTAACCCTTACATACACAAAAGAGGAAATGCTGACTGCCACGAGGCTTATTAATGACATCTTACAGTAATTTCTTCCTGGGATGAGCGATGACAGGATACATTTATTACAGTGAAGACACAGGCGATGACAGTAACAGGAGTCCATGACAGTGACTGTGACAGGCATACGGTAACGTCTAGTGCTCAGTGATGAAGCTCACATCTTTGGCATGAGCTTTGACTCTTCAAATGACCGTGAAGACTCATGTGTTGAACTGAGTAAATAAAAAGAGTCAATCAGCCGCCGCAAGACACATCTTAAGGAATTGCTGAAACCTAAATAAAGCTTCCATCATCTTGAGTATGTATCGCTCTCATATGGGTGGCCTGCGTCCCGTCCCGTCCCGTCACGTCCCGTCCTCCACCCCCCCCCCCCTTTCATCTATCCCAATTCTGGACAAGGTAGAAAGCCGTGCGAGAAGAATCGTCTATATAGTCCGGTCTGACTGTACTGTTCCACAGATCTCCATGTTGTTTCAGATTTAGCTACTCAGAACGAAGTGTCCATGTAGCACGGGCTATGGTGAGCCCGTAGAGATCTCCAGTATCAACTAATGATACTGGTAATGGCTCCAAAGGGCCTCCACTTACGGGCTATTCATGCCCATAAGTGGAGGCCCTTTGGAGGGCCTCCACCTATGGGCATGAATTAAGTATGTTATGCTTATGGGCATGATTAAGTCACCCGCCCTCTTGGGTGGCTTAATCTTTATCAATTAATCTGACTGTACTGGCTAGCACATCAGAGCCTTCAACATCGGAGAGAAGTCGGTGGCCTGACTGTTATGACCCGAACATAATGACGACTCTTGAACACAGCTGGCGGCACTTTCGTTAACTGATATGATTGTAACTTAGTATAAATAAGGTTTATTCATATTGGAAATAAGTAATATATTCATCGCATACATGAGTATCTAGGGCCAGGCTCTCAATGAGTAGGATAACAGCTCTTAGTTTGCACTTGTATTTGTAACATCAGCACCATTACTAATGGATCCTTGTCTTAGTTACGAGAGAGGGAGAGAGAGGGGGAGAGAGAGAGAGAGTGAGAGAGAGAGAGAGAGAGAGAGAGAGAGAGAGAGAGAGAGAGAGAGAGAGAGAGAGAGAGAGAGAGAGAGAGAGAGAGAGAGAGAGAGAGAGAGAGAAGCAGCGCACGGAAACACGAGAAAGACACTAAGCTTGGAGGAGACTTGCTGAAACCAAAGAAAGAGCACTTGAATGTCTGGGAAGGAAATGTAGAAGGCAGGCGGAAGGGAAGAGGGGAAAATGATGGAAGCGAGAGGTAAAGTCGGCGGAGATTTACAGAGAAAAAACGAGGGGAAACGAGAGGGAGGAGAGGGAGGACGGGGTAGGATAACAGAATGGGCGAAATGAAAGCTTTAGGCAAGAGGGGGAGACAGGCCAGGGTTCGAAATGAAAAGAATACTGTTAAAAGAGAGAGAGAGTGAGAGAGAGTGAAAGGAATGTGCATGAATATGGACCAGAGACAACGCCAAACTAAAAGGCATAGACCAGATATTCAGGAACGAGCGCATGGCAAAAACCACAATACCCTCCCCTCCCCCTCCCTCCTACCCCCCTCCAAAAAAAAAGACAGCACTTACGAACAGCCAAAAAAGGTAAAATTGTGAGCTGGGAATGGTATCGTAAATGAGATGTGTGAGATATATACAAAAGGTGTACAATTAGCAGCAACAGGCGCGGGGAAAATGGACAAAAATGAGTGGACAAGAAATGGGTTAACAAAATATAGCTCTATCTATATATCAATCCATTAATGTAACATCACTTGTATGTATATACCTTACCTGAATAAACATCTGAATCTGAATCTAAAAGGAGTGTAGGCTTTGGTGGTAATATAATTAAAGTGAGGCAGAAACCATAGGCGTCAAACTCTCTCTCTCTGAACATTATTTGTGCCTCGCTTTTCAACGAATACATTACCTTTCACCAGCACTTAAACACGTCCACACACACACACACACACACACACACACACACACACACACACACACACACACACACACACACACACACACACACACACACGCCATAACACACACGACCTAACTCACACCGATCATATTCATGTGCTGGTGCTTGGAGCGGGGATTAACACACTCGCACCTCAAGATGTTTGCCTTTGAACCCATAAAAGTACGCGACCACAGAGTGTACGTAATCTGGAAGCCATTTTGGCCCCTTTTTAGGCGGCCCAGATAGATGCCGGGTGAATAGCGTGGTTACAGGGCCCCGATAGCGCCTATGGCAGCTGCAGCACTTGCAGTAGTAGCGGAAGCACTAGGCTAACACCTCATCTGTCCCGTGTTATTACGTAGACTCGTAGGAGGAGGACGCCTCATGTTTAACTGCCTAGATTTTATCTAAATGGTCCCTTTAGTTATAAGTAGTTTAGTTCCCCATTCATATAACCGCGTCATAGACCGAAAGGTCTTCTTTTACGTCTTTTACAGTGTTGTTTGTCTTTCTCATTGCTGTATATCTTTCTCATTCGTGCCTTAGAAATTTCGGCCTTAGAAATATTCACGCGGTAAATTCCAATTTGGTTGTCAGTTTATCTGCAGACACGTCCTCCGTGTTCTCTAGCACAGGACCAGGTCCTACATATGTATATTCCTGTATACATATGTATGTACTATCACATATCACATATATGTATCACTATCACCACTAACACCCCTGAACGACCCCCCCCCCCAACACTATCAGCACTAACACCGGAACGACCCCCCTCCACCCCATCCCTTTTGCTCTAACTCCTCTCTTCCTTATCCTCTTCACCCCTCCTTCCTCCCCCTTTTCCCCTTTGGTCCTGCCTTCCTCCCTTCTCACCTCACTGCGCCTCCCCCTCACCCATGGTCCCCTCACCCCTGGTCCCCTCACCCCTGGTCCCCCTCACCCGGCGTCCCCTCACCCCGCGTCCCCTCACCCCTGGACCCCTCACCCAGCGTCCCCTCACCCGGCGTCCCCTCACCCGGCGTCCCCTCACCCCTGGTCCCCTCACCCCTGGTCCCCTCACCCCGCGTCCCCTCACCCCGCTTCCCCTCACCCCTGGTCCCCTCACCCCTGGACCCCTCACCCAGCATCCCCTCACCCCTGGTCCCCTCACCCGGCGTCCCCTCACCCGGCGTCCCCTCACCCCTGGTCCCCTCACCCCTGGTCCCCCCACCCTGCGTCCCCTCACCCCTGGACCCCTCACCCAGCATCCCCTCACCCCTAGTCCCCTCACCCCGCGTCCCCTCACCCCTGGACCCCTCACCCAGCATCCCCTCACCCCTGGTCCCCTCACCCGGCGTCCCATAACCCCTGGTCCCCTCACCCCTGGTCCCCCCACCCCGCGTCCCCTCACCCATGGACCCCTCACCCAGCATCCCCTCACCCCTGGTCCCCTCACCCCTAGTCCCCTCACCCGGCGTCCCCTCACCCAGCATCCCCTCACCCCTGGTCCCCTCACCCCTAGTCCCCTCACCCGGCGTCCCCTCACCCCTGGTCCCCTCACCCCTGGTCCCCTCACCCCTAGTCCCCTCACCCGGCGTCCCCTCACCCCTGGACCCCTCACCCGGCGTCCCCTCACCCGGCGTCCCCTCACCCGGCGTCCCCTCACCCCTGGTCCCCTCACCCCTGGACCCCTCACCCGGCGTCCCCTCACCCGGCGTCCCCTCACCCCTGGCGGTGCTCACCCATCAAAACAGTTGCCCCTCGCGGCTTGGGGCATGATCAACACTGTAACACCGCCATTAGTTAAGCCTCTTACACTACGTTTAATCGCTGCGCCCAGCACCCAAGACCGCCCGCAAATATATCATCATTTGTCTGTTGGACGTGTGTCTGTGTATTTACTATTTATGCCTGCAGAATCAAGCAATTAGCTCTTGGACCCCCGCCTTTCTAACCAACGTATTTTTCTTTATTATACATATATTTCTAACACACACACACACACACAATTCCTTCTCCCAGAAGGAATTGACTCGTTCCTCTCGATGTTTGCTGATGACGTAAAAAATTATGAGGAGGAACAGGACAGAGGAGGATAGTATGAGGCTACAAGATGACCTAGACAAACTGAAGGAATGGTCCGACAAATGGCTACTAAAGTTCAACCCAAGTAAATGTAAGGTAATGAAACTAGGAGGCCAGTCACTGGATACCGAATGGGAGATGAAGTCCTACACGAAACGGACAGAGAGAAAGATCTAGGAGTTGATATCACGCCAAACCTGTCTCCCGAAGCCCACATCAAAAGAATAACATCAGCGGCCTATGCGAGGCTGGCTAACATCAAAACTGCTTTCAGAAACCTGTGTAAGGAATCCTTCAGAACCTTGTATACCACATATGTAAGGCCAATCCTGGAGTATGCAGCCCCAGCATAGAGTCCGTATCTAGTCAAGCACAAGACGAAGCTAGAAAAAGTTCAGAGGTATGCCACTAGGCTAGTCCCAGAACTAAGAGGCATGAGTTATGAGGACAGACTACGTGAACTGCATCTCACGTCGCTGGAAGACAGAAGAGCTAGGAGAGACATGATCACCACATACAAAATTCTCAGGGGAGTTGACAGGGGTGGACAAGGATGGACTATTTAACACGGGTGGCACACGTACAAGGGGACACAGGTGGAAGCTGAGTACCCAAATGAGCCACAGAGACATTAGAAAGAACTTTTTCAGTGTCAGAGTAGTTAGTAAATGGAATGCACTGGGAAGTGATGTGGTGGAGGCTGACTCCATACACAGTTTCAAATGTAGATATGATAGAGCCCAGTAGGCTCAGGAATCTACGGTTGAGAGGCGGGACCAAAGAGCCAGAGCTCAACCCCCGCAAGCACAATTAGGTGAGTATACACACACATACTTGGGGGGTCTAGTAGCTGAGTAGACAGCACGCGGAACTCGTAATCCTGTGGCCCGGATTCGATTCCCGGCGCCGGCAGAGACAAATGGCAGTTTATTTCACTCTGATGCTCCTGTTACCTAGCAGTAAATAGGTACCTGGGAGTTAGACAGCTGTTACGGGCTGCTTCCTGTGTGTGTGTGTGTGTGTGTGTGTGTGTGTGTGTGTGTGTGTGTGTGTGTGTGTGTGTGTGTGTGTGTGTGTGTGTGTGTGTGTGTGTGTCCATCCGTCCACCTGTCTGTCTATTTGTGAATGTGTTTCAGCGTCCAAGCGGACGTACGCTTTACCTTCAGCCATCGCTGACAGCCGTCCGTCTGCCTGTCGCAGCCCCAGGCCTCTCTACACCTTCCACCCATCTCTCACACACAACACATATTCTCTCAGAAAGCACACCAAACTGTGCGTCAGCTGTCACCAGGCGGCGTGGGGCATGTGTCACCAGGCGGCGTGGGGCATGTGTCACCAGGCCTGGGGCATGTGTCACCAGGCGGCGTGGGGCATGTGTCACCAGGCCTGGGGCATGTGTCACCAGGCGGCGTGGGGCATGTGTCACCAGGCGGCGGGCATGTGTCACCAGGCGGCGTGGGGCATGTGTCACCAGGCCTGGGGCATGTGTCACCAGGCGGCGTGGGGCATGTGTCACCAGGCGGCGTGGGGCATGTGTCACCAGGCGGCGTGGGGCATGTGTCACCAGGCCTGGGGCATGTGTCACCAGGCCTGGGGCATGTGTCACCAGGCGGCGTGGGGCATGTGTCACCAGGCGGCGTGGGGCATGTGTCACCAGGCCTGGGGCATGTGTCACCAGGCGGCGTGGGGCATGTGTCACCAGGCGGCGTGGGGCATGTGTCACCAGGCGGCGTGGGGCATGTGTCACCAGGCCTGGGGCATGTGTCACCAGGCCTGGGGCATGTGTCACCAGGCGGCGTGGGGCATGTGTCACCAGGCCTGGGGCATGTGTCACCAGGCGGCGGGCATGTGTCACCAGGCGGCGTGGGGCATGTGTCACCAGGCCTGGGGCATGTGTCACCAGGCGTGGAGCATGTGTCACCAGGCGGACATGTGTCACCAGGCCTGGGGCATGTGTCACCAGGCAGGCATGGAAGGCGGCCACCAGTCCCGGTTCAGCTGGCTCATCTAATTTGCCATCATTGTCGTGGGGCGCCTCGCCCGTCCTCTGCTCACCACACCACAAATATCTGCTAAGTAAAATGACAGTGTGTGGAAAAGTCATAAAAGAATGAAGGTAATATACTCGTCACAGGAAGAGGGGGAGAGGGGGAGAGGGGGAGAAGGGAGAGAGAGAGAGAGAGAGAGGTGGGGGTTGAAATGGTATTTAAATGTTGCCAACTGGTAAGCCGGAAGAGTTGGCAACGCTGGGGAGGAAACAAAAAAAAAAAAACATTTTTTTTTTTCTTTGTTTTTATTAGAGAGAGAGATAGTGGTTGAGGCCCGACTTATAACTTTATGGGTGTAAGCTGTCATTGTGAATTATTCACTCACACCCTGTCACATATTCCACAATATATATATATATATATATATATATATATATATATATATATATATATATATATATATATATATATATATATATATATATATATATATACATATACATATATCTATATTACTTAGATTTAAATTACTTTATACTTTAACACTATTTGTTTAACCAATTATTTAGCAGTCATAAAGGGTTGGGCAGGAGCTCTCACTGCCGGACAAAATATGACAGCAACACTGTAATCCGATCCAGAGATTTAAAACATAATTACAGTCTCCCCCCCCCTCCCCCCTTTACCACCCCCCCCCCCTTCCAAAGGGCAATCCAGCATTAACCAAGCGACCCAACCTGTCTGTTAATATTTGTCTTGTTATTCAGCATTTATCTCTAAAATGTAGTTATGTAAGCGCCGCTGTGCATGTACGTGTGTGTGTGTACACATGTAGATGTGTACATGTGGGTGTATAAGTAGGGGTGTACTTGTGTACATGCAGGTGTGTACGCACCTAAAGCCACACACACACACATGTAAAATGTACTTGGCAGGCGGAGAGCATATGGAGTTACCGGTCTTTTCATTTACATCCCATCACACTCACTCTCACACACACACACACACACACACACACACACACACACACACACACACATGACAAAGAGTGCTGGGAAGACGGGACACCACGAGCGTAGCTCTCATCCTGTAACTACACTTAGGTAATTACTTAGGTAATTACACACACACACACACACACACACACACACACACACACACATACACACACACACACACACACACAGACACACAGACACACACACACACACACACACACACACACACACACACACACACACACAGCAAAAACAACGTCCCCACAACATTTTATTAACGTTATTACTTTGTTACAAGGCAGCATCATCGTAACAGTAGCCAAAATAAGGTGGCGGTTAGCGTGGTGTGTGTGTGTGTGTGTGTACTCACCTAATTGTACTCACCTAATTGTGCTTGCGGGGGTTGAGCTCTGGCTCTTTGGTCCCGCCTCTCAACCGTCAATCAACTGGTGTACAGATTCCTGAGCCTATTGGGCTCTATCATATCTACATTTGAAACTGTGAATGGAGTCAGCCTCCACCACATCACTTCCTAATGCATTCCATTTGCTAACTACTCTGACACTGAAAAAGTTCTTTCTAACGTCTCTGCCCTCTGTGTGTGTGTGTGTGTGTGTGTGTGTGTGTGTGTGTGTGTGTGTGTGTGTGTGTGTGTGTGTGTGTGTGTGTGTGCTGGGTAAGCTCTCCAGCTGTGCTTGGAACTCTGTGTTTACCACCCCTCTCACTTGAAGCTTCTCCTCTCATCTCAGGAACCGTCTTGAAATTGGTGGTCTTATGCCAGCCTTCTCCTCCTCCTCCTCAAGTATGCTTCTCTCTCTCTTTACTGGCTCCATACCTCTTACAATATTATCATTTCCTCCGTGTGTCTCCTGTTTAAAATGATCCATTTCCTAAATCATTCCTCAAAACCCAGCCCCTCATCTCATAATCTATAGTCGTAACCTTGGCTTGGCTCTTGAAATGTTATTTCCTTCCATGGGAATCAACATTAAATCTATCTGGAATGTTTTTTTGAAAATAGATACATTTCAAAATATTACTATCCTAGTCACAAAAGTCAAGTTGGTGAGGAATAAGAGCCATTTTGTATACTTTTGAAGGTAGTGCCATGGCATGGGCAATAGTAAGTAACACTTACTATGCAAGAACAATAAATAAATTTGATATAGTGTTATTAATATGTTTCAGTGCCGGGCGGAGATACAACAGCCTATGCCTTATCTAATCTATTTGTTGAATATTTTAAAATTCAATTCAAAATTAACAAAAAAAGTAGGATAGCGTAAATTAAGCAACATGAAATCTTCGAGTTTAAAATACAATGAAAACCTGCATCAAAAGATCACAGTGCTAAATTTAAAATTAAATAAATTGTGGGGTAATGTTACACATCATCAGATGTATTCCCGTGCAAGCCATCACCGCAAAAGTAACACACGTGTGAACATTTACACCTCAAGACATTATGAAGAATGTAGATTTTACACCAATGTAGCGCACAAAGTGTGGTCCAGGCCGGAGGTTAAGGCAGCAGGTAGGGCTGGCTACACGGCAGCTCCAGGGGGTGGCGGCTCAGTAGTTGGTAGGTGGTCAGGCGTACTAATCTTCGCCCGCACACCGCTCACGCCGACACCCCAAAACAAGGCAATATGCAAATTTTCTCGGCCACACATTGGCAAAAATAACACTCTGGGCTTTGGTGGTCGAGCCGAATAGGTATTAGCCCACTAGATTTGCCTGCTTTCCCATTTTGCACTAAGCCTGTCGGAATTTTGGCGTAAACACAGTCGAGGGTTGAGTTCTGGGTGGTAGAGTCCCATGAACCGGAAGCTGGTGGGTGGACTCCTGTGTTGTGGCTCCTGGTGGGTGGACTCCTGGTGTTGTGGCTCCTGGTGGGTGGACTCCTGTGTTGTGGCTCCTGGTGGGTGGACTCTGGTGTTGTGGCTCCTGGTGGGTGGACTCCTGGTGTTGTGGCTCCTGGTGGGTGGACTCTGGTGTTGTGGCTCCTGGTGGGTGGACTCCTGTTTTGTGGCTCCTGGTGGGTGGACTTCTGTGTTGTGGCTCCTGGTGGGTGGACTCCTGTGTTGTGGCTCCTGGTGGGTGGACTCCTGTGTTGTGGCTCCTGGTGGGTGGACTCCTGGTGGGTGGACTCCTGTTCGAATGGTTCGAACCAGTGTATTCAAATATGCAGTAGCCTAGCCTAACTAAAAGGAAGAAAACCCATGTTACCCACCTAACCCACTGGAACCTATCCTCATTAGTCCAAATACCATCGTCAATACTAAGGGCTTTTTTTCTTTAATTTCCTCTAAACCACATCAATTTTTACGCCGGAGTCAATCGCGTGAAAAAAAGTCGCGTTTTCAGTAAGACGAGAGTTCGGTACACCAATCTCCAAGCTTCACACGACCGTCAGCAAAGGCCCATTCAGTAAATGAACAAATCCACACGGGCCGTGACGAGGATTCGAACCTACGTCCGAGAGTAGGTTCATTCAGTAATTTGTTCGAATTGCGTAATAAAATTGTAATAAAACAAATTTTATCACTTATTTAACGCCCAACCACTTGTGCTGGAAGGTAGAGCGACGGTCTCGCTTCATGCAAGTCGGCGTTCAATCCCCGACCGTCCAAGTGGTTGGGGCACCATTCCTTCATCCCCCGTCCCATCCCAAATCCTTATCCTGACCCCTTTCCAGTGCTATATAGTCGTAATGGCTTGGCGCCTTCCCCTGATAACTCTCTCTCTCTCACTTATTTAACAATATTGAGTAGTTTTGTAAAGTGTTACATCAAGAGTAGGACAGGTTCGGGTCAGGAGTGTTGGTTCTGGCGGGAATAGTATTGGCCGGAGGCGGGTGAGAGAGAGCGGGGGAGGCGTGGAGTGAACGCAGGAACACAGCACAGAACTGTTCAACAAAAGTTCGCAGGTAATGAGGCGTGAGTCACGCGTAAAGCGTTTTTCATTCATAAACAGCAGGTTTTGCGGCTGGATTAACGGGTTTTTGGTCCTTGTTTATGAGGACGGGCTGTTATGAGGACGGGCTGTTATGAGGACGGGCTGTTATGAGGCCGGACGGGTTGTTATGAGGACGGGCTGTTATGAGGTCGGGCTGTTATGAGGACGGGCTGGGATGAAGAATACAGAGCTGCTCTTCCACCATAAACATGGAATTAAACATATCTCAAGAACAATTTGAACGAATACAATTGTGAGTCACAAGAGACATGAGCATATAATAAACATGTATAAATGAGCAAATAACCAGACGAATGCACCTTCGGGATACACCAGAGCGTGTACGAGCATAGAGTCTTAGCGCGGGAGGTTGTTAAAACCCTCACCCCAGTTTATGAATGAGAAGGGCTCTACACACCACCCGACCTCAGGCTAGTCTCCTCCTTAGGCTAGTCTCGTCCTCAGGCTAGGCTCCTCCTCAGGCTAGTCTCGTCCTTAGACTAGTCTCCTCCTCATGCTGGGCTCGTCCAAGCAGTGGGCCATGCCCACCAGGGGCGCCAGAGACTCACTCCCATGTAACAGAAACCGGTATTTTTTCGAATATAAATGAATACCGTTTTGTAATTTGTGTTTGTGTATAGATGAGTCCCCGAGTAGGCTAGTTGTTCTGGCTATTGTTGACATCTGAAGTAAGTTGATGAAGCATATAATTGCCAATATAAGCAAAACATCTAACATGACCTCTTTACTTAATTATATACAAATCTAGATTAGATAATATTCATTTATATTTGAGAAAACCTTTTTATTACACAGTTCGAACACGTGTACACAATACGAACAAGTTTATCCAGTACGAACGAGCATTTCTTGAGAATAGCCTGGAATGAACTGGTTCGAATCCACCATTATCACTCTCGTTTATCCGACGAAGGCCCACAAAACCTCTCAGAGCAGAGCATGACAAGACATAAACTTGAGCTAAAGGACCAAACTGATGTGGCGGCGGCCTCGTAGGACGACGCCAGGAAGGGCCAGCCATAAACGACGACGCGTCCTGACCGGCCCAAGGGGACGACAGCCAGATACTTGGAACTAATCCCACACAATCCAGGCGCGAGATTGGAACACAGTCACCGGGAGATAGTGGACTGAGGCGGGAGGGAGCCAGAGAGGGGTGAGGCAGGGGTCTAGTCTCTGTGTTTCACAGCTTGTACAAAGGATGCATCTATGCCAAACGCCTTTCTTTTAGTAAAGGGGAGAAACAAATCTTCCTTTTCTTTCCAGTTGTTATAGAAAACGTGAGAAGGAAGATTAGTGACAGCTTAGTTCGGTAAAGAATTACTTCGGGAGTTCGGTTTTGTGTATAACCCATTGAGAGGTGTTCTGTCTGTTCGCAAATATTATTTATCTAACGTTATGTCTAAAATATATCTAGTACAATTTTTATGTATATGAAATATTAGTTTCACGGTGTCATCAGTGAATTTTATGATAACATGTGATCATTAGGAAACATAGATAACCTGGTAGACAGAGATAATATACATCTCAAATCAAGCAGTAAGACAGCAAAACAAGAAAAGGAACAAAGAGTCATATCTAAACGAAACGCCAGCCCCACTCTGAAGAAACATTACCGGCCGGATTCATGAACACTGCCGGATTCATAAACACTGCCGGATTCATAAACACTGCCGGATTCATGAACACTGCCGGATTCATAAACACTGCCGGATTCATGAACACTGCCGGATTCATAAACACTGCCGGATTCATAAACACTGCCGGATTCATGAACACTGCCGGATTCATGAACACTGCCGGATTCATAAACACTGCCGGATTCATGAACACTGCCGGATTCATAAACACTGCCGGATTCATGAACACTGCCGGATTCATGAACACTGCCGGATTCATAAACACTGCCGGATTTACGAGAAAACATAACTAGCATCATTGTAATGATGCGAACCTTGCCGCAACTTAACCCCTAAAAGAACAAAACAAAAGCCTATAATCTATCTATTTCAAAAAAGAAAGTTTATCTCACAGTAACTTTCTCCAAAATCTAATGCCGAACACTCCAGGACAAGGAAGGTCTAGCCACGGGGATGGTGCTCCTCCGCCAGTCTACAGGATTAACGCCCTAGAAGCATCTCCCGCCAGAGGACATCCTTGCTCGCGGGATACCTGAAGAGGATATAGGATTTGAGAAGTCTTCGTGTAAATCGCGCCACTTTGGATCCTCTTATCCTGCGGGCGTTCCGGAATCGGAGGGGCGTCTTTCCTCGAGCTGAGAACCGAGTTTCCTGTAGGCAACATCAGTCACCTGCGTCAGGGCTCCCTGGAGGAGTGGGCTCCCTCCCCCCTCCCTCGGGTGTCATCTGGGCTGTGCCTCCGAGTCTTGGGTCTTAAGAGATATTTGGAGAGACGAAGACGATGCAGAACGACACATTAGAACGGCAGACATTCAGAATGGAACCCATAGAGAACGACAGAACGACAGACTAGCATACAAATAGACACAGAACGACAGAATTAAATATAAAATAAATATCCAATAGGCAGACGAGGAGTCACAATAACGTGGCTGAAATATGTTGACCAAACTACACACTAGAAAGTGAAGGGACGACGACGTTTCGCTCCGTGCTGGACCATTCACAATCGACTTGAGAATGGTCCAGGACGGACCGAAACGTCGTCGTCCCTTCTCTTTCTAGTGTGTGGTCTGGTCAAAGTATTCAATATATTTAACAAATAATAAGCCTGATTAATATGAGCCTTAAGGCAAAGTTTTTGACTCTTCCTAATATCCTCACCTAACAATTTTACCGTCTGTTACTAAGCCATTATTATATTACCAACCCAAAGTATTAAAAACACAAAATAAATATTATATATATATATATATATATATATATATATATATATATATATATATATATATATATATTATATATATATATATATATATATATATATATATATATATATATATATATATATATCACTCCAATATCCCGACCCTTCCTTACTGTTATACTAACTCTAGGACGAAATGATCACTCGAATGGAAACATTAGTCAAAATCAAAGTATATAAAACTCCAACTTATAAACTTAAATAAAAAATGCGGCACTTAGTATAGTGGACTAAATTCCATCACTTGGTAGAATGATCAAGTACAACAATACATTCCTCTTGTTACCCTTTGCATCACACTCACAATTGGCTTAACCAATATTCTCAACTTCCTCCCTCGTCATGCTCTCTCTCTCTCTCTCTCTCTCTCTCTCTCTCTCTCTCTCTCTCTCTCTCTCTCTCCCTGCCTCCCATCATGATGGCATGGTGGTACCCAGGGTGGTGGTGGTGGTGGTGCTGCCAAAGTCCCACAGTGGCAGTGTGTGATGAGGGGCTCCGCCGCTGCCTCTCGCCCCCGCTGGAATTAAACCAAAGACACTGACAATAGACTGTGTTGTGACGCGCCGGGTGGCAAGCATCGCCAGGGTTGCCCTCCACTATGTCCCATAACTCCGGTTTTGTTTTGCTGGTAAATATGTAAAAAAGGAGACTGCTGAGAGAGAGAAAGAGAGAAAGAGAGAGAGAGAGAGAGAGAGAGAGAGAGAGAGAGAGAGAGAGAGAGAGAGAGAGAGAGAGAGAGAGAGAGAGAGAGAGAGAGAGAGAGAGAGAGAGAGAGATTCCTGCAGGATTGAACTTTACCTCTTGAACCCCCACCTTTCTAATCGACATCTGTCTATTCTACTGACTCATGATCTATTTTTCTCTATCATATCTACTACATACTGTATATATTTACCTCGCAAACATCTCGATCCTGCAGGAACAAATAGTAAACACACACACACACACACACACACACACACACACACACACACACACACACACACACACACACACACACACACACGAACCAGCTAGATTTGACCTGGTATTCACTTTTAACGATTCAGACATATGGGAAATCAATTTGGAAGCCCCCTTGGGAATGAGTGATCACAGTGTATTGATGTGTGAGTATCTGGTGGAAGTTGGGAGACCTTACTCAAGGAAGGGACCAGAAAACAAAAGGCTGGCATACCGAGAGGAAAATTACGAGACATGAACATTCCAAATAGAAATATTATGGGTAACAGAGCTCAAGAGAAAGACTGCACAAGTCACGACGGACTTCATCATCCAGAAGTGTAAGGAGGCAGCAGACAAGTTTGTCCCAGTCCAAAAAGGCAAAAAAATGCAAAGGAGGAACCCATGGTTTAACCGGGAATGTAAGGTGGCAAAGCTACTTAGTACAAGGGTGTGGAGGAACTACTGGAATGGTAGAACACCAGAGAGCAGAAGAGACCACAGGACCAGGAATGAGTACTTCAGTGTGTGAGATAAGAAGCAGAGACAGTACGAAAATGACAAAGCAAAGCAAAAACCCAACCCAAACTGCTTCATAGACACATCAGAAGGAAAACACTAGTGAAGGAACAGGGAATGAAATTAAGAATAGGGGCAGACAGTTTCACTGAGAATGACAAGGAACAAAGTGTGAGGAACCCAATAAGATATTCCAAGAGGTATTTACAGTCGTGCAAGAAGTTCCTAAACTAAGAGAGGTGGAGGTTTAACCAAGCACCTCTGAAGGAATTTGAAATTACCAGTGATGAGGTAAGGAAGCATTTGCTGGAACTGAACGTATAAAGGACGTTGGCCAGCATGGAATTTCAGCATAGATATTAATAGAGGGAGCAGAACCACTATGCGTGCCAATCTCCGTGGTTCTCCTGTTACAGGTACCAGTAACAGGTTACTGGTACCTGTTACAGGAGTAACAGTCTCCAGGTTACAGGAGACAACACAGTCTCCTGTAACCTGGTAAAGGTTACAGGAGAACTACCAAAAAGTTGCAAGATAGCTAATGTAGTCCCGATATACAACAAGAGAGATAGACATGAGGTACTGAACTACAGGTCAGTGTCCCTAACTTGCATACCATGCAAGGAGAGAAGAAACTTTGTAACGCACCACTAGCACGGGTTCGGGGATGGTAAATCTTGCCTCAAAGGTCTAACAGAATTCTATGACCAAGCGACAAAAATTAGAAAAAAGAGGGGTGGGTAAAGTGAATATTAGTCGATTACCAGAAAGCCTTCGACACATGACCCCATAAGAGACTGATACATACGTTGGAGAAGCAGGCGGTACCAGTAATTTTTCCACAGTCTGGATTGTTAACAAATGGAATGCACTGGGAAGTGATGTGGTGGAGACAGACTCCATACACAGTTTCAAATACAGATATGATAGAGCCCAATAAGCTCAGGAACCTGTACACCGGTTGATAGAAAGTTGAGAGGCGGGACCAATAGCTCTGTCCCCACAAGCACAATTAGATGAGTACACACACACACACACACACACACAGATCCCCAGGATGCAGCCTGCAACATTTGACTAACTCCCAGGTACCTATTTACTGCTTTGGCGAACAGTCATCAGGTGAAATTTTCCATTTGTTTCTGCCTCGACTAAGAATCGAACTGGGATCCATGGTCTGCGAATCCCGAATGCTGTCCGCTCGGCCGCGAGGACTCTATACTCGCCTATTTGCGCTTGAGAAGAGGAGAGGAGAGGAGGGGGAGGGGGGCGGGGGTTGTTGTTGAGTTTTGACCCTTTGATCTCGCCTCTCAAATGTCAATCAACTGGTGTTCAAGTTCCGAGCCTATTGGGCTCTACCCTGTGTAAGAGTGTGTGTGCGTGCGCGTGCGGGGGAGGAGGGAGGGGGAGGGGGAGAGGTGATGTAGGAGAAAGGAGACCCACAGTGGAGCTCACCCTCCGTGGGGTGCTTCCCCCTGGCGGCTCACTAATCTCCCGGTAATGATGCTGGGAATTTGTCGGTTAGGATTCTTGGAAACAGAGGAGGAATGCCTAAGTTTCCCCTTGCAGTCTGTCTGTCTTGGGGCTCCTGTTTCGCTCTTTTCCCTATAGTCTTTACACACCGTTTATCCACCATCTCATATTTCCTTTTACGGCACACTGTGTATCTCTCTCTCTCTCTCGGCTCCCCGGAATAGCGTTGAGGCCCTTTCTTTCTTCTTCAAATTTCCTGAATTTGGGTCTATACACTGATTTTATGAACTCTCTCTCTCTCTCTCTCTCTCTCTCTCTCTCTCTCTCTCTCTCTCTCTCTCTCTCTCTCTCATGTTTGCCTCAGGTGAGGCAAAATGATTACTTCTGGCTCTTGTGAACACGGTGAGAACGTTTTCTTCCCATAACTTATGTGTTACCCTAATGGCTCTTTCCCTAGAACACAACCCGCCAATCGGTTTACAACCCATTACTGCTGGGTCAACAGAGGCGAACAGGTGAGGTGCCCAGCTGACCTTCCCTGCCCAGGGCTCGAACCCTGCAGGAGTGGTGCTCATTGTAATGCTGTAGTTTGTATGAATACTAAGTAAAATAACCAGTGTAATGTTATTTAATAATAATAATAATGTTTACATCTCATTATTATTGTTCATCATTATTTGTTATTATTATTATTATTATTATTATTATTATTATTATTATTATTAATATTATTATTATTACTATTATTATTATTAATATTATTATTATTATTATTATTATTATTATTGTGCCTCTTTCTACGTGCAACTGAAAATCCTTTTTTTTTTCGTCCTCTTTGTTGTGGCTCCTTCTGCATCTCCTACACTATTGTTTCCTTCATATACTTCTGTATCTGCTCCACCTATATTTACTCCACCTCCATCTGCTCCACCTCCATCCCCGACCGTCCAAGTGGTTGGGCACCATTCCTCCCCCCCCCCCCCCGTCCCATCCCAAATCCTTATCCTGACCCCTTCCCAGTGCCATATAGTCGTAATTGCTTGGCGCTTTCCCCCTGATAGTTCCCTTCCCTTCTACCTCCATCTGCTCCTCTTCCACCTACTCCTCTTCTAGCTGCTTCTCTTCTTGCTACTTCTCTTCCATCTACTTATCTTTCATCTACTCCTCTTCCATCTACTTCTATTCCATCGACTCCTCTTCCATCAACTCCGCGTCTGACTAGCCTTTTCCTGTCCACGTAACTGCTATTGCTTCATCTCTCCTATTTTCTCTTCCTTCCACATTGTTTTAGTATTTTTACATTCTCTGTCCCTCCCTCTCCCTCTCCCTCTCTCTCTCTCCACTTCGTCATGCATTTACTATTCCTGACCAGTCCTCCTCCCCTTTAACCCTTCCTTCTCCCCCCCCTCATTTTTTATTCCCCTTTCTCTATCCCTTTCTCCCCTCGTCCTCCAATGCTACAGTTTCTATACCGCTTGACCCGACCCCTCGTTCACCCCGACCCCTCTTCCTCCCTCTCTACCATCAGCTTAACTGAGGTAACCCCTCTTCCACCCCCCCCCCCCCCCCCTTGTGACCGATCACTGGCTGGCACTGCGTCCAGATTTCATATCGTTTCGTCTGCTACGGAGGACCGTCACCGTCGAGTCTCTCCGGTCATATCTCTCATATTTGACCATAAAGTTGGTTTGGTTCATGGAACGTGTCTACGAATCCCTTTCGGGAGGAGACAACCATTGAAGATGACGACGGTTGCGGGTGTTTCAGGTGTGTGTGTGGGGAAGGGAAGGGACGTTCTTGCCTGATGTTCCACACGGCGGGTAACATTGATCCCGGGCGCCACTTGAGGACGGCAGCCATGTCGCTAAAGAACTCCAATATGTTCGCCTGTTTGGGCCCCCTCTTCCGCCGCTACGGGCACGGGTGTGTGTGTGTCCCATCTGGCCGCTGCTGCTGGTGGCACAGGTGTCCTGGAAGATGGTGGTGGTGGTGGTGGAGTGCCAGGCTCAGGGCCAGCAGGCTCCGAGGGCCTTAAAAACGGGCAATTTGCTGGTGGTGGTGCCAGATGGAAGCGCGGCGTGACAGTAACCAAAACATTATCCAATCCTCCTCCCCTTCACCCATTGTTGGCAAACAAAGTGAATTAGGGAACGCCGGCCGCTGCGTCCGTCTCTTTCTCATTGTTTTAGTGTTGTGTGTTTTGTGTGTGTGTGTGTGTGTGTGTGTGTGTGTGTGTGTGTGTGTGTGTGTGTGTGTGTGTGTGTGTGTGTGTGTGCGTGCGTGTGTGTGTGTGTGCGCGTGCGTGAGTGCGTGCGTGCGTGCGTGCGTGTACTCACCTATTTGAGCCTGCAAGGTCGAACATTAGCTCTTTGACCGCGCTTTCAAGCCGCCAATTGTCTAATGCAATGGCTCCTGACCTATTTCCCTATTATTACTACTTTTCCGTTTCAGGTTTCCATCCGTGTCCTCTTGTTCTGTATGCGTGCTTGCGTGCGTGTGCGCGAGTCTGTGGCCTGGCTGTGCTATGCCTCACCCCGTTGTGAACGTGTTTATGGTCGGGCGCCTTTCTGGAGTGATTGAAACTAGTTTTGCGAGGGGAAATTTGATTTTTTTCAAGAGAGGGGGAGGGCATGGGGGTGTTGTGTGTGTGTTATTCCCGCGGGCTAACACCGCGAGAAAAACCACGAACCAAAGATTAATGGGTGATGGTCTCTTCCATTTTTTCTTCACTGTAGTGTTTTTTGTGTGTCTTTTTAAGATTTTATATATCTCTTTAAAACTGTGTGGCTGATCATGAGAGCTGTAACTGATTAGAGCTGCCAAGCGATAATTAACAGAGTCAGTGATTACAGTCAACCTCCAATCAGTCCAGTGCTTGAGTTCATTAAGTGCCTTGCACCACTACCCGCCAGGATGGGCACGGAGCCCCTGATAAACTAATTAACCTGGTCTAACTAATCTCCGGAAGGCCTCATATTAGGTGTTGCTTGATTGCCCTTCCAGACATCGTGTGTCTGATCGAGATGAGCCAAGACTGATAATAATGAACATATTAAACAATTCTTCTTCTTTGTACAAAGATCCATCTAATGCAAAGCCGTTTCCATAGCAACACCTCATAATTTGTCATCAAATCATTCGTATAGTAAAGCCAGCAAAACTAATATTAAACCGGATTTATTTAACAGAATCCTAAACATTAGTTTGTCCTACAACAACATATAATCCATTATTGTATCTTCCTCTATAAACCCACAAGAATTATATTTAAAATACGTTTAGCAACTCTGTATACCCTTTGGCTAGGGGAAGACTGAGTATACTGTCAATCAATCAAATACCTTATTGAAAAATGGTAGTACATTAATAACTGGGAAGGTTTATTACACAAGTCAAAATAACAGCACAACACGAAGACATTGTCATCATCAGAATCATCCACTTAATCCATAACAACTTGTGCAAATCACTACAATACTGGCTGTCCTAAACCCACGGCCAGAGCTAACTTAACCAACCCTGAACAACGAGGCCCACAGGACACCTGCACTAACACCCAAACATTCTAATTAGAGACAAAAAGCAGAGATACCGAGCGTTCTGTAAAACCAGAGTATATACCATGTAACCTTTCGACTACGGACGCCCTAGAATCCGCTATCGAACCGGTCGTGTAGCAACACCGGGGGATTGAATCCATTATCATATCGTTCGTCTACCAACAGCATGGAATCCATTATCCTCTGTGTTCTGTGGCGGCACCTGACCTGTCCGCTAGAACGCACGAATTACTTAGGTAAATATTATCATCGACCGCTAAAACGCACGTTGTCAGTAGAGATGGGGGGGGGGGCTGGGATGGGGTTGTGGGGAGGGCAGGAAAGAGATGGGGGGCAGGGATGGGTGAAGGAAAGGAGGGGGTGTTGTCTGGGCGATAGATAGAAGGACGTCACTCTTATAACTCAGCCGAATTTTATATTCACTTTTCCAAGCAACAAGGTGGATTGAGGATCGGGCAGGCGGCAGGACCTCGCCTATTTGCTAAACATTCTCTGCTTATGACAGGTTATATTTGTGCTTTTGTGGCTCGGTGTTGGGTCAACACGGGGAATGCCGCGTTGGGTACGGCCAGGTCGTGTTCTAATATTTATGGTGTTATCTTCAGCAAGTGTAGGGCCTCCGGCGGCGTGGGGGAGGACGCCGCCGATCTCAGCCGGGAGAGCGAACTGGGTGAGCGGGGAGGCCAGGCTGGGGGGGACGAGGCGGGGCAGTCCTTCTCCTCCTCTGACCCAGCGTAGGGCTGGGCCGGAGGAGAAGAACAAGACAACAGGCACCAAGGGTCTAGGAAGGAAAGCAACAGACACCAAAGGAAAGGATAGGAAAAAAACACCTCCCCAGAAAATTCTTGTTGGCAGCCTTGCCACACTTTTGGCACCTTTGCGTCAATGTTGGCACACCTGCGTCAGTGTTGGCACCCCTGCCACAATATTGGCACCCCTGCCACAGTGTTGGCACCCCTGCCAATCATTCTATATTGCTTTACCTTTCACCTGCGGCTTAGTTATTTAAGTTGAGGTATCGATTCTCGCCCATTTTTACTATGGAATTATTTGATCTGTTATCAAAGGTTATAATTTTAATTGAATTGCTATTTCTTCACTGCAATGCTACCATTGATGTGCTACCATGATGATGATGGTATAATAAAGGTGAATGATGTTATGCAGTCAAACAATGAGTGGCATTTAGTAAGTCTCGTGTTCTCTCTCCCTCAGGATGCATCAGTTCGGGGCGACGGGGATCCCACCGTCTCGACGGGACACAGACACTCGTTCTCCCCTCGAGGACGACGACGAGGAAGACCTCATCAACCCCGGCTCTCCCAACACCTTCGAGGACGACATATCTGAGGACGACGTGTCCTTGGACGCTCGATCTCCACCCCCGAACTCTGGCCCTCACCAAGCGACGTCCCCCTCGGACATCCTCGCCACCTCAAGTAGTCTTCCTCTCGTCCTCGACTCCAAACCTCCAGGTTCTCCTCGGCCTCCGACGCTTACCTCACTCTCGAAGGACCCGGCAAAGGATCAAGAACGAGCATCACCTGACCTCAAAGACGACCCGGAAACCTCGAAGTCAAGCAACATGCCGACGTCGCTTCAGTCCTTGGCCCCGTCGCTTACCATCGCCTCACTCGTGTCCTCACACAAGAGACCTGCGTCGCCTTCAGACCATTACGTCACTCCAATCCGACCAATCCCCGAGCGACATGTCTTTGGTTATTCATCCATGCAGCCAATGACAAAGCGGCCTTTCACACTGTCTCCAATGGGACCAATCACTGATCGTCATTTCCTCTCCTCTGCAGGCGCCTTTCAGCCAATCAGGTTGCAGCCAAAGCAGAAGGAGGAGACGTAAGGCGCTGTTGGGTATGCGACTGGACTCTATGTGATATAGTGTAATTGGCCAAGAGGTTGTAGACTTTTGATTGTATACTCACCGAGGTTTTCATGTCGGGGTTTTCTCGCATCAGTCACTTAGTCATGGTAAGAGGACCAGGGAAGCGACACTCGTAAATAATTAAGGTTTTTATTCAAGAATCATATCATATAGTGTAACATAGTTCTCTATTATGTAAATAAATGTATTTCTGTACAAAGATATTCATTTAACTGTATGTTGTCTATTAGTCTGAGGTTAGGCTGCACATGCACAATTTACATACTAATAGCAAGTAGTGATTATAATTACTGTAAATATAGCAGACCAATAAGTGGGCTTGACAACATTTGGCATCAGGCCTCTTCTTACTCCACGTGTGAACTTTACTGACACATTAACAAAAGCTGTATGTTGCGTAGCAATTAATAAATGTACATAACAAAGACTCAGACGTCAACACAGTGCTATACGTGTCCGAAACCCATAAAAGCGACGTAGTATAGCATAGCTCAGCTATTTCATTCTCTACAGAAACTCATATTAATAAATCCTCAGATCGCAGGTGAGACCACACGAGGAAAGTGTTCTTGGTATATAGGGGTGACTTACTGACTACACGACGAGGGGGTCTTGGCTACACGACGAGGGGGTCTTGGCTACACGACGAGGGGGTCTTGGCTACACGGCGATGGGGTCTTGGCTACACGACGAGGGGGTCTTGGCTACACGACGAGGGGTCTTGACTACACGACGAGGGGGTCTTGGCTACACGACGAGGGGGTCTTCACTACACGACGAGGGGGGTCTTGGCTACACGACGAGGGGGTCTTCACTACACGACATTGTCTACTCCAGTAAGTGGAGAAGACAACTATCACAACACATGTCATTAATATCTACCAAACTAAAAAATTCAAAACCGGAAAATGATGAAAATAGTTAACTATACATTAACCACACCTAGAATTAATATATATACAAAAAGATAAGACAGAAGAAGAATAAGGAGAGAGAGAGAGAGAGAGAGAGAGAGAGAGAGAGAGAGAGAGAGAGAGAGAGAGAGAGAGAGAGAGAGAGAGAGAGAGAGAGAGAGAGAGAGACAGACAGACAGACAGACAGACAGACAGACAGACAGACAGACAGACAGAGAGAGAGAGAGAGAGAGAGAGAGAGAGAGAGAGAGAGAGAGAGAGAGAGAGAGACAGACAGACAGACAGACAGACAGACAGACAGACAGAGAGAGAGAGAGAGAGAGAGAGAGAGAGAGAGAGAGAGAGAGAGAGAGAGAGAGAGAGACAGACAGACAGACAGACAGACAGACAGACAGACAGACAGACAGAGACAGAGAGACTATAACCAAATAGTACAGACAGACAGACAGAGACACAGAGACTATAACTAAATAGTACAGACAGATGATAGGTAGATTAATGAGCGCCTTTATCCAGGTTTCAAATGAAGAAGAGGCAAAAAAGGTCTTAATAACCAGCTAGGCGTTGCCTCTTCTCTCTCAGCTTAGGAGCTGTCTGCTCAGGTCTCTGGCCACCACCACCCGCCACTGCTCCAGAGAACCTCTGCCTCCACACTCCCCACGCCGCGAACACCTCTCAAACACAACATTCTCTAAGACAACAAAATTCTTTCTACATGGAAATTTCTAGTCAAGCAACAGGTACCATCCATGTGTGTACCACACATGGGTGTACTACACATGGGTGTACTACACATGGGTGTACCACACATGGGTGTACCACACATGGGTGTACTACACTTTGGGTGTACTACACATGGGTGTACCACACATGGGTGTACTACACATGGGTGTACCACACATGGGTGTACTACACATGGGTGTACCACACATGGGTGTACCACACATGGGTGTACTACACATGGGTGTACTACACATGGGTGTACTACACATGGGTGTACCACACATGGGTGTACCACACATGGGTGTACTACACATGGGTGTACTACACATGGGTGTACTACACATGGGTGTACCACACATGGGTGTACCACACATGGGTGTACCACACATGGGTGTACCACACATGGGTGTACTACACATGGGTACACTACCCTACAGGGTACAACCCATACCTGTACACGCTATACGGAGGTCTAGGGGAGGCACCCCACCGGGGGCCCTCAGGTGAGTCGCCCAAGGGGCCCTCAGGTGAGTCGCCCCGGGGGCCCTCAGGTGAGTCACCCCGGGGCGCCCCTGCCAGCTGAGTTATTTGCATGGAGTGAAGTGCAGCTCGCACGAGCGTCCCACTGGCTGATGAGAACTAAGGTCATTATATTTCCCCAAGGTATATACAGTGACAGATATATATACATATATATATATATATATATATATATATATATATATATATATATATATATATATATATATATATATATATGGCAGTTATGGAGGCTGCTGGCTGTCTGGACTCCATGTCCAGTAAGGTCAGCTGGAGACTCTTAACGGTGGCACTGTGGCACTCAAGATCTCCAGCTAATGTATACCTCCCAGTCAAGATGGTGCCAGTGCCAAACTCTGGGACAATGCGTACCTTTGAAAACATCCCTTGGTGGTATATTTGCAATTATTTATTGGTATATATATATTGTATATATGAAACAGCAAAGACAAAAAATATTATGTAAGTGGTAGGTGGGGAAGAGGAGGGGAGGGGGGGGGTTGTGGGGTGTCACCTTCCCCCTCCCCCCCCCCCTACTCCCCCCTCAGGCGACCAGGAGGGAAATGAGTCTAGGACAATGACAGTGGTTGAGGCTCCCAAACTCCAGGTGAAGGCTGTTATTTGTCGCTCCCGGGTGATTTGGCACGCATTATCTCGTGATTGGCACTGGCACCGGTAACCTCTTGTAATTCCCACACACTCGTTATTACTATTTTTTCTACGCGTGCAAACGACGCTGACCTCCTCAGCTCTTTTTAACCTCTCCCCACACTCAAGACAAGCTAATGTTAGCCCAAACTATCGCATGACAAACTGCCTTAGGTGTCAATAAAAACTCACCTGTCTGAATAGTGTTTTGATCTCTACCTCTAATGTGTTACCCCAGCCACCAATCAGCTGACGACTCTACGTCTAATGTTACCCCAGCCACCAATCAGCTGACGACTCTACGTCTAATGTTACCCCAGCCACCAATCAGCTGACGACTCTACCTCTAATGTTACCCCAGCCACCAATCAGCTGACGACTCTACGTCTAATGTTATCCCCAGCCACCAATCAGCTGACGACTCTACGTCTAATGTTACCCCAGCCACCAATCAGCTGACGACTCTACCTCTAATGTTACCCCAACCACCAATCAGCTGACGACTCTACGTCTAATGTTACCCCAGCCACCAATCAGCTGACGACTCTACCTCTAATGTTACCCCAGCCACCAATCAGCTGACGACTCTACCCTTCATGGCCTCCAACTTCGATATTGTGTGGCGTGAAGTATGAAGAACGTGGTGAGTGAACGTGTAAGGGCAAACACTGGTGATGTAGATGCTTCTCGCTGCCTTGTCCCCCCCCCCCCTGCCACCACACAACACACCTACCACAATTATGTTAGCCCGACTACAACCCCAACGCCACCACCACCACCACAACGCCCCAACAACAACCACTCTCCCGCTCCATAGCATACCAACCACCACAACACCAATCCTAATATTATCCAACAAGTCTATACCTTGTTGTAACCTGACCTCCTCTGGGTTGGGAGGGGGGGGGGTGATGGGTGCCACTGCTGGTCCAGGAGCAGGGGGAAGGGAAGGGGGGGGGGTGAAGGGAAGGGAGGGAAGTGAAAGGAAGGGAAGGGGAGGAAGAGACGGTAAGTCACTTATATACACAAGTGACTTTAGTACATTTCTAAATAATTCGTCACTGGAACTCTATAATTACTACAATTTACTGGAAGTTACTGTTGGGACAGTAAAGTAAAGCAAGCTAAAAGGAGGATAACGGGAAAGTAAAGCATGCCAACAGGAAGACAACGGTAAAGTAAAGGACGCCAACAGGAAGACAACGAGAAAGTAAAGGTGCCAACAGAAAGACAACGGGAAAGAAAATCAACCGTGAAACCGTTTGAATTCAAATGTTTAACACAACATGCCATTACGGTTCCATCAATAACCAAACGCGTGCACGTAACGATGAAACGGGTCAAACCAACAGGCTTACACCAACTTAAATAACAACTACAAACGTTCAACGCACACAAGAAAAGCGTTCAACGACACACACACACACACACACACACACACACACACACACACACACACACACACACACACACACACACACACACACGTTAGGGCGTGTTAAAACATGTCCAAACGACTTGGACCACCGGAGATCGAACCCCGACCCTGCAAGAAGTGAGGCAGGCAGTCGCTTCACCGACCTAGTGGATAGATATACCACGGACATACAAACTGTCAGATATTGCCATAAACAGCAAAGCACTCAAAATCATTCAAGTAAAATCAATAAATCAGTTCTTGAAAGATCGCCGTTACCGTACACAAGCGGCCAAGGCCGGTCCTGAGCCCCTGGTGGTATGAGATGGAGGAGTAGGGGAAGAGGTTGATGGGGAAGAGTCAGGAGGAGAGGACCAGGGGAAGAGGGTCAGGGGGAAGGGAAGTGGTGAGGGAGCGAAGGTCAGGGAGGGAGAGAGGACCAGGGGAAGAGGGTCAGGGGGAAGGGAGGTGGTGAGGGAGCGAAGGTCAGGGAGGGAGGGAGGGAGAGAGAGAGAGAGAGAGAGAGAGAGAGAGAGAGAGAGAGAGAGAGAGAGAGAGAGAGAGAGAGAGAGAGAGGGAGGGAGGGAGGGAGAGAGAGAGAGAGAGAGAGAGAGAGAGAGAGAGAGAGAGAGAGAGAGAGAGAGAGAGAGAGAGAGAGAGAGAGAGAGAGAGAGAGAGGGGGGGAGGGGGGGGGAGTGGTTAAGGCAGGGGAAGAGAGGAAGCAGTTATTATCAGTAAGCACTAACAGAGCGTAGGAGGAAGTGTGTTTACCTGTGAAGGGGGCCAGGGTAGGGGGGAGATGGAGGGGTGGAGTGTAGAGGGGGTGCAGGAAGGGGGAGGGTGTGGTGGGGGGAGCCAACACTAAAACAAGCACTTGAGCAACGTTATAAAACCCGTCTTGTTTACTGCACTTTGCGTTATCTGTCTGCCTTACCTCTCTACTCTTCCTGTCCTCCGGCCCAACATCAACACAACCTCATTAATCAATTAGTCCTCAAGGTATTATTACATATTATAGGTATGTGCTCTTGGGTACCAACCACACGCACATACACGCCTCCGGTGTACCAACCACACGCACATACACGCCTCCGGTGTACCAACCACACGCACATACAGGCCTCCTGTGTACCAACCACACGCCACGCACACACAAGTCATGTACGAATATTCCCCGAAGATGTGAAGAAAAACCTAAATGGTTCGCCAATTTAATATGGATACACATATACTGTAAACGTATACGTATAGACATCCCGCAAAACATAAGCCACACCTCATGACCAAGCCAGGCACTTGGGACGCAGTATCAGAAGACATTATATATATATATATATATATATATATATATATATATATATATATATATATATATATATATATATATATATATATATATATAAATAATGTTGTCGTAGTACAATACACTGCTAAATAAAGCTGACCAACCTAGGCCTAACTACATACAAATCCTAACAATAGGCCCTATACGAAGCCTGAACGCAGGAGTAAAAATATTTGATTTACACCAAGTTTTATTACGTCAATTACCGTATGTCTAACTAGTCCAGGTAACTATCAACATTCCCACGTGTACTGGTCTGCCAAGTATTGTCCTTGTATCTCACCTTGTGCCTTGTTTACATCTGTAAACCCGGCAGTAGTGAAGCAAGCCACTTCCAGAGAACAAATAATTTGACTGGAGGGAAGGGAATTATCAGGGGGGGGGGCGGGGGGAGCGCCCAGTCATTACGACTATATAGCACTTGGAAGGGATCAGGATAAGGATTTGGTATGGGGCTTCAGGAATGGTGCCCTCAACCACTTGGACGGTCGGGGATTGAACGCCGACCTGCATGAAGCGAGACCGTCGCTGTAAATTTGACTGGAGCTGAAAGTAAGGGTTGTGAAGAGGTTCCGTGTAAATATTACCCAAGATATTTTAAATATCTTTATCACGAGATGCTATAAACATATTACAGATAATCCTACAATTATCTTATTTTAGCAGGAGACACGTCCTCAAAGGAAACATCACAACAAAGTTGTATCTTGAATGGAATCTATAACCTCTAGCTTCTTACAGTAGAAACCCCTGCATCCAGTTATCATTTGTACGGCCGATGCTTGACGAATTTGGTAAAGTTAAAATGTAACAATTAATAAAGCTCATTAAAAATGTTCTTAAGAACATAAGGCCAAAAAACCCTTGGAAGAATGCCACGTTCATGACAGTTAAATATTTATATATGGTCAAGCATCTATATAAGATGATCAAACATTTATATAAGATGCTGAAACAATTATATAAGATGGTCCAGCATCTATATAAGATGGTCCAGCATCTATATAAGATGGTCCAGCATCTATATAAGATGGTCGAGCATTTATACAAAATAGTCAAGCATCTATATAATAATAATAATAATAATAATAATAATAATAATAATAATAATAATAAAATAATAATAATAATAATAATAATAATAAAAATAATAATAATAATAATAATAATAATAATAATAAAAATAATAATAATAATAATAATAATAATAATAATAATAATAATAATGCACAATAAAATCACATTAACGCGACATATCAATCAGAAAATCAGTAGGAGCCATGAGTAGGATTCGAACCCGCTGACTTGGTACTCCTAAGCTACCGCCCTAGACCACCACACCACCACATGCACACAAGCAATGTGTTGCTCTTGTATCTGAGGGCATTATAACGATGCGGGCCCACTATAGTCTTATCTTGAGGTTATCTTGAGATGATTTCGGGGCTTTTTTTTGTGTCCCCGCGGCCCGGTCTTCGACCAGGCCTCCACCCCCAGGAAGCAGCCCGTGACAGCTGACTAACAACCAGGTACCTATTTTACTGCTAGGTAACAGGGGCATAGGGTGAAAGAAACTCTGCCCATTGTTTCTCGCCGGCGCCTGGGATCGAACCTAGGACTACAGGATCACAAGTCCAGCGTGCTGTCCGCTCGGCCGACCGGCTCCCTTGCATAATGTTACGGAACCTTAACAGCTTGATCAATGCTGATTCTGTGTTGTTTATTGTCATTTAAGTCAATTGTTATTGCTGTTTTATTAATCTAGAGCCCTAGTATCCTGTTTACATTCGTGTGTTGGTTGTCAAAATATAATGGGTTCTGGATTTTGTTTTGCAGTGTGTATTATTTGGAACTTTTGTTTGATGATACTTATTTTCCATTGCTTTTCAAAGTGTTTTTGTTATCATTTATATTGCCGCTCTGGTTTTGTTGGACAGTAACGTCTCTGATGTCCATGTTGGCCTACCTCTCTCTGCCCCTTCCCTACCTCCTCCCTTCCTTCCTATCTCCCCCTCCCCACCACTACACCCACCCCCACCACCCAACCAGTCTCTAGCCCCTCACACCTGCAATGGCTTTCCCGCCTTAAGCCGAAAATGTTGTGTGCAAATCCACCTCTTTTCTTATGGGGGAAGGGTGTAGGGGTACTTAAATGGTCTCTTACTCTCCAACCATAGATATAATGATACGGATTATTAAGATGTGATTAAAATACTTAAGACGTGGGCTCAAGAGATTATATTTTGAACCAGTTTGGTTTTATAAAGAAAACCATGATAAGTACACCACACTAGACTACACATTTGTTCATTTAACCATGATAAGTGATGTATTAGCATCCACATGTTATCATATGAAACTTTGAGCAATATAAACTTATGCATTAGAGCTAATTGTATCAATGTCAACAAGCAAGTAAAGCTCTTTCTTACAATCAAATTTGATTTGATAATGAGGGCTTCAAGGGGGGCCTGCGCCCCCTAGCACACGCAAACAACACAAACTAAAAGCAGTTATGATGATATGAACCGATGGGAGAAGCCCAGCACACAAATATAAAATGAAGGGGAGACAGATTAATACATCAGAAGAAACGACTTAGAGGCATCTACCAGATTGATTAACGTGATGTAGTCTTCAGGAATTTTGGATTAAAAGAGCCTTCCCCGTCCCCTATATGAGAGGCTACTGAGCATAAGCCCCGGCATGGAACCTCTACCTAGATTATTAGAAAACATTAAGGTTGGTTGCTGAGCCGAATGAGAGTTACGTGAAAAGATTGAAAGATCTCACCACACTGAAGGAGGGGGAGAGGGAAAATGATAACGACATATAATATTCTAAGGGAGATTGACAAAAGTTAATAATGAATCATGTTAAAAGCTAGGAAGAACAGAAATGAGTGACGGAGAAGAGTGGCAGAGATTTCAGAAAGAACTTCTTCAGCGTTAGAGTTGCAAATCAGTTGAATGAGTCAGACGACGAAGATAATCTTCGACTTGATAAAGGTCCAGGAGGGACCTAAACGTCATCGCTTCTCCATCTTCTGATGTGTGGTTTCGTCATCTCGAAGTCGTTACAGCTAACATAATACAAAATTGTAAATATAAATATGATAAAAACGAAGAATTCGAGTCCCTGCACTGAACAACACAATGTTAGGGAGACGGGGCTGGGAGATGATGCTTCAACTTGCAAGTACACGACAACACACACACACACACACACACACACACACACACACACACACACACACACACACACACACACACACACACCTATGTGGTGGAGGCTGGCTCCATGCACAATTTCAAGTGTAGATATGATAGAGCCCAATAGGCTCAGGAACCTGTACACCTGTTGATTGACGGTTGAGAGGCGGGACCAAAGAGCCAGAGCTCAACCCCCGCAAGCACAATTAGGTGAGTACAATTAGGTGAGTACACACACACACACACACACACACACACACACACACACACACACACACACACACACACATAAAACAGAAATAACATCTAGCAGCAGACACAAAGCAGAACGTATTTTTGAAAACACACATCAACTGAATTACATGAGCGGCATATGCGTTGCTGGTGAGCATTTGATTACCCCTCAGCAATTTTGATCCAGAGGCCTTCAAAGTAGGCCAACTACTGACGTGTGTGCGTGTATCCATGAAGATGAAATCCACGAAGATGTGAAATAAAAAACAAAAAAACTAGACGAACTACAAGCCTAAAAAAAGACGAAAAAAAAAAGATACACGGAAGACTAAACAATGAAGCAAAGGAATAGTAGATAAAGAACATCTGAGCAATCAAGCTTAATAAAGGTGTTAAAAAAAGGGTTGAAGTCAAACACACACACGAAGTCTGCCACTCCCCGCAAGAAGAAGGTGGAGGGAGATAATCCGGGCCACCTCATCCTATAATTGGAGGCGTGTAGAGCTGAGGCGACGGAGGGCGGGGCGGCGGGTAGTGATACTAGGCGGCTACCAAGGTCAATATGCGGATTAACCTCAGGTCACCACCATACTGGAGGCGGAGTGAGAGGTCTCCCAGAGAGGCAGGATGGCCACCACGAGAGAAAGAAGAAATATAAACAAATGAGAAGCAGGAGGAAAAGAAATAAACAGGGGAGAAGAGAAACAGGGTAACAAGAGAGAGAGAGAGAGAGAGAGAGAGAGAGAGAGAGAGAGAGAGAGAGAGAGAGAGAGATTCATCTCACCACATACCCAAGACCTGGGCGAGAGAGATGCAGGTGGAGGGACTTATGTGTGTGTGTGTATGTGTGTTTACTAGTTGTGTACTAGTTGTGTTTTTGCGGGGGTTGAGCTTTGCTCTTTCGGCCCGCCTCTCAACTGTCAATCAACTGTTTGCTAACTATTTTCTTTTTTTTTTCTTTTTTTTTCCACACCACACCACACATACACACACACACACACACACACACCCCAGGAAGCAGCCCGTGACAGCTGACTAACTCCCAGGTACCTATTTACTGCTAGGTAACAGGGGCATTCAGGGTGAAAGAAACTTTGCCCATTTGTTTCTGCCTCGTGCGGGAATCGAACCCGCGCCACAGAATTACGAATCCTGCGCGCTATCCACCAGGCTACGAGGCCCCTAGCGTGTGTGTGTGTGTGTGTGTGTGTGTGTGTGTGTGTGTGTGTGTGTGTGTGTGTGTGTGTGTGGGCAGCAGGGTGGTGGGGGTCAGCTTCCGGTGTGGGTCACAGCATCAGCGGTCATTATATTGGATTAAGAAGGTCGAAGATTAAAGGGGTTGGGCAGGCAAGAGAACTGGCTGGCTCTTGTCATGTTGTTACACATATGTCACTCAAAACTGGAAAGAAAGTTTCTCATTGATGTACACTAAGACTATATTAAACACACACACACACACACACACACACACACACACACACACACACACACACACACACACACACACACACACACACACACACACACACAACCCTGGTAACGCTATAAAAGACGATATGGAAGACATGATAGATGTATAAAATACTTAGGGGGAAGTGACAAAGTAAAAAAGAGGAAATGTTCACAATGGACACCAATAACATTAGTAACTAGAGAACATGAATGGATGTTTTAGACTCAGATGACTGACAGAGGCGTTAGAAGGTTCCCTATTAATAGGAAGAATAGAATAGGCAGGTTGTAGAAGCAAACTTCATGCATAATCTGAAAAGTACATATATGATAGGGAAATAGGCCAGGCTTCAGTACATTCGAGTTATTAGACAATTGGCGGATGGAAAAGCAGGTTCCAAGGGCTAACGCTTGATCTTGAATGCAAAAATAGGCGAGTACAAAATAGGTGAGTACACACATAGGTTATCATGGTCGAGTGGACAGCACACGGGAGTCCTACTCCACGAACCCGGGTTCGATTCCCGGTCGAGGCAGAAATCTTTCACCTGATGTCTCTGCAATAGGTACCTAGTAGTTAGATAGGTGTCACGGGCCACATCATATGTGTGTGTATGTGTATGTGTGTATGTGTATGTGTATGTGTGTATGTGTATGTGTATGTGTATGTGTGTGTGTGTGTGTGTGTGTGTGTGTGTGTGTGTGTGTGTGTGTGTGTGTGTGTGTACTCACCTAATTGTGTCTGCAGGATCGAGCATTGACTCTTGGATCCCGCCTTTCGAGCATCGGTTGTTTACAGCAATGACTATGGTCCTATTTCCCTATCATACCTAGTTTTAAAATTATGAATAGTATTTGCTTCCACAACCTGTTCCTTAAGTGCATTCCATTTTTCCACTACTCTCACGCTAAAAGAAAACTTCCTAACATCCCTGTGACTCATCTGAGTTTCCAGCTTCCACCCATGTCCCCTCGTTCTGTTACTATTCCGTGTGAATATTTCATCAATGTCCCCTCTGTCTATCCCCCTGAGTATTTTATACGTTCCTATCATGTCCCCCTCTCCCTTCTTTCTAGTGTCGTAAGGCACAGTTCCTTCAGGCGCTCCTCATACCCCATCCCTCGTAACTCTGGGACGAGTCTCGTTGCAAACCTCTGAACCTTTACCAGTTTCCTTATATGCTTCTTCAGATGGGGACTCCATGATGAGGCGGCATACTCTAAGACTGGCCTCACGTAGGCAGTGTAAAGCGCCCTAAATGCCTCCTTACTTAGGTTTCTGAATGATGTTCTAACTTTTGCCAGTGTAGAGTCCGCTGCTGTCGTTATCCTATTTATATGGGCTTCAGGAGATAGATTAGGTGTTACGTCCACACCCAGGTCTCTTTCGCGCGTCGTCACATGTAGGCTGTTCCCCTTCATTGTGTACTGTCCCTTTGGTCTTCTATCTCCTAGTCCCATTTCCATAACTTTACATTTGCTCGTGTTGAACTCCAGTAGCCCTTTCTCTGACCATCTCTGCAACCTGTTCAGGTCCTCTTGGAGGATCCTGCAATCGTGTGTGAGTGTGTGAGCGTGAGAGACTAGAGATAGAGACTACGTAGTGAATATATAGAGAAAAATATATCAAGACAACCGACATTAGATAATTAGACACCGCTGACCTGAGATTTATATGCCGACTTGAAACGGGTCGGAATTCGGGAGGGAGAGAGAGAGAGAGAGAGAGAGAGAGAGAGAGAGAGAGAGAGAGAGAGAGAGAGAGAGAGAGAGAGAGAGAGAGAGAGAGAGAGAGAGAGAGAGAGGTAATTACAGGTATGGTGGAGGCCACACCGGGGGTGACCAGGGGGGAGGGAGAGGAAGGGGAGTGATCAGGGGGAAGGGAAGGGAAGGAGGGGGGAGAAGGGGGGAAGGAAGGGAGGGGGTTGGGCAACAGTAGCGTCTGTGGCGGCGGTGGTCGACCAACCCCCCGCTGGGAACCCTAGATTAATTACTCTAAATCTGCGAATTTCGTGTCTCCCTTGAGCACTCCTGCTGAGGTGTTGATGGTTGGGGAGGGAGAGAATGATGGAGCGGGTGATGGTAGCGCCACGGAGGAGGGAGGCGCCGCCGCCGCCGGAGTCCTGAGTTACGATCTTCGGCAACCACCAGGGATGGCTTGCTCGTGAGGTTAATTGGCGGGGAGGAGGTGTGAGGTGTGAGGTGTGGGCCTCTCACCACCACACCTGAAGGCTGAGGGAGGGTGTGTAAGGATGGGGAGGGGGGGGGGGAGGTGTTGACCATGGGGTGTTGCTGGGGGGGGGGGGGGGGGGGCGGGGGAGTGGGTGGGTGTGTTTCTACTATTCTACTCTTTGTGCCCGCAGGATCGAGCCGTTAGCTCTTGGACCCCGCCTTTCTAGCCGTCGGTTGTATAATGCACTGGATCTCGACCTAATTTTTCTCTCATATTTACTACTACAAATATTTCTTTCACGCACACACACACACAGAGCCACAGGAAGCAGCCTGTAGCAGCTGTCTAACTCCCAGGTACCTATTTACTGCTAGATGAATTGGCACATCAGGTGAACAAAAACTGCCCACATGTTTCTGCCTTGGCTGGGAATCTAACCCGGGCTCTTAGGGGTTACGACTCCTGAGCGCTGTCTACTCAGCCACAAGCCCCACTCGCAAGCTATGTGTGCGCGTGTGTGTGTGTGTGTATTACCTGAAGGAGGTTCCGCGAGTCCTTCTATTCAGCGAGTCCTGCCTGGGGCCAGACTCGCCTTGTAATAACTTGATCCAACAGCCTGTTGCTTGATAAGAGGTGTCAAGGTGATCCACAGGCCCACACATCCACTACAGCCCGATTGGTCCGGTACTTCTTGCAGGAACTTATTTATAATTACATTTTAAACCACTCCACCTTTATTCCAGCAACTTTTCCTTTCATAATTACATATACAAGTATCTATATTGTGTTATTACAAAAAAAATCCCATATATGATGACTGATGAGAGGAAGTAATCCCGGCGCTCACCCGCGACCACTCAACACTCTCACATTAAGACAACTGGAGCCAGGTTGTGGCAGGTGTGGACGTCGCCAAATGAACTCCCATATATATCTCACCACTCACCAACACCCATGAAGCATACCATGACCAGCGACCATTACACTCACACTCACACCCCGGACGGTGTAACACCCCCCCCCCCCCACCCCACACACAAGTGTAAACAACACAGAATTACTTTATACACCATAGGGAAGCCCCTCCGGTCTAATTTCAGGCATCATCACCCACTCATATATCCTAGACAGCCGCAGGTGATCTTCGGATATATATATATATATATATATATATATATATATATATATATATATATATATATATATATATATTTATATATATTAGTATATTTTGGTAGCAGTCTTTCCTGTAGACATATATTATTAAATATGACCGAAAATATGACCGACATTTTTCGGTCATATTTAATAATATATATATATATATATATATATATATATATATATATACATAAATATATAAACAAAGATACTTCTTGCATTCTTAAGACAGCCCACAACATCACCCGACAGCTCAAAGCAATTCAGGACAACCCAGCTAATTCCAAGAAGCCCTCCAGGAGAGCCCAGAAGAGCGGCAAGACAGCTCAGGGCAACGGAGGACAACACAGCCTATTCCAAGAGAGCGGGAGGAGGAGGAGGAGGAGAGGAGGTGAGGAATGAAAGAAGGGGCCCCGGAGCCACAATTAGCCTCCCCCCCGCGCGTGTCCTCATTACCTCTCACCCATAACTATATTCCCAATGACCCGGCCACACTTTCTTCTCGATTTCCGATTTCTTTTGTCTTCGGATGTCGTGCCTCTTTTGTCTTGTGCCTTAGCTGTGCGGCGCAACATATTTTCCACTCCATTGCTGCCACCCGTCCCTGTTGCCGCCAGACCTAGCACTCCTAGCAGCCTCCAGTCCTCAGAGGGTCACACACTCACAGGCTCAGCCATATCGACACACACACTCAAGCGTGGCACTCTAACAATGACAAGGTAAGGCGATTGATTGATTGATTGATAAAGATTAAGCCACCCAAAAAGTGGCACGGGCATGAATAGCCCGTAAGTGGTGGCCCTTTTGAGCCATTACCAGTATCAAAAGATGATACTGGAGATCTGTGGAGGCGCAACTGCACCCTGCGTGACAGTAGATGTCTTCCGGACTAAATGGTGACCAAATGGTGACTATCCCGACTCTTAGTCTGCCCCTATATACCAGCTTACCGGCCTGTCCACTAAGGTTTTATGTATTAGTGTTACTGTTGTGTGACTGTTGTGTTATGTTACTGAACATGTGTTTGGTGTTCCAACAACACAAGGAAGAGACACAGAGACCTGGTAGATGGAGACAAGGAGGACAGGAGTGCACCAAGTACAGGACAAGAGGATGACACAGAAGCACACGCTGGGAGCATATGCCATCTAACACTAGACAACATGATACGCAACATTGCACGAGAACGAGAGTGTGTGTGTCTTCATCAAGATACAAAGATACATCAGGTCTTCATACATTGGTATTCAATGCATTCACCACAAAAAGTACAGTGACTAGCTCATTTAGATACAATACAATCGCTACTATAAATGTAAATTTACCCTGGCAAATGACGTATAACTTTATGAGCGGTAATCTAAAGTATTATCGAAGCCAGAGTCCCAGAGTCTTATTATACGTCTTAGCACAGATAAGTAATAATTTGAAGATCAAGGAAGCAATTACGAATTAGCGAGGTTAAGACATGTGGCTTCATTAAGAGCCACAAAGAGATTGAGATCTGCTACCAGTCCTCCTCCGGCGCCCCTCTATGCTATTGTTTCAGCCTCAACACCCGATGATTTACATGATACAATCTTTACAGAGATGTCTTGCAGAGCTTCTGATGTTTTAATTTGTCATCGGAGTCAGGCGCAGCGTTCTGCAGTGCTTTGGACTCTTTTCCTTCCCTTCACTCCGGCTTCCTTGACGCGACTTACCTCTTCAACACACATCGAGAAGTCTAATTCACAAATTAGATCGAATTCACGCCAGAAAACGCGGCATTTGACGCCGGTATCAACGCCCCAAGAGAGGGTGAAAGATGCGAGCCAACAAGACGGACTCTGCCACCGCTGGAGTCTATTTGGCCGCTGCTGGTCGGACAATACGCGCCCAACAAGACCACATTCCACCGCCCCCCGGAGTGCACAGCGAGAGTCCTTACCTCATTTCAGACGTAATGAAGATGTCTCCAGGCTTTTTCTTGGCTGAGGGGCCCGAGTCTTTATGTCTCTTACAGGTGTGAATGTGCCCCTCGTGCGTTGATAATGATACAGGCACAGTCAGGCATCTAAGGAAGAGAGAGAGACAAAAGATGACTGATGGAGACTGTCAGGTGCAGGGGTGCAGGGGTGCAGGGGTGCAGGGGTGCGGGTGCGGGGTGCGGGAGAGTGTGATGGCCGGGCGGTCATAATTGCTGGCGATCACATGCAGAGGGATATTACGCTCCGTGTCCTCGCCCTCTTGGGCCCCGGCTTCTAACAAATGTCTTCTTGATTGCCGAATTTGTCTTTTGAAGCGTTCACTTTGTTAGGCAACAGCGGAGTAATTCAACCGTATAGATCTGTTGCTTTTGTATTAAGGAATCATTATAAACTCAATCCGCTTTTTTCTCCCAACACTTTGTTATCATTTTACCACATTCGCTTAAAAATAAGTCATCTACTAGCCCAGTATCACAGACGTCATCTACTAACCCAGTATGAGGGACGTTATCTACTAACCCAGTATGAGGGACGTTATCTACTAACCCAGTATGAGGGACGTTATCTACTAACCCAGTATGAGGGACGTTATCTACTAACCCAGTATCACAGACGTCATCTACTAACCCAGTATGAGGGACGTTATCTACTAACCCAGTATGAGGGTCGTCATCTACTAACCCAGTATGAGGGACGTCATCTACTAACCCAGTATGAGGGACGTCATCTACTAACCCAGTATGAGGGACGTCATCTACTAACCCAGTATGAGGGACGTCATCTACTAACCCAGTATGAGGGACGTCATCTACTAACCCAGTATGAGGGACGTCATCTACTAACCCAGTATGAGGGACGTCATCTACTAACCCAGTATGAGGGACGTCATCTACTAACCCAGTATAAGGGACGTCATCTACTAACCCTGTATGAGGGACGTCATCTACTAACCCTGTATGAGGGACGTCATCTACTAACCCTGTATGAGGGACGTCATCTACTAACCCTGTATGAGGGACGTCATCTACTAACCCAGTATGAGGGACGTCATCTACTAACCCTGTATGAGGGACGTCATCTACTAACCCAGTATGAGGGACGTCATCTACTAACCCAGTATGAGGGACGTCATCTACTAACCCTGTATGAGGGACGTCATCTACTAACCCTGTATGAGGGACGTCATCTACTAACCCTGTATGAGGGACGTCATCTACTAACCCTGTATGAGGGACGTCATCTACTAACCCTGTATGAGGGACGTCATCTACTAACCCTGTATGAGGGACGTCATCTACTAACCCTGTATGAGGGACGTCATCTACTAACCCTGTATGAGGGACGTCATCTACTAACCCAGTATGACAGACGTCATCAACTAACCCAGTATCACAGACGTCATCTACTAACGTCATACTGGCTTGGTAGATGACCCCAATATAACAGACGTCATCCACCGCGAGTCGCGTCCTGAGCACCCTTATGGGCGACCAGCGGGGTGGACAAATACCCACACAACCCTCACTCAGCCCCCTCAGGAGAGCTCGCACAGCAGTTTCCAGCGGGATTCCAAGAGTATTTTATCGCTGCCCCGAGTGAATGGACCACAGAGGAGACGGCCCCCCGTTCTCTTCAACAGCTTCTTCCAGTGACTCACGCTAAATTCTAACACGCCAAACGTATCCATGTATGTTAAGCTGAAGATGTGCTGATGTGTGTGTGTATCTGGCAGAACAAGTTTAACAAACGATTACAATGCTATATATATGATGTTGCTTTCATGCAAAATTTGACACGCAGTTTGTCATCGTAAAGGTTACAGTTTGTGTAGGAGAAATGACTCAGTGAGTGAGGGTATGTGGGGGTGGAGGAGGGGGGGGGGGGACATTTAATCCATCTGGGCCCTCACTCCCCACCTTACATGAGACTTGGCCATAGTGGCAAACCAAACTATGCACAATACTGGGACTCTAAGATTAACCCAACAGGAATCAAATTTAACTTATATGAATAAACAAAGCAAAAAACAGCCTCAGGCAAACTGAGAAGACTCCGTAACCTTGGCAAGGAGCCTTACACACAACACGTGTAAGGCTCCAGTCTGCTCGCATCTCTAATACACTCCACACCATACACTCCACACCATACACTCCACACCATAAACTCCACACCATACACTCCACACCATACACTCCACACCATACACTCCACACCATACACTCCACACCATAAACTCCACACCATACACTCCACACCATACACTCCACACCATACACTCCACACCATACACTACACACCATACATACCTTAAAAAAGCTAACCTTACAATACTACAAGAAGCACCAGACTAAGAAGGGCAGTAAGACACCGTCCACCATATTACGAAACAATTCAGCAACGCCATTAAGCCCTTAACGTACGATCCAAATGTGAGAATACCCAGTGCTCGAAAGACTACAAGATGAGACACCGCACTCCCACAGCTGGGGCCCAAGAGCTTGGATCTACTCGAGGGTTATCAAACCCCCCACAATACATAATTCCAAGATAAAAAAAAAAGAGGACTACAAAAAAACAGAGAGAAAACACAAACAAGACCCGAACACATAGCATCAAAACATGCACAAAAGCATCCCATCAGATCACACACACACACACACACACACACACTGAGAAGAGATATTAGAGAGAACTTTTTTAGTGTCAGAGTGGTTGACAAATGGAATGCATTAGGCAGTGATGTGGTGGAGGCTGACTCCATACACAGTTTCAAGTGTAGATATGATAAGAGCCCAGTAGGCTCAGGAATCTGTACACCTGTTGATTGACGGTTGAGAGGCGGGACCAAAGAGCCAGAGCTCAACCCCCGCAAACACAACTAGGTGAGTACACACACTGAGAGAAGAGAGAAAGTTTAGCTCCCCCAAAAAACACATCTACCGTGTCAGTAAGGCGGACAGTCCGCCAACTTTTATAACTATATTTCACATTTCAAACCCGTGTCTTAACCTGCACGTCGTCTCCCTCATCTTTACTCGCCAACACTGCCGAGAGCGGGGGATATTCAAGCATATAATGAAGGTGAGAAAATAGATCAGTAAACAGGTCTCTCCTCTTCCATAGAGTGTGGAAGAGAAGAGAACTTAGTGAAGAGTATGATGGGGGATATGAAAGGAGGGGTGGATGGGGGATAGGTAGAGGAGACGTAGGGAGGAGGGGGAGAGAGGTGGTTGGTGGGGGTGTAGGGGGGGGAGAGCAAAGATAGAGGTAAGGGGGAGGGGAGGGGCAATAACGAGACCCCCCGCTGTGACAGCCACCTCCCTCCTCGGCCTAATATCTTCATAGCCGGGAGTGGTAATGGTGGGTGTAGGAGGGTGTGGGCGGTCGACGGGGTGTAGCAGGGGGGTATGGGGGAGGTCTGAAGGAGAAAAGGGTTTGCGCTTTTCCTGTGTGTCAACACGCGCGGCCATCCTCGTGTAACGTGACTTACGAAGATATACATACATGTATATTTCAGTACACATTTATGAATTCATTGGCTCACTAAAGTGTATAATTATCAGAGATGTTCTATGGGCTCATGAGAGAGAGAGAGAGAGAGAGAGAGAGAGAGAGAGAGAGAGAGAGAGAGAGAGAGAGAGAGAGAGAGAGAGAGAGAGAGAGAGAGAGAGAGAGAGAGAGAGAGAGAGAGAGAGAGAGAGAGAGACGAAGAAGAAGAAGAAGAAGAAAGTGTAGAGAATGAATCACAAGATAAGAGACAGATGCAAATAAACAAGACAAAGTTGGAGAAAACCCTGAGCAGATTCCAAGGTCCAACACCTCATCCAAACCCTCATGAATAGAAGATTCATGCCTGCGCGAGAGATAGAACCCGGGCCACGATTTATACCCCCTCATGACTTGCTCATCTCTCCACCCACCCCCCTCCCGTCCCGCAGTCGTACCCCCCGGGGGCGTAATAGCAGCAGCACCCTGCCACCAATCGGCTTCCCTCACTATTATCGGTTATCGCCATCTCTCACACCCTACCCATCATCTTTTATCACTCCTCCGGCTTCGATTAGCCAGGGTTTTCCCATCGGGCCGGGAGTAATTCTAAGCACCGTAATATCGGCCGGTTAGCGCGGCTCACGATGACACGCGAAACGCAAGCTTTAGTGCAGCGCTCCTGGTGCTTTGTGCGGACGGTGCGCGGGTTGTACAGGCTGTACACGCCCCGCTGAGGACGGAGAGCGGGTTGTACAGGCTGTACACGCCCCGCTGAGGACGGTGCGCGGGTTGTACAGGCTGTACACGCCCCGCTGAGGACGGAGCGCGGGTTGAACAGGCTGTACACGCCCCGCTGAGGACGGAGCGCGGGTTGTACAGGCTGTACACGCCCCGCTGAGGACGGTGCGCGGGTTGTACAGGCTGTACACGCCCCGCTGAGGACGGAGAGCGGGTTGTACAGGCTGTACACGCCCCGCTGAGGACGGAGAGCGGGTTGAACAGGCTGTACACGCCCCGCTGAGGACGGAGAGCGGGTTGTACAGGCTGTACACGCCCCGCTGAGGACGGAGCGCGGGTTGTACAGGCTGTACACGCCCCGCTGAGGACGAAGCGCGGGTTGTACAGGCTGTACACGCCCCGCTGAGGACGAAGCGCGGGTTGTACAGGCTGTACACGCCCCGTTGAGGACGGAGCGCGGGTTGTACAGGCTGTACACGCCCCGCTGAGGACGGAGCGCGGGTTGTACAGGCTGTACACGCCCCGCTGAGGACGGAGAGCGAGGTGTGGCTACGGACGACACCGTCTACCTGGAGTGAGATATAAACTGTACCATTTGTTACATCCGCGGCACCATCTGTACCGCTGTACACGCCTTCCTTCACCACGAGTCACGAGCGCGCCGTCCAGGCCAGCACCAGCTGGTAGTGACGGGTCCTCCTGTTCACCGTAGACCTCCTCTTCCCTCTACTCTTCTCCCCTTCCCTCCACTCACGTTCCCTCCTCTCCTCGCCCCTTCCCTTACCGCGCTCACGGTGGCCATGTCGCAGTCGATTTGTGTGTTGTTTTGGCGCTAGTGGTAGTGATAGTAGTGGTGGTGAAAAAGGTGACACGGCTGGTGGATGTGATAGTAGTGAGGGCGGTGATTGATTGATTGATGAAGATTAAGCCACCCAAGAGGTGGCACGGGCATGAATAGCCCGTAAGTGGTGGCCCTTTCGAGCCATTACCAGTATCTAAAGATGATACTGGAGATCTGTGGAGGCGCAACTGCACCCTGCGTGACGGGAGATGTCTCCCGGACCAAGTGGTGACCAAATGGTGGAGAGTGAGGGCGGTGGTGGTGGTGGTGTTACGTATACGTCTCTGGGGGAGGAGGTGCGGGGTAGGGGGGGGGGCTCTGAGGACGGTAGTGACGACTGTGATGATATTAACTACATTCACATTCATCAGTGTGTGGCAATACTGTGTGTGTCTGTCCATAACTGGAGGTCAGACGCTTGGGGTGTAGCCTCATCCAAACTTTGCAGGGGGAATAGTCTGGGATATAGGACGGATGTAGGCTGGTCCCTAGAGTTTTTAGTGATAATAATTAATAATATATTCCCCAAGATACCCAAATAGTTGCTTTAGTGCTTCTTAATAATACATTGTATGAGAGGAGAGGAAGCAGGGTGTAAGAGGGGGACCAAGATGATAGGGTCGAGGGGTCAAGTGGGAGATATGGTGAAGAATGAGGGGAAGAGGGAAGGGGAATGGCTGAAAGAAGGGGGGGGGACATAAACAAGAATAAGAAAGCGCAAAGCCATTACGACTATATAGCACTTGGAAGGGGGTCAGGATAAGGAATTGGGATGGGACGGGTGGGAGGGGGGGAATGGTGCCCAATGACTTGGACGGTCGGGGATTGAACGCCGGCTTGCATGAAGCGAGACCGTCGCTCTACCGTCCAGTCCAAGAGACACTTGAAAGCCCACACACCCACAAACTCACACACTTGCAAGATGACACACACACACACCTGCACGCCCACACAGAGTAGACTTCAGAGTAGTTAACAAACGGAATGCATTAGGCAGTGATGTGGTGAAAGCAGACCGCCATACACAGTTACAAATGTAGATATGAGAGCCCAATAGTCTCAGGAATCTGTACACCAGTTGACTGACGGTTGAGAGGCGGGACCAAAGAGCCGAAGCTCAACCTTCGCAAGGACAACTAGGCGAGTACACACCTGCAAGCTTACAAAAAGCAAGCGAAAACACCTGGAAACCTGCAAGCCCATTGACACATACAAGCCAATACACAATTCGCACATACGACTAAGTGTTGTGCATAAGACAGTCTTCAAGGATGGAAACATCTAAAAATTTACTCGAGAACAAATAAAGATTTAGTTAATAGGTTCAGAGACTTCAACGCAACAGCCTGCGAGTAATCTTCCTCCTCACGCTCTGACTCAAGACCATACCAAACCCCATAACTACTAAATACTCGCGCACACTAAGTTTAATTTACCCAAGCATAAAAGGTTCTATAAAAAAAATATATTTTCACCATAAATACATTATATCACAGCTTTTCAGGTGTTCGGATTCAATATTTTTCAAGTACAACAACAAAAGAATCCTTTCAACACAGATTACAACGATGAGGACCAATTTAATTGATCAGTCGCAGACAGGAGACATGCTCAACACGGTGGATGTATTTCTGCACCTCAAAGTACGTTTATTGAGACAATATAATACATCTCAAAGGAAAAATACATCTCAAAGGAATAGAGTAGCTTAGGCTATGTCTACCCCTTCTGCACCTCAAGTCATCCCCAGTCTCCTGTACTCACCTATTTGTGCTTGCGGGGGTTGAGCTCTGGCTCTTTGGTCCCGCCTCTCAACCGTCAATCAACAGGGCGGTTATCCTGTGGATAAGTGCACATGTTTCTCCCATATAGAAGGAGAGAGCGACGCCCCTGGTGGGGACGGAGGGTTGTATTGGCAACCCGAGATGCAAGAGAGCGAGAAGAAGGTTATTATTTTGACATGCAGCATTAGCTAGCGAGCCTCGCGGCATTAACCATATTGGTCGTGTGAGGGGAGGCGAGCGGGAGATTTATGAGGTGGCGCCAGAGTTCCAGCCTCATTCATTATTATGAGGTGCTTCCTTCCCCACACTCACACCTGGGAAATATCATAAGGACAAAAGCCAGCTCAGCCTCCTAAAATGAATAATTACTTCGAATAGTAACTGAATAGTTATTCAGTTGCTATTTGAAATGAATAGTTATTCAACCAAATAGTTACTATTTGGTATTTCTCATTTGTTGGATCTAAATTCTGGTTGGTGTTTATATAACCCTACTTTGCAGCTTTCTTAAATCCCTTGTGCAGTAATTTCTAGTCTTCCTCTCAGTGTACTTTTTCCTATTAGTTCCGTGTCCTCCACGAACTCTGACATACACTCGTCCGCTCACACAGGCGGCTGATCATTCACGTAGATCAGGAAAAGTAAGACTTCATGGAGTGAATCTTGTTAAACCCTTATGGTTAATGTTATGCCTTTCCAATCCGACATCTCTAGAGATGTTTTTTTGATAGGTCAGCTCTATCTATGCCCTCACATTCAGTTGTTTGCCGACGATGAGCAGTTCATCTTTATCTAATCTGTCAATTCCCATAGTATCTTGTATGTCTCGATCATGTCAACTCCTTCATATATGTTTAACTTACACTTGAAACAATCCCGCAATCTCGTAATTATTAAGTTACCCAGTAATGTGTTCCATAAATCAACAACCCTGTTTCCAAATCAGTATTTGGCCAGGTCGTCCCTGAACCTAAACTAATCCAATTTACTACAACTGCTTCGTGTTCTGTTTAAGAACAAAAACGTATGAATCTGGGCACATCTCCTGTGCCAGGTAAGTCCACTACGGGCTCACCATAGCCCGTGCTACTTGCCCCGTTCCTGTGCCAGGTAAGTTCACAACGGGCTCACCATAGCCCGTGCTGCTTGGACCTTTTTTGTTCCCAGCAGCTGAACCTAAAACAACGTATGAAGCAGACAAGGGAGTCAAAGCCAAGTTGCAAAAAGATCTTTCAGGTGTATTTAATCAAGATTTAGCCGCTGATCCACAGGGTCAGAGCCACGGCCTCTTGACCCAATACACCAGCCACGGATACACATTGAAATTGAAATTGAAATTGAAATAAGTTTATTTTAGGTAAAATACACACAAAGGGATGATAGATATCTCAAGCTATTCTCACCCCGTTCAGTACATCGTGTTAATACATACATAGACACACATCACAAGCAATAAACATATTACCGAACATTCTGATAAACATATACATTTCTTCCTTTACACAAGTAACGGATACACATTGTCACACACAAACGCTTAACCAATAAACATGCAGCTGTTGCACCTGTGTACAAATAATATATAAAGAATTTGTTTTAGGAAAAGTAAACGGTCTTGTGAAGAGGAGAGTACATCGAATGACCTCACAGTCATTGATTGATTGATTGATGAAGATTAAGCCACCCAAAAGGTGGCACGGGCATGAATAGCCCGTAAGTGGTGGCCCTTTTAAGCCATTGCCAGTATCAATAGATGATACTATTGGACATCTGTGGAGGTGCGGCTGCACCCTGCGTGACGGGAGATGTCTCCCGTTCACAGTCATCTGAGCGTACAATATTTAAATGCACAATACTTTAATTAACAAGTTAAAAAAAATGGGTAATGTAATGAGATAATGGGTTAGGACTAATATAATGTCGAGTTATATATTACAGATGTTTATATGATTTCGACAACACCAGTGTTCCAACAATTTATACATTATACATAAAAATTGAATCATAATTCCTTCGTCTTAATACACAAAATTAAGCAAGCGATGAGAACTTAGAAGACAAATGAGACAAACACACAACCAAACATTGATGACCAGACCACACACTAGAAGGTGAAGGGACGACGTTTCGGTCCGTAATGGACCATTCTCAAGTCGATCATACTTTAGCCACGTTATTGTGACTCATCGCTTACACAACCAAACCTTCTATAGATCAATTACTGCCTGGCTGGCAACTAGGAAACAGCTGTTGGGAAGAGGTGGGATTACCAGCATCATGATGCGAGTGCTCAGGGCGAGACGGGCACGGCTACCTGTCCCAAATGTCACATTCCCACGGTGAACCGCAGAGAACTCGCCCTTGCGTCAAGTGCCCGAGCTGAGCGTACCATTATCATCACTACACCAGTTAGCAACTAACATCCTACGGTGCAGTAGTCTACGTCTTCGACTCACAATCGAAAATTCCGAGTACGATTCCCGAGGCGATACAGAAATGGTTTGACACGTTTTTTTTTATCCCACCTGATACCTCTGTTTACCTTGCTGTAAATAGGTACCCGGGAATTACATAACTGTTGTGGGTTGCATCTTAAGGAAGGCTAGTTCCTCTAAGAAAGACTTAAGAGAGAGGGGGGAGGGGGCTCGAAAAGCCTAAGATGGCCTTCTTGTTCCCGACAACGATAATTATTATTATTAGTATTATTATTAAATGATGGTCAATATGACATACGCTTCGTTAAACACAACATCCACAACACAGGGTTACGACACATATGGAAGCCTCTTGGATACAGATAAGACAGGGTTGCGACACATTTGGAAGCCTCTAGGATACACAACATCCACAATACAGGGTTATGCCACATAAAGAAGCCTCTCGGATACATATACAGAACCCACAAGGCAGGGTTATGCCACATATGGAAGCCTCTCGGATACATATACAGAATCCACAAGGCCGGGGTTATGCCACCTTTGCAAGCCAATAAACACAGTTCTAACGCCGTGTCGCTAAACGCCAAATGTCACTTGCGTAAGCACATTTGTCATCTTCATAATTGATGACAAGGAATTACACCTGGCATATTTCAGGCGCGCTTATTACGCTTTCATCCAATTCTAAATTGGATCAAGACAATGTTTTATTAATATTTAATCACCGCAAATTACGGCAATTTGCAAGAATTTATGATCGGTGAACTTTTTTTCTTGAATTACTTTGTTCTTGGTTCTGAACACGAAAATATTCTCATAACAGTTAGATAACCTAATGTTTACCGTGATTCATAACAGAAAGATAACGTAATGATTACCTTGACTCATAACTGTGGGATAATCTGATTACCTTGACTCATACCAGTAGGATAAATCAGATGTTTACCTAATACTCAGCATTAACTTGATCAGAGTTATCACGTGTGCATAGATATCATGATATCATAATTCTAGCGCTGTCAACTACGTTCACAGTTACCGAGGCTTGAGAACATGGGTCTGGGCGGGAGGCAGGTCACACAAGAATACCTTAATCGCTTCAGTCCCCAGAGCAAAGAGTAATTAACATTGTGTCCACTCAGGCGAGGGTATCCTAATTAGCATGTGAAGGGGGGGGGAGTCGGTTGTGAGGGATAGGTTGGTTGTGAGGGGGTAGGTTGGTTGTAAGGGGTACATTGTAAGGGGTAGGTTGTGAGGGCTAGGTTGTGAAGGCGCACATACTCGACCCTAGGTCTACCTACCCCTTGAACAGTGGCTGGTGTCGCTATAGTGACTGTGGTCTATCTTTATAAAGAATCCGAAAATCAAAAACTACAACCCAAACTTAAAATATTCCTAGGCCTAGTATAGCACACATATGTACTATATTAAGCCTCATATATCGTGTATTAGGCCTAGGGAGGTTAGGCTAGGCTTTATTACCAGCATAAATACAAAAACCTTTTCCGGTTTGTCCAAATAGTACCAAATTCTACTTTCTAACTGTCCATTACGTCAATGTGTACGACGGTCCACCTCGTTACTGTAAGTACTAGCTAAACAGGAAGATAGACTGAAATAAAAAAAATTACGGGCTCACCATAGCCCGTGCTACATGGACACCACTTCGTTCTGAGTAGCTAAATCTAAAACAACAACAACAACAAATGAAATAAAATGAGAAGTACTAGACTCAGCTCCACTAAACGAGGAGTACAGTCATGTATTATGTCATGTATTACAGTCATGTATTATGTCATGTATTACAGTCATGTATTGTCATGTATTACAGTCATGTATTATGTCATGTATTATGTCATGTATTGTCATGTATTACAGTCATGTATTATGTCATGTATTACAGTCATGTATTGTCATGTATTACAGTCATGTATTATGTCATGTATTACAGTCATGTATTATCATGTACAGTACTAACTCATGTATTCTGTAACGGAGATACATTGATGCCATGGGTGTTGAATAGATAATAAGTTGATGAAATTGATAGTGAATAGATGAAATTAATTGAAAATGATGACTAATGAAATGAGTGGTTAAATGATGAAAAACTAATGAAATGGATAGCGAATTGATGAGACTGATAGTGAATTGATGAATTGGGCGATGAATTGATAATTAGCTATGAAATTAATTGTGAATGATGATAAATTGATGAAACAAATGGCGAACTAAGGATAAACTGCTGAAATAGGTTTTAAATATATTTTATACATTTATTAAATGGGCAGTGAATTGGGTCCAGACTGCTAATCAGTTCTCGTTAACAAATTCAACCGGCTGAGCGGAATAAAGAAACGGGTTAAATTTCTGAAATTGCTCTTAGCGAATAAATTGGACCAACAAGGAGTCGAATGTCACAATTTCCCCATTGGAAGATTTATTCGTAATCCTGAATAATGTGGCCCTAAAGATACAAAAAATCATTCGTTCTGCCAGGGACAGGAAGCCTGCGTATTTTTATACTTTAGGTTCAAGGTTCAAGTTCAAGGTAGGTTTGCATCGAGCTCCCCGCAAGCCGGGAGGGGGGGGGGGGGGGAGGATCTATACTGATCCTCCCCCAGGATGCAACCCAACAACAGTTGCCCAATTCCCCGGGTACCATTTAACACTCGGTGAACAGAGACATTAGGCGAAAAAAATGCCTGACCCTTTCTGTCCCGCCCGAGAATCGAACTATGGATTCCAGACTGAGAATCGAGAACGAAGCCAACTGTACTATGAGACTACATAAATTTTGAAATATATAAATTAAATTAATTTTTTTCATGTTTAAGAATGCTTGTGGTAGCTGACGGAATAGTAGAATATATCTTTAAAATAGGGGAATAAACTTTTCCTGCAAAAATAACCAGTTTATTCCAGAGGGGGAATAAACTAGCCCTGCACAGGAACAAATAACAAATCCACAAGGGCCGTGACGAGGATTCGAACCTGCGTCCGGGAGCATCCCAGACACTGCCTTAATCGACTGAGCTACGACAGGGTTAAAAGGGTTGAAACCGAAGTTCTACTGAACTTCGGACGCAGGTTCGAATCCTCGTCACGGCCCTTGTGTATTTGTTCATTTGATGCATCACATTAGTGTGATCTCTGCGTGTAACAAATAACAGTTCACCTTGCCACTGTGAAGAACATAAGGCTCGTTGTGGTGAGAGCGGCAGCCCTCGCGGCCACTCAGCCATGTTCAGTAACTGCCTGAGCGAGAAGACCGCATATGAACAAACTGGTCCTGAGGACAAAAACAAATTTCCCCACGTGGAGGAACAAATTATCAATGGGATCGAACAAACAGTGGAAGCGAATAAATCCCGCTAAAGCACAAATTGGCCTGCTGAGGAACAAATTAGTTATGCCTAAAAATAATTTGCCCATGTGGAGGAACAAATTGGAGCAGCAAATTACTCCTGCCGAGGGGGAACAAATTGAACATGAGCCCCCCCCCTCTCCCCCCTTCTCCTGACTCGCCACTCCGTAAATAATGCAACTGTTTCGCCTAACCACAACTTTTTTCACAGTTACAGCCCCGCTCCTGATCCAGGTAAGTCCAGTACGGGCTCACCATAGCCCGTGCTGCTTGGAACTTTGTGTTCTTAGACGCTGAATCTTAAACAACAACAGCAACAGCCTAACCATAAACGTACAAACCCAACCAACCCGCCTATAACCTCTCGAGGCTGATGCTTATAAAACGTCGATATTACGGTGCTTTAATTTGTGATAATATATATAGCATTTTCACCCGATGGATTGATTCCGTAAGAGATAGGATGTGTTAGGTGGGAGGACAGGCGCAACATGGGAGGACGGAGGGACTAATGGGCACCACGGAGGGACAAATGGGCACCACAAATGGACTAATAGGCACCACAGAGGGACTAATGGGCACCACAGAGGGACTAATGGGCACCACAAAGGGACAAATGGGCACCACAAAGTGACTAATAGGTACCATGGAGGGACTAATGGGCATCACAAAGGGACAAATGGGCACCACGGAAGGACTAATGGGCACCACAAAGGGACTAATGGGCACCACAAAGGGACTAATAGGCACCAAGGAGGGACTAATGGGCACCACGGAGGGACTAATGGGACCCGCAGAGAAACAAATGGGTACCACGGAGAAACAAATGGGCCCCACAGAGGAACAAATGGGCCCCACGGAGGAACAAATGGGCCCCACGGAGGAACAAATGGGCCCCACGGAGGAACAAATGGGCCCCACGGAGGAACAAATGGGCCCCACAGAGGAACAAATGGGCCCCACGGAGGAACAAATGGGCCCCACAGAGGAACAAATGGGCCCCACAGAGGAACAAATGGGCCCCACAGAGGAACAAATGGGCCCCACAGAGGAACAAATGGGCCCCACGGAGGAACAAATGGGCCCCACGGAGGAACAAATGGGCCCCACGGAGGAACAAATGGGCCCCACGGAGGAACAAATGGGCTCCACGGAGGAACAAATGGGCCCCACGGAGGAACAAATGGGCCCCACGGAGGAACAAATGGGCCCCACGGAGGAACAAATGGGCCCCACGGAGGAACAAATGGGCCCCACGGAGGAACAAATGGGCCCCACGGAGGAACAAATGGGCCCCACGGAGGAACAAATGGGCCCCACAGAGGAACAAATGGGCCCCACAGAGGAACAAATGGGCCCCACAGAGGAACAAATGGGCCCCACGGAGGAACAAATGGGCCCCACAGAGGAACAAATGGGCCCCACAGAGGAACAAATGGGCCCCACGGAGGAACAAATGGGCCCCACAGAGGAACAAATGGGCCCCACGGAGGAACAAATGGGCCCCACGGAGGAACAAATGGGCCCCACGGAGGAACAAATGGGCCCCACGGAGGAACAAATGGGCCCCACGGAGGAACAATTAGCACACAGGAGGCGGGCGGAGGCGACGGGTGGCAGCGGTCGTAAGTTAGTGGAGTAATAACGCCTCGCTGTGGGGAAGCTGGCCGCTTGGTGGCGGGGCCCGACTGACCCACGCCGCAGCCGCCGCCGCAGCCGCCGCAGCTCACTCCTACATCAACTCACTAATTATCCTACCCACTTTTAACCCCGCAACTGATAGTGATCATTTAAAAGTAGTTGGGGGTGAGGAATTTGATACAACAAAAAATTATTATTTTGTTTTAAGTATTATTAGATGAAGTTTTTAAATTTGCATTACACTCACACAATTATATATATATATATATATATATATATATATATATATATATATATATATATATATATATATATATATATATATATATATATGTTTTATACAAAGCTGTTACACCAAGTCGGTGTAACTTGGTGTAAGCTGTTACACCAAGTCGTCCTTAGGCTATGAATCTTCAAGCTGCAGTCGTTATCTTGAGATGATTTCGGGGCTTAGCGTCCCCGTGGCCCGGTCCTCGATCAGGCCTCCTTTTCGTTACATACACCCCCAGGAAGCAGCCCGTAGCAGCTGTCTAACTCCCTAGGTACCTACTTACTGCTAGATGAACAGGGGCATCAGGGTGGAAGAAACTATGCCCATTTGTTTCCGCCTGCACCGGGGATCGAACCTGGAACCTCAGGACTACGAATCCCGAGCGCTGTCTACTCAACCGCCGTCCTTACACATTCGGTAATTTTACCGTGCTGTGCAACCATAAACATTATTTTATCGAAAACGTAATGAAGAATATTATAATTTTGTTTATAGTTAGGCCTGTGACAGATCAGCTGTTTTGGTTATGGTAGCAATTATATTAACTTTAAATTCGTGTGTGAAGCATTTAGAGAGGTGAAATTCGAACACTTGAACATAATGAAATAAATTTTCAGTCGCGTGTAAAATGTTTTTCATTCATAGACAGGGAATTCGGTTGCTGGATTACTGGTCAATGTTTATGAGGACGGGCTGACCCATAACCCTCAACGCGCTCACGTCCAACTCTTCGTCTGCCCGTCCTCATCAACACTGGTCAAATGCTCTTTAATCCAGTCGCCGCTCTAACTGTTTATGAATGAAAACTGTTTACACGGCTTACAACCAATGATATTCTAAAGTTTCTTACAGCGCTTCTCTCGCTTTCTATGTTCGAATCGCATCTCTCTAAATGCTTGCAGGCGATGAGTCACAATAACGTGGCTAAAGTAAGTTGACCAGACCACACACTAGAAAGCGAAGGGACGACGACGTTTCGGTCCGTCCTGGACCATTCTCAAGTTGATGCTTGAGAATGGTTCAGGACGGACCGAAACGTCGTCGTCCCTTCACCTTCTAGTGTGTGGTCTGGTCATCTCTAAATGATTCATAGCCAAAACACCTACCATAGCCTACCGTAGGTCCAACTATGAACAAAATGTATTCATAGTTGAGAAAATAAAGTTTTTTGTTACACGTACAGGATTTGTTATTGCATCTTTAGGGGGTAACTGCAGCAAGGACGAACACGCCTGAATATACACTGAGAGTTGACATGTTTAGGACTATCTTGAGTTATCTTGAGTATACTTGTAGCAAGTAGACTAACGTATACTTGTAGCAAGTAGACTAACGTATACTTGCTGGTGACAATATAAAACACTTGTTTACTGAGAATTATACAACTGTATATGTAATGTAGTATTACCTTGTAAATTTATGTATATATGATTTAGCTTGTATTTTATTAAATAAAGATAAAAAAAAAGTAAGCTGGTGTCATGGTCTTGCAGAACCTCCAGAGTTGAACAGCTCTTAAGCTCAACATCAAACGACTTAATTGGCATCGTTCCCTCACTGTTCACTCCTGTGTACCCAGCCGTAATTGGGGAGCTGGTTGTAAAATTACTGGCAGATTGTATGCTATAAAAAACATTGCGCTGGATAATCTTATTAGTTCTAGTACCTAACTCGAAGCCTAAATCCCAAGATAAATCCTTCAACACACACACACACACACACACACACACACACACACACACACACACACACACACACACACACACATAAAAGCTGTAGGTACCTGTTTAGTAAAATAAAAAACGAACCTAAAGTTGGGCAAAAGGTATACATACCATCAGACTAGTCCCAGAGCTGAGAGGTATGAGTTACAAGGAAAGACTAAAGGAATTATGCCTCACTTCACTGGAATAAACAATATTAGCGAATAAATAATCCCCCCCAAACCAAATTCTTAAGATAAACATACATTGCAGATAAGGATATGCCACAATTTGGCATAAGTGGTACATAACCCGAAAGAGCCAGATATGAATTATGTGCTCAGTGTCAAAACAGTAAATATATGGACTGTTATTTAGAGTGAAGTGGGATAGGCAAACTTAGCACACAGCCTCAAAGCGCTAAGCCAGTATAACTGTAAGGAGCTTGGCAGGGATATGAAAACAAGGAGCAGGGATAAGTAGGATGTATATATATAACAGGTTTGTATATATATATGACAGACCTGAACCGTAATCAACATCTTGGGGTGGTGGCTTAATCTTCATCAATCAATCACCCAGTCAATTGGAGGATGAGAAGCGGGACCCAGGAGCTAAAGTTTAACCACTCTTCCCTCCCCCAAGCAAAACTAGGCTATAGAGCAAGGTCAGTACGCGCTACGCTTCACTTAGTGCTGAGTTTGTTATCGTGATTTAATTTACGACACTGGAAATTGTAGTCTATTTCCAAGTATTCTTCAAAATACTTGTGCAAATAATTCCTTAAAAATTCAGGTGTTTAGCTATCAAAATCTTAATCGAAATGAAAATAAGATGAATACAAATCAAAATATTGCATCAATTGTATTTTATTCAATATATAAAAAGAAAAAGGAGCATTCAGTATGTATTTACAGATACTACTGTCTCCAGTTTTCACTCAGATACAATTTTGTTTAGGTATTTTGATATTAAATGAACTTTAAACAATTACAGATTTTATTCGACCTGATGTATTTTATAAATATATGAAAATAATATGCAGAATTATTGAACGAATTTTGGCTAGTAAGACAATGGTATTCAGTAACAGTATAGACTCCAGGTGTTGCTGCAGATTAACTGACAATAAAGTAGTATTCAAGCTCACAAATTTCAAAGTTAACTTTAACAGGTGACGGATAATAATAATAATATTGGGAACGAAAGGAGTTACAACGCTCGCACAATACCGGTGTTACAATAGCGTTTCAACACTGGCACAATATCTGCATTACAATGTGGGTTGCAATACAAGCACAATACGGCTATTACAATAGCGTTGCAACACTAGCACAATACTGATATTACAGTTGTTACAAAACCAGTACAATACCAGTATTATAGGCGTCGCTACACTAGCACAATACCTGTATTGTAATATGGTAACCACACAACAATACCAGTATCACAAGCGTTGCTACACTAGCACAATACCAGCATTACAATAGTGTTACAACACAAACACAATACCGATATTGTGCACACACACACACACAGGTATTATATCCGACTCTTACAGCATAAGACAATAAAATACATAAGCGCATAACATTAAGCACTAAGTTTTTTTACACGAATGAATTAAACCTTTCATTTAAAGTATTTGTCCCAAGATTCCGGTTGGGAGTGTGAGGTCTTGGTGAAGTGCATTAACTCCTGCATATAACACAGCCCCACACACACACACACACACACACACACACAGTTGAGAGGCAGGACCAAAGAGCCAAAGCTCAACCCCCGCAAGCACAAATAGGTGAGTACACAAATACGGAATAAATGTGATGGCATTTTCAGCCTCATTATTGTGATATATTCTGTCTTTTCTACACAAAATATAATCCTTCATCTTATATATTCACATCTCTACTCAGTTATCCCCGCCCACCGCTTTACCCCAATGTTTGATTGGCTTCCTTCCCCCCATTATTCCCCTATTCCTTACCTTAAGTTGATTGTCCTAATATTCCTTCGACCATTCACTTCACTCCCACAGAACTTATTTGTTATTTCATGTGTGGTTATTCCGCATTTGATCAGCGAATATTAATCTTAGTTGTACACATTTGTTTTCGACTTGAATCTCTATAAAAAAGTCCCTTCAATTAATTATATTTGTTTACTATGGCTATCACTAGCATCCCTGCCTGGTGGCCTGGCTTGTTTACAATTAAAGAACAACATTGACAATTAACATCATATTACTTCCCTTGGCCTTACAAAGGTCAACATCGCCCATTACATCATATTCCTTCCCCTGGTCATACAAAGAACAACATCGGCCATTAACATCATATTCCTTCCCCTGGTCATACAAAGAACAACATCGGCCATTAACATCATATTCCTTCCCCTGGCCATAGAACAACATCGCCCATTAACATCATATTCCTTCCCCTGGTCATACAAAGAACAACATCGCCCATTAACTTCGCATTTTTCCGCCTGGATTACAAAATAAGTAACCAGTTGCCTCACTCTCCTGCAAGAGTTGATCACCCAGGCTCATCAGTGTGGCAAGGACGGCCAAATATGGCCACTGTTTGAGAACGCTTAAGTGTAACCAATCAGCAGCGTGTTTTACCTTGACGGAACAAACAACAACAACAACACGAGGCGAGTCAGAGCCAGTCAAGGCGTCATAGCCAGTCAAGGCTTCAGAGTCATCGTGCCGAAGTACAGAGTCGACAGCTTAACATGAGGTCTCTGCATTGCTTAATAAGCCACAACTGTTCTGACAATCATTCTTAATGGGATGGACTCCGTGCCATTCCTGTGGTTACCAGAGAGACATCTGTCTCAGGAGACTTGGTGAGCATGGGTGCAGTGGTGCCACAGTGATCTTTGAGGGAATTATTGTCTTCGGTGACTCTTCTACAGGATATTGCTCCCTCTCTCTCTCTCTCTCTCTCTCTCTCTCTCTCTCTCTCTCTCTCTGAGGATTTGGAATACCAACCTTCTCCATGTAACAAGAAGGTTACTTATAACAAGTTATAGACCTGTTGTATTCAAATATATAATCTCTGATTTCATAAATGCTGTAATGTGCTTTTGGAATTTTATATAAGAAAAAATAGTATCAATTTCCCTAAATAAATGAACATCAAAGTAAAAATACACTGATACACTCCCTAAAATATGTGAACCCAAATTACAAGGAGGGGAAAAAACTAATACGTTCGAGGAGAAAAAAAAGTTACCCCTCACTTCCAAAACATAAATAACAAACAAAATGTCTACGCTGGAGCACAGGTGAGCAACAAGCGTCAGTTTCCCGCTCTTATGACGTCATAATTCAGCTGACCAATCAGGACCCCCTGCTGGAATGCGCGGGTAGAACCCCAGGTGTCGGCCGGTGTAAACAATACTAATCTTAGTTTTTTCGCGCGTTTTTTTCTTTTGAGCTTCCACATGCGTTTCTCGTGCCCTTTGAGTTTAAGTTTAGTAACAGTAAGTCTGCAGTGGAGTTACTTTAACTGATTATATATATATATATATATATATCAGTTATATATATATATATATATATATATATATATATATATATATATATATATATATATATATATATATATATATATATATATATATATAATTGCACCACCTCTGGTGCAATTATAGGGACCCACAGTCTCAAAGAAGGGAACACAGAGCATTCAGAGAAAAACTTGCCATTTAACTCTGAATACGTATGAGTGTTCCCTTCTACCACCCCCTTTTTTATGGTGTACACTTTATATATATATATATATATATATATATATATATATATATATATATATATATATATATATATATATATGCAAACAAGCCTGAATGGTCCCCAGGACTATATGCGAATGAAAACTCACACCCCAGAAGTGACTCGAACCCATACTCCCAGAAGCAACGCAACTGGTAACTACGGGGCGCCTTAATCCGCTTGACCATCACGGCCGTCAAAAGGAAGTGATAGCCGAGGCTATTTGAGCCACTTCCCCGACGGCAACTCGGATGGTAATCTTGGGCATAGCATTTCACCAAATCACCTCATTCTTTGGGGCACACGTGAGGAACACAAATGCATATATATTTTCATATATATATATATATATATATATATATATATATATATATATATATATATATATATATATATATATATATATATATATATATATATATATAATTGCACCACCTCTGGTGCAATTATAGGGACCCACAGTCTCAAAGAAGGGAACACAGAGCATTCAGAGAAAAACTTGCCATTTAACTCTGAATACGTATGAGTGTTCCCTTCTACCACCCCCTTTTTTATGGTGTACACTTTATATATATATATATATATATATATATATATATATATATATATATATATATATATATATATATATATAATGTGTGTGTGTGTGTAAATTACGAAAAATTAACGTGATGAGCAATGTGACAGTCAGACCACGAAGGAAGGATTGAGACAGGAGTTTCCTTAAATACTTTCGTATTTAATAATACATCTTCAGAAGGATGTATTTACAGATCAGTAGGTTGGATATATAGGAAGGAAAGAAGTGAGGTGAGGTACAGTGTCATTTTTATATACACGTATTGTTTAATTACGAAAATACTGTTGGAAAACTATTAGTTAGAAACAGTTTGTACCTCATCTCACCTCTTTCCTGCCTATATATCCAACTTACTGATTTGTAAATCCTTCACGATCAAAAATCACATTCACTCCAAAAACAATCTACCACTTACGGGCTATTCATGCCCGTGCCACCTCTTGGGTGGCTCAATCTTCATTAATAAATCAATCTGTATAAAGAAGGAATATTGTGAAAAAATATTATCACGACAAAAAATATAGAAGCCTAGTTACGACTTCGATTCACTCACAGCACCGCTCCTGTGCCAGGTAAGTCCACTACGGGCTCACCATAGCCCGTGCTACTTGGAACTTGTTCCGAGTAGCTGAATCTATAACAACAACAACAACGACTTCGATTCAGTTGTATAAAATCATAAAAAGCTTCTTTGATAATAAACTCTTCAACAAACAGTGCAAGCATTTTCTTATCTTACTCTCATCAGCTGTGTCACTGACCATCTTAGTTCTACTTACTATAACTTTAATTACATTAAAGTTTGCAAAATTTAATTTACATATCTTAGTGAATCAGTCGTTTCAAACTCACCTCCCTATACATTGAAAACACATTGCATTTTGTCACTGAAAGGTTTCTTGAGCTTCTTTCGAAAATGCCTAAAATATTTACACGCAGACGATTTGTGCTGACACATTCCTCAGTCGACTTTGGTGCTCTAATATTTTCGAAGATTCAGTCAACTTATGATTGTATTAGTGAAGACCCTCACCTCAAAGATAATAAAGGGCACCAGCTGGAGCCTTGTGAGGCTCCCACAGATGTCTGTCTGCGTGTTTATCTGTCACAGCCAGGTGTGCCACGAGTCACAGCCAGGTGTACCACGAGTTACAGCCAGGTGTGGACTCAAAACTGTAGGAGTAAACTACTCCAGCAAATACCCAAAGCAGAAAATCTTAAAAAAAAACTAATGATTAACCACTACTATTACTACTACTACTACTATTTACAACACATAGCCTAGCATCCATTGCTAAGCTAAGTAAGCCTAGCTCCCATTACCACTACCAGATATAATAAGTAGCCTAGGCCCCACTACTACCATATATATAAAATAAACAACTAGCTTAGTCCCCATTACTACTCGCTATAACAAGTAGCCTATAGGCCCCATTATTAGCAACAGCAACAAGTAGCCTAGATACAATTACTACTATCAGCTACACCCAGTAGCCTAAGCCCCATTACCTCCAGTTTCAAGCAGCACCATTTTATCTGAAACGTTGAATAAACTGTTTATCACATTTGCAAATGTTAACTGACGGAACGTAGTTTATTATAAAATACAATTAGTAATATCCTATGCTTATTACTGATTGATTGATGAGGATTAAACCACCCAAGAGGTGGAACGGGCATGAATAGCCCCATAAGCTTATTACTCACTTAGAAACAAACATTTTGCTGTGACTGTAAAATGAAAATGAATTACAGATTATTGATACGCTCTCCCTATCTCGATTTGAAATTACAAACATTAATTGTTGATGCTGAATATAGGAATCCGAAAAGATTAAAGGCAAACCACTTTAAATAAACCATTTGTGTTAAATTTAACGTATCATTGAAACTAAAAGGAGAGACCAAATGTTAAAAGCGGAGTTCATGTATCAAAAGCTTAGTCAGCGTTCGTACAATGTTGTGAATCACAGGAACGATACGCGTGATTTTTCTTTAGTTTTGTTTAGAAAGTCCAGTTTCCTTGCTGTCTAAGTTTCAGAATTAGACTTAGACGCTCGAGTTCAATGCTTCAGAACAATGTGTATGTGTGTATGGAGGCTGATGCGAGTCACTAGGCTGAGTGTACTCACCTAGTTGTGTTTGCTCGGGTGGAGCTTTGGCTTTTTGGTCCCTACATGTAGTGTGTATGTAGACTGGTGTGATCCATGGGCTGGATGTAAACATCGGGGGGGAGGGAAGGGAAAAGACACACACACACACACACACACACACACACACACACACACACACACACACACACACACACACACACACACACACACACACACACACACTATATATATATATATATATATTATATATATATATATATATATATATATATATATATATATATATATATATATATATATATATATTTACATAAAACAAGGGACCCTAGAGCTGCCAGCTTTCTTTTCCAGCGCCTCAGCGTGGCGATACAGAGGGGAAATGCACACTGCATTCAGGGTTCTTGCCCGCCATCTGAGGAGCTGGAGGAACTCGACAACTTATGATAATTATCTTTGTACCCTATATGTAACTCCTTTTTTGTAACAAAGTTCAAATAAAACAAATATATATGTGTACATACAAAAGAGTGGGGGTGGTAGGAGATAATATTAGTGTTCAGTGAGAAACCACAAGGTTTTCTCTGAATACTTTTTTATTTTCTTCTCCGAGGCTATGGGTCCCCACATTACATTGGCACCAGAGGTGGTACCCTCACAACTCTAATAAATATATATATATATATATATATATATATATATATATATATATATATATATATATATATATATATATATATATATGAATATTTTTTGAGCTGTACTATTATTAGGATATATATGTAAATGTGAAAAATATATACAATATATATTAAAATTCTGCCTCGCTAGAGTCAAATATTATCAAGTGTTACATTCACATAGCAAAGTACATTCCAAGTGAAGTGATGAACAGCAATTGTCATGGAAAATATTGTTCCCTGCCTTATAGTAACCCTCTATGCAACATTACGCAGGTCTCACTACCTTAGAACAACGCTCCATGCAACACTAGAAAGAAGGTGTCACTGCAATCGACAAAAAATATTTGACCACCAAATATTTAAGGAACAAATCGAAAATATGAAATAACTCAACCATAAATTTAACACTTGAATAACTGAGCTATAAATTGCACACTGGAGCAGTTTTCAGCTAATATATACTAAAAATATGAGCCCCCCTCTCGCACCAAACCTGCTCAGGTCACATACAACATTCTTGCACTCGGTAAACATTCTTGTACTCGGTAAACATTCTTGCACTCGCTGAACATTCTTGCATCCCAACACTCCGCCCATCACTAGTCCTTTGAACGCCCCCCCCCCCTTCCCTACCTCCTCGCCTACGAAAACCTATATACATCAGGGGATTTAAGAGTTGATATCAGTGATTCAATCGTCAATGAATCACCTGATTACATCTCCAACTCCACCTCACGTGACCCCGGAGTGAGATGTCAGCTAGGCGTCTGGAAAATAGGACTCAGGATGGGTTTGGCCACCAACGGTAATATTTTATTTTTCTTGTTTTACTAGCACATGTGAGAGATAAACGCCTGGTTAAGACTCGAATAATGTATGTGATAATTATTTTGTGTATCGTTGATTTTATCCAAATTATCGTTCGAACGCTTGTGATGTCGATAACATCTGCGCTGCGGCAAAAACTAATGCGAGTTGTGTCTTGGTGATGGTCTGTTTACGTGTGTCTTGCGTCTACTCTTCTCTCCTCTTTTTTGTCTTCACCCAGCCCCACATGCATCTAAGACAACCTTCACCCAGCCCCATCATAAGCCTCAGCGTGAAACCTCCATCTCACAGCGTGCCCTCCACCAGCCCCACCTCCACCTCCCAGCGTGCCTCTTCCCCAGCCCCAACTCCACCTCCCAGCGTGCCCTCCACCAGCCCCACCTCCACCTCCCAGCGTGCCCCTTCCACCAGCCCCACCTCCACCTCCCAGCGTGCCCTCCACCAGCCCCACCTCCACCTCCCAGCGTGCTCTTCCACCAACCCCACCTCCACCTACCAGCGTGCTCCTCCACCAGCGTGCCCCTCCACCTCCCAGCGTGCCCTCCACCAGCCCCACCTCCACCTCCCAGCGTGCCCCTTCCCCAGCCCCACCTCCACCTACCAGCGTGCTCCTCCACCAGCGTGCCCCTCCACCAGCCCCACCTCCACCTCCCAGCGTGCCCTCCACCAGCCCCACCTCCACCTCCCAGCCCCACCTCCACCTCCCAGCGTGCCCTCCACCAGCCCCACCTTCACCTACCAGCGTGCCCTCCACCAGCCCCACCCCCACCTCGTTTACTAACCTCTGGCCCTCCTCACACCTCCATTACAGAAGCGAGTGAGGTTAAGAGATTACTCTTACATTTAAACCATTGTTGGCTTGCTGGCCCTGATAGGAGAGCAGGGCATTAAGGGATCATCCCATACCGCGCGTATCTGTGTGCGGTAGATACCAACACGTCTGCTACCACCGATGCTATCACCAGTCAAATGAGCAGTTGAGTGGGGCGGGGTTACCTCCCCTTGTTCCATCCCTACATTTGCCTCTCTAATCACTGCTAATCTACGCGCTAGTTTTCAATACATATAAATATATAACTACTGATTATTTGAAAACATACTACCGGGTGTAAGACTGGGAATGAATACTGATATTTTGTAAATAGAACTTGATTACCGAATGCTAGGAGGCACAAATACGCGAGTCGGGCAGGGATTCGGACGCCGCCACCTGGAAGAGAGGGGGAAATAGGTACTTGGAGCACAATGCTCGATGTGTTCGAAACGTGTACCGACCGGTATTCATTGTACTAGGGGTATAGACGTCCAACAGAAAGTCAAGCATCTTGAGACTTGCTTGGATAATTAGGTAAATACAACAGACGTTCTTGATGATGTTGTAGCGGCTCTATTGTCGTTCGACATGAGACTGACAGCGGCCGGCGATAGTGAGGTTTTGCATGGTCATAAATCGTCACTTTCGCCGTGAGAATATTGCCCGTGTCCCGAGTCGAATGTCGCCAGTGGAAATGTATGCCAATGAGAGGTCTAGAATTCACCCCAGGAGCCTCTCTCGCCTTTTCCAATCTATTCTGCTGTCTCCTCTTATCATTTGTCGGAATCTGATGAAAGGTGGATCCCACAAAAACAGTTTTCAGCGCTCCCCTTGGAGGAAGAGAGAGAGAGAGAGAGAGAGAGAGAGAGAGAGAGAGAGAGAGAGAGAGAGAGAGAGAGAGAGAGAGAGAGAGAGAGAGAGAGAGAGAGAAGAGAGAGAGCTGTAAATGTGTTCTTCACTAACCCCTCAGCTGTCGGACGGGTATCACCACATCTGTGATCCAAAAATTACAGGGCTGACATACAGAGGCCTCTGTGTAGGCCTGGGTGTCATCACCACACTGTAACGGACTCTCTCTATTCTCTCACGGCCCACAATGTTATGGTCTTCTACTCAGTGTTATATTTTGGGTCAATATACAATACACACACAAACATACATTATATATATATATATATATATATATATATATATATATATATATATGTTTGCGAGTGTATATATATATATATATATATATATATATATATATATATATATATATATATATATATATATATATATGGACGAACAGACACAAACCAACAAACAACAGAGAGAGCACCACACAGACAAGCGATTGCAACGACATTAAACTATTGCAAACAAGTACCTCAAAACAAACATAAACACCTCGTCAAATAAAACTAACAAACAGAACGCTAAAAAAAAAATTCAATAACAATGACAAGAACAATAAGAAGAAGTCGAAAAGGAAGACGAACCCACAGCGGAAACAAAGCTGTATAATAAATCTTTACCGCCTGAGACAGGTGTGGCGTCCCTATCACAAATCAAACCGTGGTCGTACTACATGCAGCAGAATGCATAATGACATGTAAACAAGAGCTGTTAGAGGGAGACGCAGCGTTCGAACTGCACCATTACATCAAACGGTCAGTAGAAGCTTTGCATATGAATGGTTGTCCTCGAGGAGAATAACAGCTAACGCCTAGGGTGCCTAGCGGGATACTATCATCTGTTTGTGAGTGTATGGTCATCTGTTGGTGTGTGTGTGTGTGTGTGTGTATGGTCATCTGTTTGCGAGTGTATGGTGATCTGATGTGTGTATAGTCATCTGTTGGTGAATGCATGGCCATCTTACCATTCACAGTAACTCGCTATTTTCTTTGTTTAGGCATTGTCTTATCCACTACCGTACCTTACCCATTACTCCTACCTGTTTCTCCAACTTATGCACCAGCCTCTTACGAGGTACTGCGTCAAAGGCTTTAATTCAACAGTTGGTGTGTATGTGTGTGGCCATCTGTTGTGGGTGTATGATCATCCGTTAGTGCCTAATGTTATCCATTTGTGTGTAAAGTCAAGTGTTAATGCGTAAGGTCGTGTGTTGCACTATTGGACACGCAGCCGTTGGCGTTCATTTCTGAAGCCTGGTGTGAATCCGCATACCTTTTGCACGTCTGTCTTCCCGAGGTCAATGGGTATGCAAGCCAATTATTTTTTGATGCGTCATGTTTGCCTATTCTTAAAGTTACCATTCTGTTACTCTGTGCCTCATCACTTCGTTTCCACTCTCCTTCCTTCCCTATCCACCTTTCCCTCGCAGCCCCTTTTTATCTCTCTGCTTCCCTCCTAGTAATTGTCTTTCCCTGTCTCTATTTGTTTACGTTTCTTTATACCTCTTTCAAACTCTATACGTCTCTCAATCTCAGCCCATCCGCCTCAGATTAAATTATTTACAGTAACTATTTGGCCGAAATTACAAATATATAGTGATGGACTGAACCAAAAAAAAAACTTGTAGTGTTGAATTTGGTCGAATGGGAAACTCTTTTGAACATATAAAGTAACCTAACCTCACCTCTCCTACCAATCCTTGTCCTTTACACGATATCACAAAGCTTTATTTTTTTCCAGAATCCATGAAATTAAAAGTGCAAAAAATTAATCATTGGTGGTCCATCATTACATGTTGGTACTTTCGACCAATAATTACTGTAAGTACTATCATTTCTGGAGAATGGGTGTGTCAATCTCCAAGCGTTTCAATCTCCAATCTCCAAGTGTCTCTTAATCTCCGTTTCTCCCACCCCTGCCACCCTCCACCCCTCCAGGCCATGACAATACTGACAAACCCGTATCACGTCATCACCTAATCCCTAAATGACGGACCGATTGCGAGGATCCACGCCCGACACATCGGATAGCCGGCCCCAACGCGACGCAAGCCGTAAGCTCGGGTTGTAACACCCACGGTGAGCGCCAGAGGCTGACAGACAGACCGACAGCTGTTTAGGGGATGTTATCCGTTTGTAATAACAGATTCTCTTTTGTTGACACCAGGATCTGTAATATATGTATATGTGAGCGTGCGTGCATGCTCCAGCACACTTCCCACCACCACCAGTCCTCACCAAGATCAGCGTCTGAGCTACAAACTCAACCTCACATTATAATGTTAAGGTAATAAGATAATAATACAGATACCAACCAGAAGATTGAACCAATATGAACATGCCTAAAGAACTACACAGGTAAAATATTTGTCTGCAGTTGTCATCGTCATACAGTTTACCTCGCTATCATTTGTCCAGTTTACTTCACAATAATTTTTGTCTGCAGTTCACCTCGCTATCATTTGTTCGCTCTTATCATCTCTCTCCGTAGCTTTCCGTCGTGAATCCATTAATGAATTATCATAACGAGGGTTTGATAAAATATTAGATTATTATACAATTATGTTTCATTATATACATTTCAGTTGCATATTGGCTTTGGGACCATTCAAGCTTGTTCGCCCATTAAGGTTAGTCTGAGCTGTTGCTGTAAAATATTTTAATGTCTTTACAGTTTTAAGATTAGATAAGGCATAGTTTTTAACATAATAACAAGTATCAGCTCAACATCTGTTACAAACAGCCTAGTCCCATCATTAATTTTTGTAGCCTAGGGTATTCTAATACTACTAATGACACTACGTGCTATTTTTACTCATTTAATTAACGTACTGTAATTTTGATGTAAACATTCCCGATCAGAAATGAACAAACATTTATAAACAAAGCTTTTGATCTGATTGGTTTGATTTGACAAGGTCTGTCAGAGGGACACTTGTGTTAATCTTTACTATTCTATGCTTAGTCTATGCCTCTCTTGCCACTCTAATTGTTAAACTAGGCCTATATTGTTTAGTGTTCTTCAATAGTACACGTTGAGAATTGTTTTACGGCTGTCCATTCGCTCGGCCAACAGCTTCTAAACACACTAGACGAAAAAACGACAAAAACAGTCCTGACCTCTTGTCACTTGCCAGCTACAATAACAATTGGTGGGTAAACCATGGTATACCCGGTAAACTAAGTTGATGAAGACCAACGAGGGCCAGGTAAACCTAAACCGCAGCGAGAAACGCCATAAATGATGGGTCAAGAATGTATATGCCGGAGAAATTAAATATGTGACTAGGATTTAGACTATAAGAGAGAAAAGCATAGAAGTGAAAAGAACAGTAGAAAAAGGGTCAAGTCTGAGAAGGACAGGAAGAGGTAACGTATGATTAAGGAGGAAGGACAGGAATAAGCAGGATAGGAGAAAGGAGGACAGGATTAAGAAGAATAGGAATAAGGACAAGATTAAGGAGAAAAGGAAGAAGGGTAAAATTAAAGAGGATAGGAGTAAGAAGGATACGAATAAGGAGGATAGAAGAAAGAAGGACAGGAGGAAGAAGGATATGCGTAAGAAGAGAGGATAGGAGTAAGAACGGAAGGAAAGAAGATAAGAGGAAGGAGAGATAGAAGAGATGAGGATAGCAGAGATAAGATAGATGAGAGCCGCATAGGAAAAAAACAAGACGGATCAAGCGGGATCTAGTGAGCTGGAGGAAAGATAACCAAGATCAAATATTTGACGAAACAGGTAGGAACAGAAGAAACGAGAGAGAGAGAGAGAGAGAGAGAGAGAGAGAGAGAGAGAGAGAGAGAGAGAGAGAGAGAGAGAGAGAGAGAGAGAGAGAGTAGAAGGCAGGGGTAGACGAAGGCAGATCGAGGAGACGGGGCCAGCAGGAATGTCGATGGTTGGGGGTCATTAGCAACGCCAGGTGGGGGCCTCATAATGCCTCACGCTGGAGCGACGGTGCGGTCCGCGAGGAGCACCTTCCTTAGTAATAGTATGGCGGTGACGACGACGCTTAGAGAAAAGCCACTTATCTGTAACCAATTATGAAGAGACTCAAAACAGATCGTGTATATAATATAAAGTCCTGAACCTGACCATACGGTTTGGAGCTAGACTGGGTGGATGGTGTAAAACCCAACTTCGAGGAATGTATAGAACCCGTCTAGGTAGATAGCCTGAGACAGCACTAAGATTCATGTTGTAATAATTCTTGCATATAAATATTAAATTCTATTCAACACTCAGATGGGCAGAGATCAACGGAGAAACGGGCAAGAGGGAGGGGAGGAGAAAGATGAAGAGAGGTGAGAAGGAAGAAGAAGAAGAGAGAGAAAAAGAAGGAAGGAGAGAATGCGAGGTATAGCTATCAGGAAAGTGAGTGAGCGATAGGGGGACTGAAATGTTTAAGTGAAAGTGAGCGAGAGATAGTGAAAGCAAGTGAGTGTGAGAGCATGCTAACGACATCGAATGGGAGAGCAAGTGCCAAAAAGCTAGAGCAAGCGAGAGAAAGTGAGAGCTAGCAAGAGAATTAGAGAGGGAACGAGACAGCGAGAGCCAGAGAGAGCGGTCGAGAGCGAGAGACAAAGAGAGCGAGAAAAAAGAAAAAGAGACCAAACCAGGAACGGGCAGAGACAAAATCCCCCTCGCACACATTATAAAGGTCAACAAGCCCTGGGGTTGCCCCCAACACCTCCAACACACTCATCTCCCACACACTCCAACGCTCTTCCCAACACACTACAAATCTCTTCCTACCAGTTAAATGAGCATTTATCGACGATAATCTGCCCACCCCCCCCTCACGCCCTCTTCCCCCCTATCCAATACCCTCACTCCTGTCCCCCAACCGCTGCTACTCACTCTGTGTCCCCCCCCCCTTACAATCCCCTCCCCCCACCAGGACGCATTTATGGGGCTCAGGTCATGCTCAGCTAAATTGTTTTCTGTTTACAGAGTGAGGCTTAAGAGGGAAAAAATGTTTTGCAAATGCCATGTTGCAAGTAAATGCCTTCAAACCCCCACTAGCTCTATGAAGGGGGGATGAGGAGAGTGGGGGCATGGATGGCGAGGGCTAGGAGTGGGAGCAAGGAGAGTGGAGGCTAAGAAACTGGGGGAGGGGGGTGAGGATAGTGGGGGAGAGTATCGAAAGGGGGTAGCAGAGGATAGAGAGGGGGGAGGAGAATGGAGAGGGGTGTCCAAGGATAGAGGGGGTATGGGCTAGGCTGCAGAGGGTGGGTGGACGAAAATTTAGGAGGTAAGAATGAAAGGGATGAGGCTGGAGCTGCAGGACAAGAAGGGAAACGTCCAGCAGAGACGTGTAGCCTAGTAATTTTCTATATCGATATGATGTAATTATTAAAATCTATCTAAATTTTCAAAATATAATTTCATAGTTATGCATATGTTATGAGTTTTGTCTCCATTTGCAATTATGTGTATATACAGTTAGCTACGCGGGTGTAGCATTTTGATATAGTGTGCTTTTCAATTACTTAATTTTTTTATTGACAAAATATACAGTTTTGCCTAATCTGAGTAATTCAAGTAGGTTTTATTACAATGAGGTGCTGCTCGTATTCACTGCCACACAGGACAGGATCACAAACAAGAGGTCTAAATTATAGATTGAAGCACATATATATTTCATGAGGCTACAATCTACTACATCAGATATTTTACACTTCAATTTACAAATTGTAAAAGTAACTTTCTATTATTGTGCATTACCACACAAGGCAAGGATGGATTCACGAGAGATGCAGCTTTAAAAAAGAATAATAAATGTATAAAATTCTCGTTCCTCATTTTTTAAAATGAACAAGTAAATTCAGGATAAACTGGTAGGATTGAAGGTTTTTTAATGATGAAGAATAAACAAGTGTATGATATTCTGCTCCCAAATAGAGTAGAGGAGGCATATCCCACTCTTTAACTGGCAAGTAATATGGGCAAACCTTATGTTAAATTTATTGCCCCAAAACAACGTGCGCTATTGTATCGCTGTATTCATGAGACCCTCCCTACTAATGATAGGATTGTTGATGTTGGACATTAAGGACAACAATAGGTGAGACCAATGTACTGAAATTGAGAATAATATGCATATGTTTTATTTATATAAGCAGAAATTGTTCTTGTAAACTGGATTACAGACACTCTTAAAGCTTTATGTGGACCAAACATTAGAGTGGAGTTAATGAGGTTTTTAATGTTTCATAATGACATTAAAATGCAAGAAAATTAAGAACACAATAATTATGCTACTTTCTGATTACATTTTTTTGTGTGTGGATAGGCAGACAGGAGGGTTACTCAGTAGACAAAATATTGAAGTTCTTGTGAGGCAGGATCAAGTATAACATTTGGGGTTTACGGTTCATGCTCGGTGATGATATGGAAAATTTGTTTACTGAGAATTATATAAAATATATATAAATTTAATAATTTTCCCTGTAAATTGATGTAAATATAATTTCTAAAACTGTATATCATTTAAGGAAAAAAGTATAACATTTGGGGTTTACGGCTCATGCTTTATGATGATATGAAACACTTGTTTACTGAGAATTATACTACTGTATATGTAATGTAGTATTGCCTTGTAAAAGTTATGTATATATAATTTATACTATATATTATTAAATAAAGATAAAAAAATATATATATCAGATTCAATGAAATAGTTATATAGTTCATTGTACAATAGGCCAGGATTATAATCTTTTACAGTTTCACATTCATTAATGTAATGTTCAAGTGAATGATTTAAAGGTTTGTACGAGTTTACAAGCTGAATATTCTGGTAGTGGCTGGGCCTCACTAACCTGCCAGATGTTTCTACAGCCAAAGCAAATCAGCGCAATGTCATCACATTGCCTGGTCCGATTACTGAACTGACTATACAAATACCTATTATTTGCATTTATATTATTTGCTACACAAAAGCTTTTAACAAAAGCTTCAAACACAATCAGTTGCGAGCCACTTTGGATAGTTTGCGCTTTGGATAGTTTAGCATTAAAGCGTTATTTATGTTCAAACAGGTACTAATACCATATAGGCCTTTTTCGGAGGCTAAGTTTGTAATTTGAGAACGAGCTGCAGGATGAAGAGGAGAGAGTGATGGGGCGAATGGATGAGAAGAGGCTAAAGGCATGGTTGATGGTTCCAAACTTAGCTCCATTTCTTACGGAACACCGGAGTGTCAGTACAAAATATAATTATCCCACTTACACACCGGTGTGTACGTACAAAATATAACAGTCCCACTTACACACTTATGTGTAAGTACAAATATAATTATCCCACTTACATACCGGTGTGTAAGTACAAAATATAACTGTCCCTGTTACACACCGGTGTATAAATACAAAATATAATTATTCCACTTAAACACCGGTATGTAAGAACAAAATATAACTGTCCCACTTACTCACCGGTGAATAAGTACAAATTATAACTGTTCCACTTACACACTGATGTGTAAGTACAAAATTTAAATATTCCACTTACACACTGACGTGTAGGTATAAAATATAAAAAAATATAATTATCCCCACTTAGGGATTGCTTTTTATATACTTCTGCCAGCTTTATTATAGTCGAAGATAAATAAACCTAGTTAACTAACAAAGCCTACCCAACTTAACAGCCAGACCACCTAGCAAAATATAACAAAAAAAAAAACTAATATAACGTAACCAAACCACGTAACCCTTGCCTGCCCCTTGGTTCTTTCCTACCAGGTGTGTCAGTTATTCATGTGTTTTCAGGCGTCAGGTGTACAAGAATGGTGTCCAGCCAGGCAACATAGAACCACCCGACTGGCCTCGCATTTGATACATAATTCCAATTTATTATAGCGGTGTATCTCTCCCAGAAATATTTATCTTAGCATGTTTGCTGGGGTGTGTATGTATATTTGCTTTTTCGTACGTACGTACATACGTACTTGCTTCAGAAAATAGGTATGCACCGTCGGTCATATAGTCGCTATATAGTGACTCTATACCCATCTGCGTAAACAGTATAAAATTGCACATTTCGTAATAGATAACACAATTTTTGTTCCCAAGTAATATGTGACATTTAATAACTGTTTATGCCTAAAATGTATATAAAAATGGCTATTATTCCCTTCAAACTTTGCTTATATGACCAAGACTAATATTTTTCAATCTGCCTATTTCCAACGAGAAAACGAGAGAATTTGAGACCTTTCGTTCACATAGAGTAAAAAATACAATATATGAACCAAAATTAACATGTATTTATACAAGTTATACAAAAAATAACCACAAAAGATTTAGAGAGTAATTTTTCGAAATTCACGATTATACTATAAAAAAATCTTTACTTCAAAATATCACCGTCCTAATAAAAAAAAAGCAAAGTTTGTAGGGAAGGGAATTATGAGGAGACAGTGCCAAGCCATTGCGACTATATAGCACTTAGAAGGGGTCAGGATAAGGATTAGGGATGGGACGGTGGGGGAAAGGAATGGTGCCCAACCACTTGGACGGTCGGTGATTGAACGCCGACCTGCATGAAGCCAGACCGTGGCTCTACCGTCCCGCCCAAGTAGTTGGGCAAGTTTGTAAGGGATAAACTCTATTTCTTATACTATGGAGGCATAAACAATTAGGAGATAGAACTTAATACCTAGGAATCCCCCAAAATAAAAAAAAAAGGATTTGTTAGTGTTTGTTGGTGTAAAAACAAATTCTTTCTGACCAGTAATATGACGGTTAAATGTACTTACGTGTTGCTTCAGTAGGCGGCTGTTATACAACGCCCTCCTTACTCACAATCCTCTTTTCAATCGTCGCCTATAATATTCACTGCGTTATCGCGTACTCTGCTTAACACTTATCTAAAGCAAGTAACACTGTAGTTATATTTCCCAAAAGACAATCAAGAAACACCACAGATTGTGATAAACAAGCAGCCAGCTCTTAAACCAATCCTCCCCCCACCAAATGTTCACTAGGTTCTCGTGCGCAGGGTAATAATTATTCGTCAACAATTTAGTACCATCCTGTGGCCTTATTGTCCTATTTCACACACAGTAATCCCTGCTCTCGTTCACACACTTCTCAGCACTAAACAAAACCAAACAAAACGTGACACGCGAACGGCACTGCCAGCTGTGTTGACACTTGGGGCTCGAGTGACGTCACGTGCTTCACTGACCAAGGCGTAGCATCTTGTTAAAAAAAATGGCGAGCTGGTGAACCTCTTTAAAATTGCCGTTTCCCTTAAATCAATAACAATAATCTCTTTAGAGTACTTAATATGTCAGCAAAACTAAATATTAAAGTGATATACTCAAAATTTTATATTATGAATTTAATATAAAAAAGTCTAGAGATATAATTTGGGATCCATACATCTTTCGAAAGTGAGTATCAGGCAACATAAGACTACATTCATTCCCTGAATGTTAAATTTGCAGCCGTAAGTATACCATCTCGATACGCTAGTGGCTAGGCTCTAGTATACCACCTTAGTAGACTAGCGTCTAGTATACCACCTCAGTACACTAGCGTCTAGTATATCACCTCAGTACACTAGCGTCTAGTATACCACCAGTACACTAGCGTCTAGTATATCACCTCAGTACACTAGCGTCTAGTATACCACCAGTACACTAGCGTCTAGTATACTACCTCAGTACACTAGCGTCTAGTATACCACCTCAGTACACTAGCGTCTAGTATACCACCTCAGTACACTAGCATCTAGTGTACCACCTTGGTATACTAGCATCTCGTATACTACCTTAGTATACTAGCATCTAGTATATCACCTCAGTATACTAGCGTATAGTATACCAAATCAGAATACAAACGTCTAGTGCTGTGTACAACCGAAGAAATCTTTGAAGCCTAGTCATTAAGTGCAAAAAAAAATCCACTGGTATCCCATTATTGAATTATTGTACATGCTATATGACTTATATTATATGTTCTTTAGAATAATATCACCATGACACGATTGCTGTCATAAATTGCCTGCAAAATGACAGATATGCCAGCAGGGACAGCCTATTGGTTTCCACATATTTATCCATTATAAATTGAATTTTAAAGTTAAAGCTTGGTAATGTTTACATTTAAAGGGGGAGTATGACACCGTTATAGGTGTCTTCGTCATTGTAGCGGTGCATTAAGCTATCATTGTTTGCAAACTGCATATTAGCAGTGTAACGTGGATAAAAGTAACAAAAATATATATTATGATCATGAACAAATTCTATGAACCAAAAATGTTAATATCAACAGAAATTTGACTTGATCTCTAACAAACACTCTTAAAACAAACGCCCATTGTAAAGTGTAGCTTGAAATAAACACGTCGAAAAACATTCTGGAAGTTGATGAGGGTAAAAAACAGACTCTAGAGCCTGAACAAATAAATAGTTGTTACGAGGGGAAACAACAACAGCAGCAACAAACACAAGTTGGGGCTGAACAAACACATCGAACACAGGAACCAAACTGGTGAACCGAATTCTGTTCAACTCGGAATAAAAGTCAAAGCTTAACTAAAACACCACACATGTCAACACATAAGATTAATTATATACATTTCATATGCTTTTTGCACATTTTTGCCAGTACGGGAGAGATAACTGAAGTCTAGAAGAGGGTTCCTTTCCCAGTGAGACATTTTTATAGGGAGTACCTGAATGCTCTGTCCTAACTGCCTTCTATTAATGGCTCAACCATTAATCCCATCACACTTCTTCATCACTATCACACCACCAATTCCTTATACCATACCTCACCCCCCACCCCAGCCACCTTCTCTCACTCCTGCCATTTCCCCCCACCCCATAGCACTCCTACCCATTCCTCATCTCCAGAATTTAAAAAAAAACTACCACCCCTCCCCCACTAAGGTCCGTCCACACCCCAACCCCTCGCAAACTCTCACCCCACCACTCTCACTCTCATCCCCACCACACGGTGACACCATACTCTCACTCCCACGAACCATTCTTATCCCCACTACCCACTCTCAACCCCCACTGCAACCTATCCATACCAACATATCCCCCATAACATCCCCACTGTAATCAACACATCACCCCATCACCTTCCAATGTTCCTCGTTGCCCCAGCATCCTCCAACACTCTCACCCTGTCTGACAACAGCACCAATCTCACCATCTCAATCCCTCAACACCTTCACCACCACCACCACCACTCTTCCCAACATACTCACCAACACCAACACCCTCCCCAACACCCTCACCACCACCATCACCCATTTCTGTGGTTGTCCGATGCAGCTGTTTCGACTGGCCAATTGCTGTCCTGCGATTATGTGACTAATTACCACAACCATCGCCTGACTGGTTGTTAGTGACGTTGACGGCTGTTAGCAGCAGTAATGAGAGAGAGAGAGATGTGACAACTTCCTCCGAGCTTTTCAGGAAAACCAGGACGAGAGAATTTGTGAGAAAGATTCCTTTTTGAGTTACATATACAGTAGTTTTCTTTAAGAATATCTGCCGAAAATAACTAATAATTTAGTTCCACAAAAATTCTTTTTATGATATTTGTATTTACGTAATGCTGTATTTAAGGTATTTTCTTTACTTCTAGAAAATTAAGCTTTAAAAACATGTCCAAACATTTTTTTAATGTGTATAGTATTAAAAATAGCATAATTTTTATATTTATTTTCTTTATTCTCTAATATTACTATTATTATAACTATAAGAATTTGTGGCTTATCTCAAGAATCCTGCGGGCTCACCATAGCCCCATACTTGGAACATTTTCTTCCGAGTAGCTGAATCTAAAACAACAACCCAAGAATCCTATTTATTGTGTCGATTGTTCCTGAAACCTCTGTAGTATATGTGGTCTGCCCCGCTGGTAGTACTAATCAGTCTCCAGACTAGAATCTGGTCTAGAGGCTAGATTCTAGACCAATCTAAAACCTGCGGGACGTGCTGAGATTCCTTGAATTTATCCCAGACATTTACCTACAAAGTCTGTGGCCAAGACTCCAACCCAGGCCAAGGTCTGGTGCCCTCCTGCTCAGGGTCTCGAAGGATTGCTCATTTGTCATAGGCTTCAATATTTCCTACAGTCACATTTTATGTATTGTTACTCTTTCTCGCTCGCTCTGTCTACCTGTCTGTCTCTCCAGAATGCACGTGTGCCTGTAACTCCCTTCTTCTTGGCCCTGACAGCATCACTGAGTCTCTAACGTTCCTCACATGAGGAGGAGAGACAGCTCCCTCGTCTGTTCACATGCTCACGCGCTGTGCTTCTTTCACCAGCTTCGATCACGTAGCAAATGTGTTCTCATAGTCACAATGGTCATACCTACCTGGCTGGTCCTCCCTCTGTCTGCCTGCTCCGGGGCGAAAGGAGATTATCCCACATAACCCACCACACGCACCTACGTCTGCGGATACGGTCTAAATCCCCCTTGCCTTAGCGTTGAATCCTAGGCTACTCGCGCAGCTCGGCCTTCATAGCCATTCTTCCTTCGACGTCTTCAGTCCGTGGGTTTTGGAGCATTTAATTTGTTATGGTAAGGTATTGTGTGGGCCGATGGTGAAGAATTTGAAGTATTTTTGTGCCATATTGCCTGCTCCTGGAGAGCCGCATTATGGATTCATTTGCTGTTGATGAAGACGCATTGTGGGTCCCTCCGCTCTGTGTACACCAGCCTCTGTTTAGTATCGTACATGCTCCACGAAGATGAAGAATAGAATTTTAATGGATAAAAATCATTCTTAAATATTAATGATCTTTACATATATAGAAGGTTTCTTTAAAGGCCACCAGTTGATTAGAAATTATATATATTGTTAATATGGAAAAAAATGGAGGTTCATATGTGTAGTAATTACTATAAAGAGGGAGACGGAAGGGGATAGGAAGAAGGGAAGGGAGAGGGAGTTGTAAGGGGTGGAGGGCTGAAGGGGAGGGAGAAGGGAGGGGGGGATGTACTGATAAAGCAAATCATTAATGTTTCACGACTGTGGATGGACTCTGTGATGGTGTAGGGAACCTTACCTGCTGTCTGTCCCCTGCTGCCTCACCTGCTGTCTGTCCTCTGGTGTCTCACCTGCTGTCTGTCCTCTGTCCCAATATCAGAGTAATACTCGTGAGGAACATCACTGTCAGTGTTGATATTTCACTATACAGATAACCAAGTGGGGCCAAGGTGAAGGAGGTGAATGAGAAGGACTGAAAGAGGGAGGGGGGGGGGATATCAAGCAGACAATCTCCCTTATCTGGTTAATTACGTGACAATATTGCACGCTCGATTTAATGTAATCGATTAGTTGGAGTGTACGGTGGATCGGGTCGCTCTTCCCTTTGGAATAACAGTGTGTTTTGTGTGTGTGTGTGTGTGTGTGTGTGTGTGTGTGTGTGTGTGGTGTGTGTGTGTGTGTGTGTGTGTGTGTGTTTGTGTGTGTGTGTGTGTGTGTGTGTGTGTGTTGTTGTTGTTGCCGTTGTTATAACAACAAGTATTGCCAACACAACTACCTCTTCTCAACGTTTACAGCTTCCTTCACCTTGACGCTATAATACATAAATTTCTCCCGCCTCATTTGCATACCGCCGGCAACACCATCGGAGCTGATAGTGTCATGGCCGGAAACTATAAAAAAAAATCTTTACATACAAATTTCCGTAAAAAACACGTTTCGTTTTTATCACTGGAGTGAGTCATCACCCCCCCCCCCCTCCAATCCTTCCCAATCACTCCCAATTAGCACTCCCTCCAATCACTCCTTACCCTCATACTGGTGGTGTACGTGTACGTGTACGTGTGTGTGTGTGTGTGTGTGTGTGTGTGTGTGTGTGTGTGTGTGTGTGTGTGTGTGTGTGTGTGTGTGTAATTACCTAAGTGTAGTTACAGGATGAGAGCTACGCTCGTGGTGTCCCGTCTTCCCAGTACTCTTTGACACTACTGGCGCTTTTGGCCTCCACCACCTTCTCACTTAGCTTGTTCCAACCGTCTACCACTCTGCAAAAAAAAAACTTCTAATATTTTTCGGCAAAATCGTTTCCTTAGATGGAATCTGTATCCTCTTCTTGCTAACTACACACACACACACACTCTTGTGTGTGTGTGTGTGTGTGTGTGTGTGTGTGTGTGTGTGTGTGTGTGTGTGTGTGTGTGTGTGTGTGTGTGTGCGTGCGTGCGCGCGCGTGGGTGAGTCTATTGAAACAAGAGTGGCGTTCACATATATAAACTAATACGAGTACTCCAGCTCGTGGCGCTCTACAGCACTGTGAGGTGTTGAGATTTACTCATGCATAAAGTGCCTGTTTTTAGTGATATATACTTATTTGTGTGAGGTGTTGAGAGGAGGCCCCGCGGGCTCCCGACCACTCACTGCACATTAGTATTAAAATATGCTGTACACTCTAATTAAATATGTTAATGTTAATGTTGCGTTAGAACTAAAACTGAATAAATGAGAGATTCTTTTAATGATGTCTTTTCTTTTACAGAATGATATATATATATATATATATATATATATATATATATATATATATATATATATATATATATATATATATATATAACCCGTCCAATTTGGTCTATTAAGAAAGATAATCGAATTAGATTTTTTAAGCCTCTCTCTTCGCCTTAACAGCCCTTAAGGGCTTTTAAGTTCAATAGTAGTTACCGATCAACTACTAACAAATATACTTTCGTGATTTACATTGTCTGTGTATGTACACAGAGAAGCTGGCCACACCTATGTGTGGTATCCATGTATATTTGTGTATACAAATAAAAGATTCATTTAAATTACTTAAAGATTCTTATACAAATTAAAGAAACTTTTTTGTTATATATTAAATAATCTTCTATACAAAAAATAGTTTTGTTGCAGAAGAAATACAAAAAAGTTTGATACAGAGAATTTTTTTGAAAGAAACTATTTTGTTATAAATTAAAAAAAAAATTATACAAAAAATTTGTTTTGTTGGAGAAGAAATACACGTTTGAAATTGAGAAGGTAATGCTATTTAGTAAACCTGGAATGAATAACTCATTCATAAAACTCTTCTTTCATGATAAATTTGTAATTAAAAACAAAATTTCACTAGTGGCGATAGTTGTATCAGTAGTCATAAAAGTAGAAAAAGTAGTAACAGTAATACCAATAATAGTGGTAGTATTAGTAGCCTAGTCAGTTAAGCTGACTATCTTAGTAGTCAGCCCATCCTCCTGCTCTGTAACTTATTCTCCTCCTACTATTAACCTATTCTCCTCCTACTGTAACCTATTCTCCTCCTACTATTAACCTATTCTCCTCCTACTGTAACCTATTCTCCTCCTACTATTAACCTATTCTCCTCCTACTGTAACCTATTCTCCTCCTACTATTAACCTATTCTCCTCCTACTGTAACCTATTCTCCTACTGTAACCTATTCTCCTCCTACTTATAGTAACGATGAGGACCATAGTACATATACCGACATACAACGAAATTAGAAAGTAGAAATCTGAACTATTGAGTTGGACAAACCGGAAAACTATTTTTTACTTTTGTTGCTATAACAAGCTAACCCAACCTAACCTAACCTCCCTAGGCCTAATGCGCCGATATATGTGGCCTAATATAGTACATATGTGTGCTATACTAGACCTAGGAATATTTAAGTTTGTATTTTAGCTTCATTTATTTATAAAACAATCTTTACTAGTCAGTATACTACTATCTAAAAGCTAAGAACGTACGAATTCGTGACTAATTGACGATCATCACAATTAGATACTATCTAAACAGGAGGATGGTTGTTGCTGAATTAGGAGCAGTAGTGGTAGTAGTAGTAGGTAGTAATAGTGGTAGTAGTAGCAGCAGTCTTAGCAGTAATGGTAGTAGTAGGAGTAGTAGCAGTAGTAGTAGTAATGGTGGTAGTTGTAGAAGCAGTAGTAATTGTGGTAGTTGTAGAAGCAGTAGTAATTGTGGTAGTTGTAGAAGCAGTAGTAATTGTGGTAGTAGTAACAGTAGTAGTAATTGTGGTAGTTGTAGAAGCAGTAGTAATAGTATCACTCACTTCCTCACCTACCCCTCTCTCTCCCCTTACACCCCCTCACCTACGTCTGTCCCCTCACCCGTCTCCTGCGACAGAAGACCTTGTATGGGCTCAGCTTGAGGGCTCGTGTTCGCCACGAGACGGCCACAGGGGCACCTGATCCACCGAGGGGAATCCTTAGCAGTCCCCTCTCCCCCTCCGAGCGCCTGACCCCTCTCCTCGTTATCGTTACCAGCCAACGAGGGGAGCCCCCGCGATTTACTCACGCTGAATTGCTTTTTAATATGAGGATTGTTTTACACCCCGTTAGGCACTTCTGTCCGTCAGTGAGGATGTGCTGGGGGTGTTATGGGGTGCTGGGGGAGGAGGGGAGCGTCGTGGGTGTGTCCTGGGGGGTCGTGGGGATGTCCTGGGGTGGTCCTGGGGAGGGGTGTCCTCTGGGGTGTTTTGTGGGGGAGACAGGGGGGGGGGTAAGTCTAGTAGACAGGGGGGGGGGGGTAAGTCTAGTAGACAGGGATAGGGGGGTGGAATAGTTGAGGGCAGAATTTCACTCGGTTCATCTTCACTTGGCTCAACTTCACTTGATTCATCTTCACTTGGTTCAACTTCACTTGATTCATCTTCACTTGGTTCACCTTCATTAAGAACAAACACCACTAATAGTGAACGTTGAGCACTGAGGATGATGAATGAGGCGCTTCCACTGGAACTGTGCTGAAAAACATTCATTTAGAACTATGCTGATGTACTTCTGTTTTGAACCTTGATGAAGAATATTAAGATAATTCCTGACACATTGTTGTGTCAACATTGTGCGATGCACGAGTCGTGAAACGACAGGTCTGAGAGCAATCACCCGATCAATCACCAGTAAACTCTCGTTATTGCCTTCGTAATAAATATATCCTTAAGTTCTCAGGAAAAATGCTTTTTTAGTCAAGTACGACTGAAGTATCACCTTTCGTATAGCCTCAGAAAGTTGGTTGGCACCTCAGCTTTATATAATCAGTTGCAGAGACAGCAAGGACCAGTCAATCAATTAATCAATTAATCAATCTCTCGGCATGATATGATGGTTGTGTTGAGAATAGTTCGCGAGGGGGAGGATAGCGGAAGGAGTCTGGCAGGGGGGCGGGGATGAGGCTTCCTAGACGGAGGCAGTTGGAGGCGAGACCAGCTGGAGGCGAGACCAGCTGGAGGCGACCACAGCTGGAGGCGACCACAGCTGGCCATGAGCTGAGCACATGTGACCACCACATGTGCAGCTGTATCTCGTGACTGGAAATGAGAATGTGTAACCAACTGAAGCACAACATAATAACATATGTTGTTATTGTGATCAGTGTCAACATCATCAAAATTACACTTGGGCGCACGCACGCACACACACACACACACACACACACACACACACACACACACACACACACACACACACACACACACACACACACACACACACACACGTACGTACGTACGCACAGCGTTATTCGACAAAGAGTGCTGGGAAGCAGGGACACCACGAGCGTAGCTCTCATTTTGTAACTACACATAGTTAATTACACTATGGAGATCAAAGCTACTTGAAGAAGCAGAGAGTAACTTCGTAACACATCTCCTGGAGGCCAGTAACAAAACTAGACCTGGTCTTCCCTCAGATCAAGATTGACAATGAGAGCTTTGAGTAAGATTTGTCAAAGGGAGCCAGAGACCATTACGTGCAGTATATGTCTTTGATGAGAATATGTAGTTGTGGTGAAGACTGTGGACAGAGAAAGAGTGGAGAGAGGGAGGGAATTATCAGGGGAAAGCGCCTAGCCATTACGACTATATAGCACTTGGAAGGGGTCGGGATAAGGATCTGGGATGGGACGGCGGGAAGGAATGGTGCCCAAATACTTGGACGGTCGGGGATTGAACGCCGACCTGCATGATAGGAGACCGTCGCTCTACCGTCCAGCCCAAATGGTTAACTGGTGAGAGTGGAGAGAATGTAAGACAAGTATACTGAAACAAGGAGTTCTAGTATTCTGAAGAGGAGAGTACTAGAAAAGCAAATAAGTTTTTAGATAGAATGCCAAGTGGAACAGTAATCAAAGGAGATATAAAAAAATACAAGATATAGAAGGACTACAAAACGAGTCATTGTAAAGGCGGTGAATGAGGACTCATGAGGACTCGTGATATGAGTTAAGGAGGCAAGAAACACACGACCTCATGCTTGGACAGGCGGTGCTCGCAGGCAATAAAGAAGTAAAGGACATAGAAGCGTTTCACAGAATATCGAATAGAAGTCAATTACAACATATTTAAAAAGAGAGAATTTAATACACAGGAAATTGGCTAGAGACCAGCCTTAATTTTTTGCATAACTGCATTAGGGAAAAGATGTCGGTGGATGACCAATTGATCAGGCAATGCAAAAGAGGACATATAAGGGAACTGAATTGCAAATTTACGATCTACTCCATACAAGTTTCTAGAGATCAGTACTACGGCCAATTATTATTATTATTATACAGTTTTATTGATCTATCAGAGAGGATAGCCACCTTTATATAAATTTCTGCCGACAACACAACAATTATGAGAACGACATAGACTGTGTGGAAAACTGAAGGAAACTAAACAGACCTGGACAGGTTGAAAGACTGTCCCCAAGGGTGCAAGGAACACTAGGCTGCAGGCAGATGGATATATAAGTAAACATGCAAGGCAGGCTTGCAAGCAACCAGGCAGGCAGGCAGGTAGGCTAACACACATAACAGGTATTCAGTTGATCAAACACATGCATACAAGCAGGCAAGCTGATATACAGACATGCACGCAGGTCTGTATGAAGGCAGATGTGGAAACTGGCAGTCGAGCAGACAGGCAAACATGGAGACAGTCACGAATGCAAGCAGCAGACAGAAGGCAACAGAGCGGCTACTATCGCTGTTGAGCGCTGCAATACGATACCTTATCTAATGATGTCATGAGCATGCGATAGTAACCAGAGCCCACCTCATGCCTGATAACACCAGACGCTCACCGTCTCCCTCCCCAGCCCCCCTCATCCAACCCCCAGAGCCCCGTCTCCCCCCGGATACAACCCTGGCTCCCCCATCTCTCCCCCCCCAATACTACCCCAGACATTCACCGCAATATTTCCTTTCCCAACTGATTGCCACCTTAGCTATATTGACTTTAAAGCTCGCGTTTCTCCTGGCTCTTGTTGTCTGAGATATCAGAAATACTTGTTACTCTACATACACAGATATTTTAGGTGCCGAATATTAATATAAATGGTGAAATTAGGTCTTTTTCGAGATATTTTATACACTTCTTCCTCCTGTTTCGCAGAGTTAAAAATTGTCTCCTAAGCAAACTCTCTCAGTCGCAAGGAATTTTAAGCGGATTTTAACATCATTAATAACGGCTAAGTGGCCTCTAGGAACAGAAATAATATCCTTTAAGTCGCCCCTAATAGCAGCAGCAGCAATTAAGGTCTAATTATCTCTAATAATGTAAAAATGCTCTCTAAATGGTATCGAACACTAAAAGCAATGGCCTCTTTTGTTTCCAAAAGTTGAGACAGTTAATCTGAATGGAATACACCATCCTGGCCGCTATAACAACACTCCATCCAGGTGTCTGCTGGACCACATCCAAGTATCTACTGGAACACCAGAGTTTAATAAGCACGGATTATTGTCACTTTACTCCCAGTGTATTAAACATGTCTGAAGCAAAGCCTAACAAAGGTGAGGAATTAACCAATTATACCAAAATTTCGGATGAGGCTACATCCTTTCAAAAGGATATAAATGATTTTTCAGCACCTTGGTAATGGATATAATTCATCCGAAAATATAGTATAATAACACACTTATACATGTATTGGGTCTTTTCTTGATTTAAACACTTCGTCATTGTAGTAAATTTTTGTCTAAAAATCTTGACATTGAACATTTTTAGTTCATATGTGCACTGTTTTGTTTTGCTTAGGCTGCGTTTGGTCAGCCCTAAATGAGGTTTGGTTAGTTGTTGTCTTGGCTCTGGTGTCGGGGTTTGTGTGAAGCATTTTTTCAATATTACATATGTGAACTTATGTATTGTTTGCACGCCTGCCTGTCTGTGGGATGGGATGTACTCTGCTGCTATTATCGCATTCTCGTTCATTGCACCTTTATCGTCGTCTTTCCTCTTCCTTCTCTTGTTCCTCATCCTCTTATTCCTACTATTCCTGCTTCTCATCCTCCTCCTCCTCCTCTTATTTCACCCTCCCTCACCTGCTCTTCTCACTGACTGCGTTTTTCCCTCGCGCAGTGTAACCATACCCGCGAATTATCAAGTTTTTTTTTAATTTCTTCCACTCTTTACCCTGGCATCTCTTTCTTAAATCATTTTCCTTTCTGTCTACCGGTCTGTGGAACAGGTGGACCCGAGGAAGAGTGGACCAGGGTGGCCCAAGGGAGAGGTGGTGGACCAGGGTGGCCCAAGGGAGAGGTGGTGGACCAGGGTGGCCCAAGGGAGCGGTGGCGGAGCCAGGAAAAGACGATGAATTAGGAAGAAGAGAGTGTAGAGATCTCCAGTAGTTCGGATTAAGGCGAAGCAACAAAGGTAGAGGACGAGGGAGAGTTGAAGGTAGAGAAGGAGAAGAGAAAGGTATGAGAGGTGGTGGAATAGAGTGAGGGAGAGGCAGGGAGAGTGTAACCATAGCCCGGCCTGTGAGGCAGTCCACGCCTGTCTTGGCAGTGAGGGAAGCTAGCCTAGGCGGAGGACCTCGAGTGGACACTATCTGAGCAACATCTCTCATTGAGCCCGCCCGCCCCTGCTACTGTTACACTCACTACTGCCCTGCTGATGCTGCTCTTGCTGCTGCTGCTTCCACTGCTGCTGCTTCTGTTGCTGCTGCTCCTGAGGCCGACACCTCACCCGCACCTCTACCCTACTCAGATACCATCTTCTCTTCCTCGTATTAATTAACGTCTATTTCATAATTCCTACATAATAATTACTTCTTTTCTTGCTCATGCCCTGACCCATCCCCCTGACAGTCTCTCCCGTTCTCTCACTGGGGTCTCTCCCTCTCCCTCACTGGGGTGTCTCCGTGTCTCATAGCATCATCTCTCGGGCGCTGTTGTCTCTTAAAATTGATTGTAACATCTCTTCATCTCTAGATTCATATGTCTTATTACATAGCGATCTTCCAGGAGATATCATCCCCCCCCCCCGGCAGACAGCATCCCTCCAGCAGACAGCACACCGTATCAAACAGCATGTTCAGCATGCTGACCAGACCACACACTAGAAAGTGAAGGGACGACGACGTTTCGATCCGTCCTGGATCATTCTCAAGTCGATTGTCATTCTCAAGTCAGATTGTCACAATCGACTTGAGAAGTGGTCCAGGACGGAACCGAAACGTCGTCGTCCCTTCACTTTCTAGTGTGTGGTCTGGTCAACATATTTTAGCCACGTTATTGTGACTCCTCGTCTTCAAACAAGCATCCCCCAGCAGACAGTGCTCAGTAATCCCTGGTGTGTTCTAATGGACTGACTCATAATGACGTCGCTGTTGTTTGAGATTTAACTCCTCAGAACGACATGTCCCTGAAGCACGTGCTATAGTGAGCTCGTAATCATTATAACTGTGGTCGTTGTTGGTATATTCCGTGCGAAGGTGTCGTGCACCGTCGTCGTCTGTCGCTCAGGCCTTGTCCTTCCCGCTCCCGCCAGCTCGCTGAGAGTCGCTTGTGTCGTCTTTGTCGCTTCCTACTTATTACATGTTCTTGCGCGATGTCGCTGTCAATGCCAGATTCTTCGGGTCCTCCCCTAAGTCTCTTATATCTAAATCTTCCTGTGGACCCTCTGAGTGTCTGTGTGTCGTCCCTTAAGTGTTGCGGAACGACACTTCCTCGGTGAGTGTGTGCGTGTGTGTTTCCTGCACCAGGCACTGTCGTCTGGTTCACTGGCTCTCGTGGCACTCTCCTGGTGTGTTTATGTTATTCCCTTTCCTCTCTGTGGTATGTCCTACTGCGTTTCCTTGTCCCTATATCTGTCTTTCTGTCCTGAATGACATTTTAACAATTTGTGTTGTCCACCTACCACCTGCTCCACCTCGATCTGCTCCACCTCCACCTGCTCCAGTGTCCTCGTCCACCGACCAACCATACCCTTGCCCCACCTCATCCAGTATCGCCTGCCTTGGGTATTCGATAGGGTGTAATTAACTGTCTAGTCGGTGGGGCTAGCTGGGTCTGAGCGCAGACCCCAGCGCTGCGCACCTCCCAGCTCCTGTTACCTCCTGGACAATACGCTCCTACCTGCCCGACGGACCCGATACCCGAGGGAGCCCAGACCTCCACAGTATCGTCTGATTCCTAAGATTCAGGGCGGGGTCCAAACCCTCGATTCTGGTGGCTGCCTCCTCCTTCACTTATAACGTGGTGGCTGCCTCCTTCTTCACTTATAACGTGGTGGCTGCCTCCTCCTTCACTTATAACGTGGTGGCTGCCTCCTCCTTCACTTATAACGTGGTGGCTGCCTTCACCCTTCACTTATAACGTGGTGGCTGCCTTCACCCTTCACTTATAACGTGGTGGCTGCCTCCTTCTTCACTTATAACGTGGTGGCTGCCTCCTTCTTCACTTATAACGTGGTGGCTGCCTTCACCCTTCACTTATAACGTGGTGGCTGCCTCCTTCTTCACTTATAACGTGGTGGCTGCCTCCTTCTTCACTTATAACGTGGTGGCTGCCTTCACCCTTCACTTATAACGTGGTGGCTGCCTCCTTCTTCACTTATAACGTGGTGGCTGCCTCCTCCCTCACTTATAACGTGGTGGCTGCCTCCTCCTTCACTTATAACGTGGTGGCTGCCTCCTCCTTCACTTATAACGTGGTGGCTGCCTCCTCCTTCACTTATAACGTGGTGGCTGCCTCCTCCTTCACTTATAACGTGGTGGCTGCCTCCTCCTTTACTTATAACGTGGTGGCTGCCTCCTCCTTCACTTATAACGTGGTGGCTGCCTCATCCTTCACTTATAACGTGGTGGCTGCCTCCTCCTTCACTTATAACGTGGTGGCTGCCTCCTCCTTCACTTATAACGTGGTGGCTGCCTCCTCCTTCACTTATAACGTGGTGGCTGCCTCCTCCTTCACTTATAACGTGGCGGCTGCCTCCTCCTTCACTTATAACGTGGTGGCTGCCTCCTCCTTTACTTATAACGTGGTGGCTGCCTCCTCCTTCACTTATAACGTGGTGGCTGCCTTCACCCTTCACTTATAATCTAGTGGCTACCTTCACTTTTCCTTAGATCCTGATTGCAACCTTCTCATATCCTAAGATCCTACTGGCTGTCTTCCCATTCACCTGGTTCTTCCTTTATTTTACCCCCTGATCTTTCTCCATTTCTTTACTATGATTTCTCTTTCCTAGTCCGTTTTCCCCTTCTATACCCAAGACAGAGACTCAGTAATGAAGGCAGGGTTATAGAGGAAGAGAAAAGAGTGAGGAGACAAATGGACAGGTGGTGGACAGATGGTAGAGGACAGGTGGTGGAGGAGAGGTGGTGGAGGACAGGTGGTGGAGGACAGGTGGTAGAGGACAGGTGGTGAAGGACAGGTGACGGAAGACAGGTGGTGGACAGATGGTGGAGGACAGATGGTAGAGGACAGATGGAGGAGGACAGATGGTGGAGGACAGATGGTAGAGGACAGGTGGTGGAGGACAGATGGTAGAGGACAGGTGATGGAGGACAGGTGCACTTGGGTATAACACATAGACAGGTGGCATCAGGCGACGAACATACTGGTAAACACCTACAAATAGTGACGTCAAACTGATCAAGAAAGTCAAACACTAATGTCTATCTCACAAAGTCAACCAAGACGAGAAGACAATTTCTAAACTTAAGCTTTCCTTATTTTAGCCCTATCAACGTAGTGAAAATTTTATAAAAAAAAATTGCTATATTGCTAACAAAAAGTAAATTTAACTCTTTCTAAGATCCATAACTTTCTCCTTAATCATCTCTCTCTCTCTCTTATCACGACCCTAACGCTCACCAGTTTCCCTTCTCTCTCATTCTAATGCTACTCTCTCTCTCTCTCTCTCTCTCTCTCTCTCTCTCTCTCTCTCTCTCTCTCTCTCTCTCTCTCTCTCTCTCTCTCTCTCTCTCTCTCTCTCTCTCTCTTTCCCACCTTCTACAAAGGAGGAGGAAAGTCGTCTGAGAAGAGCTGGATGCCGTGTTGAGAGTGGAGGCGACAGTATATGAGGCAAGACAGCTCATTAGCTCGGACCACGGAACAAACTGAAAGAGTCCGCTCGACCCGAAGAACCTGGCCGAAATGCGATACTTTCTGACTATAACGACCGTCTAAATGGCCCCGTTTGCCGCCCTCCCACCCTTTACGCCCTCCCGGTGCTTCCCCCTGTAACTGCTAAACCGCCAATCTGAACAAAGGTCTTCAATGAAAAGAAGGACTTAGTCGTGTGAATCAGGAAGAACGACATAGCCGCTAATTTTTGCATCTCTCTCTCTCTCTCTCTCTCTCTCTCTCTCTCTCTCTCTCTCTCTCTCTCTCTCTCTCTCTCTCTCTCTCTCTCTCTCTCTCTCTCTCTCTCTCTCTCCTTTGTGTTCCTTCTCTCCTCCTCTGTATCTCTCTCTCTTTCAAGAAGATCTGGCTGGGTTTGATTGGATCCTCCTTTCAAAATAATAAAAAAGGGACGAACGTGAGTCAGATATTCAAAAGAGGGAAGGAGAGAGAGCAGGAAGGTTCCTTGTCAGCGTCTGGGGGGTCTGTAAGCAAGACCAAATTGGTCTTTGTAAGAATCTTGAGGTGGGGAGGCGAGACCACATAGGTCCTTGCAAGAGGTCCCAATCGGACCATTTTAGGCTAACACGGGGACTCGTAACAGCACAAGGCTACTGGACTACACAAGTGTTGGGGTTTACCAAATGTTTTGGATTCAACCAGCATTTTGAATGACAAAAGTACTGCGTAATATCTGTGTTCTTTGGAGTGTACAAAAGCTTGGGATTACAATAGATTTTTTAGATTAAACAAGTTGTTTAGAACACACGCGTAGTGACCAAGTGAAGTGCGTTGGTCAAAAATAAGGTGCAGTTATTTTTCAGTAACGTGGTGGCTTAGTTTGTTCACTCTGTGACATGCTGACCTCAACACCCTGAATAACATATAGGGAAGAAAGACTGATTGTGAGTAGCTCTCTGATCTGATTCCCGCACTAAGTCTTGAAGAAACCTTTGCTCTCATTGGCTGTTCAACACGACCTTATTGACTTGGTGCATCTTCGCTTATATGTTTACACTCTTCGTTTCTGTGTAGGGGAATGAGAGAGAGAGAGAGAGAGAGAGAGAGAGAGAGAGAGAGAGAGAGAGAGAGAGAGAGAGAGAGAGAGAGAGAGAGAGAGAGAGAGAGAGAGAGAGAGAGAGAGAGAGAGAGAGAGAGAGAGAGAGAGAGAGAGAGAGAGAGAATCTCCCTCAGCCAATGGGTTAAGATGACACTATATGTCATTAGGAGTGAGGATTAGATTTTTTGGAAATTATGCAAAAAACAGCAACAAAAAATATTTCACGACAATACCAAAAATCACCTAAAAAATACAAGTCCAAACGCGTATACCCAAAATATACATGAAAACGGTCCACATTTCACCATAATCCCAGACCATTCCAGGATTCCAGCCGGCGATCCCAGAACTCTCGCGACCTTCATCACCAATTCCAGAAATCTTGGAAGCTTCTCTCCCTCGTTCCAGACACGATCATCCGACGAGGTCTGAGACGATACCTGGAACGGTAGCAGCTCCCACAGGGGAAGGTTCCCAGGGACCCCCAACACGCCTCAACCTGATTTTTAGTAACAATGGAAAGAGGAATCTCTAAGGGAAGGAAAACCTCATCTAAAGTCCATTTCGGTGATATTAGGCTCACCTATGTGTGTGTGTTCACCTGGTTGTGATCAACTACTTGTGCTTGCAGGGTTGAGCACCTGCTCTTAAGCCCCACCTTTCGACCATCATTAGTTCTTCAAGTCAGATTTAGATTTAAAAACATGTCATTGGTTTTGACAGCTTCGTTGTCTAGCCCGTTCCACTTACTTACGACTCTGAGACAGAGAAAGTCGATTATGGCATCTCTGACTCATCTGTGTTTTCAATTTCCAATTTCGTCATATCGTTCCACTGTTTTGAAACGATAGGACGTTCCAAAACAGTGTAATTTAAATTTAACATTGAATAGACAGTCCAATTTGGGCATTGCTACTATTTCCACTTAGATAAACCCCCCTTAGTATCTTATACGTCATTATCATGTCTCCCTTATTCAATCTTTCTTCCAGTGTAGTGAGATAATGAAATCCAGTTTTCTCAGTCTTTCTTCATAGCTTAAACCTCTTATTTCAGGGAATGAACCATGTTGCAAACTTATGGACCTTTTCAATGTGTGTGTGTAATTTCCTAAGTGTAGTTGCAGGATGAGAGCTACGCTCGTGGTGTCCCGTCTGCCCAGCATTAATATACAATGTATATTTATTAAAATGTATTTAATTGTGTGTGTGTGTATTCACCTAGTTGTGTTTGCGGGGGTTGAGCTTTGCTCTTTCGGCCCGCCTCTCAACTGTCAATCAACTGTTTACTAACTACTACTTTTTTTTCCACACCACACACACACACACACACACCCAGGAAGCAGCCCGTGACAGCTGAGTAACTCCCAGGTACCTATTTACTGCTAGGTAACAGGGGCATTCAGGGTGAAAGAAACTTTGCCCATTTGTTTCTGCCTGGTGCAGGAATCGAACCCGCGTCACAGAATTATGAGACCTGCGCGCTATCCACCAGGTTACCAGGCCCCGCGCGCGCGTGTGTGTGTGTGCTTACCTAGTTGTACTTACCTATTTGTGCTTGCGGGAGTTGAGCTCTGGCTCTTTGGTCCCGCCTCTCAACCGTCAATCAACTAGCTGTGTGTTTGTGTGTGTGTGTGTGTGTGTGTGTGTGTGTGTGTGTGTGTGTGTGTGTGTGTGTACGAGAAGCATTCTTGGTTTATTTCTTGTTGTCGTCACATTCTGGTCATTTGTCTCTGTAATTGTCTTTCTCCTTTATTTAATTTTCGTGTCCTGCCAAACACTCCCTGTTTTATCCACCCTTCTGTGTCTTGTTCTTCTTCACCATTCATCCCTCCGGGTCCCTGTTCTTCACCATTCATCCCTCCGGGTCCCTGTTCTTCACCATTCATCCCTTAGGGTCCCTGTTCTTCACCATTCTTGGTTCCCGCTGAGGACCTTCACCTCCAATTTGGTGATTCACCAGATCTTCTGCCTGGTGCCAGCACCCAGCATCCACAGAGAGACTCCCAGGCATGGAGATGGCCAGTGCTGGAAACGCCACGATTGAACCTTTGGTCGAGCTTAATATTTGTCAATTTCAACCTTCATGGAATAAAAATTTACCTTTTGGTTCCAAGCTATTTTTTCATTTCTGAGTTCGCTTTGTCACTGCGACAGAGACAGAGGTTTTAGATCGTAATGAAATGTGACACTAGAGGAAGTACGTGGATTTCGTGGATATTAAATGCCGCCAAATCCAAGTCCTGGAACTCACGCATGGCCAGCCGTCACATCTGGAGCGAGTGGCCGGGTGATTGAGCCCTGGAATACAGATAGAGAGAGAGATCTGCCGGACCCAAAGATGTGGAAACTCCGGTTATGGAACAGGTTGGAACCAAGAGCAGTTTCCAGCGTTTTAAGGATTTTTGTATTTTTTCTTCTCCAGCTGGAGGAGGAGGGTTGGAGGGCGACATCAGGAGTGATATGGAAATTTAAAAATTTGATGATCCTGTCTTCTGAAGTTTACATTTGGGAACGCTTGAAACAGGGGAGAGAAATAAACAAAACTTTAAAAACACGTCAACAAATCAATTGTGTTTACTGAACCGTAGAACAAAGAGGACGACTCCCTACTAAAGACTATAACAACCTTAAATTCTAAAATATTATTTTAGCTTAATCTCTCCGACTGCAGAAGAAAAGGCTTACGAATTTTACCAACCCCGGAAGCTCAGTCCTCTTTTTACTCTTCCTCATTTTTTCGGAATCCCTAAATCTCTCTCCCCAAGATAATAACTTGCCGGGAATCCTACTTTGTGGAGTTCAATCCTAAATCCCCTGCGGATCCCACTGGAGCACATAGGATCGAGGACAGCCTCAGGCTACACCATTTATATTCTCTACGGCTCAGACAGCCAGTCAGGAGGCTGCTTTGTCATGACGTCATGCACCCCAATTGGATTAAACCCGCTTGATTGGTCAGTTCTGCAGCTAGAGTATCAGGGAATGGCAGAGAAGTAGAAATAGATGGTAGATGTGCACCAAGGGCTAAGCGCCCTGCGTCACGCTCTCATTGTCTCTCTATTTAGACATTCACCTATCCACTGTCTGCCTGTGTGTGTGTATACACACACAGGCAGACAATGTATATATATATATATATATATATATATATATATATATATATATATATATATATATATATACCTGATGAACAACCAGAGCGCAACTCCATCGTCTCCTGAGACTGATGGATGCCTACTACTACACCTGATGTCTCTGTTCACCTAGCAGTAAACCCGTGCGTCCTGTTAAATAATTTTCAAATGCTCGTTTATCCATTCAATAAACACTTTACACCAACTTGTCCTCTGTTCTCTTGGGAATTACTGGGTACGTGAAGCACGTGGGTGAGGCGTTCTCAGATCACGTGGGTGAGGCGTTCTCAGATCACGTGGGTGAGGCGTTCTCAGATCACGTGGGTGAGGCGTTCTCAGATCACGTGGGTGAGACGTTCTCAGATCATGTGGGTGAGGCGTTCTCAGATCACGTGGGTGAGACGTTCTCAGATCACGTGGGTGAGGCGTTCTCAGATAGTGAAGCTGTGCTCGAGAAATGTTCGAACGTCATCACTGGTGTGAACGCAGCGCGTTCTCATCAACAAGGGCTAATATGGCAGTAGATGGAGCCGCCTCCTCCCTTCTTTATGAATGAAACCCGGTCTCCACGACCCTGTAAATGCTTCACCCACGGACTACAAATACAAATAATTACCAACAGAACCTAAATACCTAATCAATCTTAATTTAGGTCTAACTATACACCCAAAATCTAATGTATATAATAATGCTAATTTATATATATAAACGTACAAATTTTGAAGGCATAATTGGACGTTTGAATTGTCGTGTTTGGCGAAGGTCGTTATATATGAATCACCATGGCCAGAGGACCTGTTGTAATGTTCACCCATTATGTTCACCCATTATGTTCACCACATGTGGTGAACATAATAATAATGTTCAGCACAAGAAAACAAAATTATTAAGGCACTTTATTGAACAACGGCTTGGACGAGCGAGGCTTAAGGATGGGTTGCAATTTAATCACGGTACTCGGTATATAATGTACATAATGGCAGGATATAAGTGAGGTATAGACCGTATGTGTTCCACAGTGTGTTGACCATGTAGTCAGGTATAGTTCACACTGCAGCCTAACCACAATCTAACCAAACAGTCCATTCTACCACCACAATCATTTATTACAATCGTCTTCCACACATATATCACAACCCCCCACCACACCTACAGTCACCAACCCCCACCACACCCAAAGACACCAACCCCCCACCACACCCACAGACACCAACCCACCACCACACCCACAGTCACCCCCCCCCCCCACCACACCCACAGACACCAACCCCCCACCACGGGGAACCACAGAACGCTCCACATAACCCCTCCATACGGTCCACGGACCACTACACCAATATACCCGCACACAATATGGGCATGAGCGCTGAGTGCGGCTCGAGTGATCATCAACAATCCCCACAGATAGTGTGCTAATAGCCACCATTGTCTTTAACGCAGAGACAATACCCCATAATGAAGGGGTCCCGGGCGCTACCAACAGCCATTACCGTCATCAACTATTTCCTTTATACGGCCTAACCCAACTGCTTGTAATGTCCTAATTTATATGATTTTTGGATTGAAAACGGTGTGTTCTTAGGGCTTCCCAGCCATGCCTGTTGAACTAGTAAGCATCCACCAGTCTTAGTCTCTAGTTGAACCAGAGGCTGATAAAATGAGCCAGAGACTGATAAAATGAGCCAGAGACTGATATAATGAACCAGAGACTGATATAATGAACCAGAGACTGATATAATGAACCAGAGACTGATATAATGAACCAGAGACTGGTATATTGAACCAGAGACTGATATAATGAACCAGAGACTGATATAATGAACCAGAGACTGGTATATTGAACTAGTAGGCATCCACCAGTCTCAGTCTCTAGTTGAACCAGAGACTGGTATATTGAACCAGAGACTGGTATAATGAACCAGAGACTGGTATAATGAACCAGAGACTGGTATATTGAACCAGAGACTGGTATATTGAACCAGAGACTGGTATAATGAACCAGAGACTGGTATAATGAACCAGAGACTGGTATAATGAACCAGAGACTGGTATAATAAACCAGAGACTGATATAATGAACCAGAGACTGGTATAATGAACCAGAGACTGGTATAATGAACCAGAGGCTGATATAATGAACCAGAGACTGGTATAATGAACCAGAGACTGATATAATGAACCAGAGACTGATATAATGAACCAGAGACTGATATAATGAACCAGAGACTGATATAATGAACCAGACACTGGTATATTGAATCAGAGAGTCCTCAGTCCTGACCTTTCTCGTCAGTTTAGCATCATCAGCAAAAATTTAAATAAAGGAATATATATTTCTTTTCTATCATCAACTATATTAAATTTTGGATAAAGTAATGGAAAAGCAATTTTACAGCTCTAAGAGAGAATTGGTATTTTGTCAATTTGATGCATCATAAAGTGCAAAGAAGTATTAAATGTGCCCCTAAACGTTATCGTATTTTGTAGTGAGTGAGTGTGTGTGTGTGTGTGTGTGTGTGTGTGTGTGTGTGTGTGTGTGTGTGTGTGTGTGTGTGTGTGTGTGTGTGTACTCACCTATATGTACTCACCTATATGTGCTTGCAGGATCGAGCATTGACTCTTGGATCCCGCCTTTCTAGCTATCGGTTATTTACAGCAATGACTCCTGTCCCATTTCCCTATCATACCTAGTTTTAAAAGTATGAATAGTATTTGCTTCCACAACCTGTTCCCCAAGTGCATTCCATTTTTCTACTACTCTCACGCTAAAAGAAAACTTCCTAACATCTCTGTGACTCATATGAGTTTCCAGTTTCCACCCATGTCCCCTCGTTCTGTTATTATTACGTGTGAACATTTCATCTATTTCCACTTTGTCAATTCCCCTGAGTATTTTATATGTCCCTATCATATCTCCTCTCTCCCTTCTTTTCTCTAGTGTCGTAAGGTTCAGTTCCTTCAGCCGCTCTTCATATCCCATCCCTCGTAACTCTGGGACAAGCCTCGTCGCAAACCTCTGAACTTTCTCCAGTTTCTTTATGTGTTTCTTCAGGTGGGGGCTCCATGATGGCGCGGCATACTCTAAGACGGGTCTCACGTAGGCAGTGTAAAGCACCCTAAAAGCTTCCTCATTTAGGTTTCTGAATGAAGTTCTAATTTTCGCCAGTGTAGAGTACGCTGCTGTCGTTATCCTATTTATATGTGCCTCGGGAGTTAGATTAGGTGTCACATCCACTCCCAGGTCTCTTTCTCGAATCGTTACAGGTAGGCTGTTCCCCTTCATTGTGTACTGTCCCTTTGGTCTCCTGTCACCTGATCCCATTTCCATAACTTTACATTTACTGGTGTTAAACTCCAGTAGCCATTTCCCTGACCATCTCTGCAGCCTGTTTAAGTCCTCTTGGAGGATCCTACAATCCTCGTCTGTCACAACTCTTCTCATTAATTTTGCGTCATCTGCAAACATTGACATGTATGATTCCACTCCTGTAAACATATCATTTACGTAAATTAGAAAGAGGATTGGTCCCAGCACCGATCCTTGAGGTACTCCACTTGTTACTGTTCGCCAGTCCGACTTTTCGCCCCTTACCATTACCCTCTGGCTCCTTCCTGTTTGGTAGTTCTTCACCCATACTAGGGCCTTTCCGCTTACTCCTGCCTGCCTCTCAAGTTTGTATAGCAGTCTCATGTGCGGTACCGTATCAAAGGCCTTTTGGCAGTCAAGAAATATGCAGTCTGCCCAGGCTTCTCTGTCCTGCCTTATCCTTGTTACTTTATCATAGAATTCTAAAAGGTTTGTTAGGCATGATTTCCCTGTCCAGAACCCATGTTGGTGCTTGTTTACAAACCCAATGCTCTCCAGGTGCTCAACAAGTCTTAGCCTAATTATTCTTGTGTGTGTGTGTGTGTGTGTGTGTGTGTGTGTGTGTGTGTGTGTGTGTGTGTGTGTGTGTGTGTGTGTGTGTGTGTGTGTGTGTGTTTGTGTAGTAGTGGAGGATGTCTATGTGTGTGTGTACTCACCTAGTTGTGCTTGCGGGGGTTGAGCTCTGGCTCTTTGGCCCTGACTCTCAACTGTTAATCAATCAACTGATTCTTTTCACACACACACACACACTCCCACGAAGCAGCCCACAGTAGCTGTCTCCCAGGTACCTATTTACTGCTAGGTGAACAGGCGTATCAGGGTTAAAGAAATTATGCCCATTTGTTTCCGCCATTGCCGGGGATCAACCTCCGGACCCAAGGACTACTAATACTGAGCGCTGTCCACTCAGCCGTCATGCCCCCTGTGTGTAGTAGTGGAGGTGTGTGTAGAGAGACCTGAGAGGTGCGACCACCACAACCAGCAACCACCGTCGGGGACAGGAAGCCTGCGTGTGTCATCGCAGTACACGTAGCGTATGCTGAAGCCGCCCAAGCGTCTTTAACTTACTGGAAGCAGACGTGGCCGCCTTGGGCGTCTCCTGGCCAGTAAGACACTATCACTGTTGGTTCTGCGGCTCCATAACCTACTCATCCAGCAGCTTCCCCACTTCCCCTTCTTGTTCCTGAAGACACACCAACATTGTCTCCACACATGCAGGACATGTTCATGACAATCATAAGAGAACACACAGACTCAAGAACAAGCAATACTGTATCACAGGTGTATGGCTGTAGCCTGGCTCATCCTGGCTCTATCAGCTCATGTCTTGCGTTTTCCTTCATGTTTCTGATTCACGATGATAATGACGTTGTATTATAGGAACCCTAAGTCATCAGAGGTGAAGAAAATAAAGTTCTCCGACTTCTAAGAGGCTTGTTAATATGAGAGAGAGAGAGAGAGAGAGAGAGAGAGAGAGAGAGAGAGAGAGAGAGAGAGAGAGAGAGAGAGAGAGAGAGAGAGAGAGAGAGAGAGAGAGAGAGAGAGAAGGAGGGAATTTTCTAAGTGGAAAAGATGGAAGAGGAGGAGAAGGATGGGATTACATATATCAGT
>NC_091179.1:13216140-13381140 GCF_040958095.1 Procambarus clarkii
GTGGTAGATGAGGTGGTGGTGGATGAGGTGATGGTGGTGGATGAGGTGGTGGTGGATGAGGAGGTGGTGGTAGATGAGGTGATGGTGGTGGTGGATGAGGTGGAGCAGAGTCTAATGGGCAGCATCTGCCCATTAGAGCAGATAAAACTGCAGAAGGTCTATAACCACATGAGAGGTCAATACTTTGTCTTGCCATCAATAACTCGTTGGGTTGAAAATTTTCTCCAACTGCTCAGTAGGCTGATCACTTCCAGTCGCCGAACTGGTCAACTTCTCATCACCACTTCAGTTGATTTGTTCAGATGTAATGTGTCAGGTTCTTTGTTAGTAAACACAGAGACAATGGTAATGTTGTCTCTATAACACCTTTTAACACACGTGGTGACTCTATAACACCACATAACACACCTAATAACTCTATACAACCACTTAATACACCTAATAACTCTATACAACCACTTAATACACCTAATGACTCTGCAGAGCCCAGTGAGATCGGATTATGTGACTCATGTCAGACTACAAGTAGCTGCCACCAATTAGGAGACAGGGCCGCGAAGGCATGGATCCCCGGAATCAACACAAGGTAGATAGAAGGTAGACACGCGGTAAAACACAAGGTAGACAGAGTAAACACAAGGTAGACAGAGTAAACACAAGGTAGACAGAGTAAACACAAGGTAGACAGAGTAAACACAAGGTAGACAGAGTAAACACAAGGTAGATTTCTCCAGATAAAAAATTATATGGAGAATTATATGGAAAAAAACATTGATTTCCCCCGTATAAAAATTAAACATTCACTCAACCTCACGCTCAATCACTTGGGCTGGACGGTAGAGCGACAGTCTCGCTTCATGCAGGTCAGCGTTCAATCCCCGACCGTTCGCAAGTGGTTTGACACCGTTCCTTCTTCCCCCCACCCCTTCCTCCCCCGTTCCATTCCAAATCCTTATCCTGATCCCTTCCAAGGGCTATATAATCGTAATGGCTTTGAGTTTTGCCCTGATAGTTCCCTCCCTCCCCTCATCAGCCTCACTTCATCATCCCCGCCCCAATCATCCCAACAATCCCCCCCAATCATCCCAACAATCCCCCCCAATCATCCCAACAATCACCCCGCCCCAATCATCCCAACAATCACCCCCCCCCCCGCCACCCAACAACCACCACGACGCCTAGAGAGTCGCAGATACAATCAGCGGTGACAGCAGCATACAATTAGGTGATGTTATTTACAGCTGTATTAAATAGTATTGAGTGTCAGTATTACCAACACTCCGGATTAGGCCAATACTCTTGGATTAGTTTTGTTCTTTGCATGTTTAGATTATATCTACGGTCGATTTGCTTTACAAACCCGAGGAGTTTGTGTGTGTCTCAGGTGGTGGTCTTTTTCCCCTACAGGAGGAGGACTGACTGTTTCAGACATCAGGTCCAATATTTGTACCTTGGGACGAGAAGAGGCTAATGCCAATGGAAAAGTATTTATTTATATGTGTTCTTAAAGGCAATTTTGATTGTCATTGTAGAGAGACGCGCGGTCATTAAATGTACGATTATCTTCCCCTGCTGGGAAAAAACCCCGCCAGCACCACAAACATGCCACGGATATATAAAATATCTCCCCCCCCCCTCCCCCTCCCTCCGCCAACACCCTCCTCATCTTCCAGGGTCCACCACCGCCTTGGCAACGCTGGCGCCATTCCCGGGCGCGCGCACAGCAGGAAACAAATGAATATCTATAAGTAACCGCCTAACCCCGCGGCGCGGCGGGGGGCGGCCGCCTCGCATTGCCTCCACCATGCTATGTTCCAGCAAGCTCTCTCTCCACACCACCTCCTGCTACCCCTCGTCCTCTCCCTCTCAGGCAGGCAGACGGGCCGGCTGTCTTGCAAGGCAATCACTCAAACGCTTGTACCCTTGCCAGCGGCGACTGGTGATATAATTGCGATTTTCTTGGCTCTGGTTTCGACTCCCCGCTAAGAAATTTCCCCGCGAAAACGCGCGGCAGGAGTGTGTAGTGTGGGAAGGCTGAGGGTCGGTGTAGCACGACACCCGCACGGCGCTCCATCACCCTTGCCAATAACTCTCCTATGAGCATCTTTCACCATACCCGAAACTCACAACATTTACACCTCCCTCTCCCCACCCCATAAAAATACACATACATTATATATATACATATATATATATATATATATATATATATATATATATATATATATATATATATATATATATATATATATATATATATAACTTATCTTATAATGCAAACTTTTTACGCTTCTAACTGTTTTCTTAGCATCAGCATTCAGAAAGGTAATTATTTTACCATAAGTCATAATAACAAAAAGCCACGAGTAATTATTGAAAGATTATTCTTTACAACGTTTCGTTCCTCTCTGAAACATCTTCAGGTAAAGAATAAATACATGATGTACGATGTTTGTTGACCCGACCACACACTAGAAGTTGAAGGGACGACGACGTTTCGGTCCATCCTGGACCATTCTCAAGTCATTGTATCAAGTCGATACGATGTTGGGGTCAATAACCACGTGAAGGGTTCACGGGAGTAGAGCGAGAGGTGATGTGGTGGATCAAACAGGCAGAGAGAGTTGGGCTGACACTCTGGGTGGGCAGGAAAACCTCTAGGTAGAGACGAAGTCGTCATCCGGTGATAGACTCACCTAGATGCTTGCGGGGGTTTAACTTTGGCTCTTTGGTCCCGCCTCTCAACCGTCAATCAACTGGTTCTGGGTGTGGCGAGATCTGGGTCACAGTCTCGAAGTGAAGTCAAGTCTTTATTTTGTATATATATACCGTGGGTCTTTTTTTAAATTTATAACTATGGCTTCCAGGATTTGCAATCTGGTTTGATCAGTGGTGGATTCGAGGATTTTTGTACTAGCAGTCCCCTCACAGTGTTCAAGAGAGAACTGGATAAGCACCTCCAAAGGATACCTGATCAACCAGGCTGTGACTCATACGTCAGGCTGCGAACAGCCGCGTCCAACAGCCTGGTTGATCAGTCCAGCAACCAGGAGGCCTGGTCGACGACCGGGCCGCGGGGACGCAAAGCCCCGGAAGCACCTCAAGGTAACCTCAAGGTAAGGTAGCATCACCTTTCGCGACCAAAGGTCACATTCATTCCAAAAATCTACCACTTCATTGTGTGGGTGGTGGTGGAAAGGGTTACAGAGGCACATAATGGGTTCAGGAACTGAACCTCACAGTTCGTTTAGTTAAGCAAGTGACACTCTTGTGAAGCTAGTTACACAATTGTTAATATTATATAAACATGTACATATATATATATATATATATATATATATATATATATATATATATATATATATATATATATATATATATATGTATGTATATATATATATATATATATATATATATATATATATATATATATATATATATATATACATACATACATATATATATACACACACACACACATATATATATATATATATATATATATATATATATATATATATATATATATATATATATATATATATATATATACATATCAATAATATTTTTATATCACAAGTGATTATACACAGAAATCACAATAGCGTGATGAATCAAATGAACAAATCCACAAGGATTTGTGGACTTGTCGTAGCTCAGTCGATTAAGGCAGCGTCTGGGATGCTCTCGGACGCAGGTTCGAATCCTCGTCACGGCCCTTGTGGATTTGATCACAAGTGATTCAACAAGAGGCTCACAACAGTCTCTATACAAGGCGCTTTACATCTAAAGTGAGTCACGTAGTTACTAGCCTTGCTCCACACCCACCCAAGCGACAAGGAGGTTATCTTGAGGTTATCTTGAGATGATTTCGGGGCTTTAGTGTCCCCGCGGCCCGGTCCTCGACCAGGCCTCCACCCCCAGGAAGCAGCCCGTGACAGCTGACTAACACCCAGGTACCTATTTTACTGCTAGGTAACAGGGACATAGGGTGAAAGAAACTCTGCCCATTGTTTCTCGCCGGCGCCTGGGATCGAACCCAGGACCACAGGATCACAAGTCCAGCGTGCTGTCCGCTCGGCCGACCGGCTCCCGTCCCAGGAGAGGGACGTCCTCTCCATAGAATATTCTGGTCAAGGTTTATTCTGTGTTTACATGTGTTTCTTCACTGGTGGAACGCGGCTAGACCAGCAGAAGCAGGCTGAAGCAGGCTGTAGGGGCCTGAGTGTTCTCCTGCTGGTGAGATCGTCCAGAGGCAGTCATCCAGTGGGGCGTCCAGGAAGACGTGTGGAGGCGCTGGAGTCCTATTACCCTGCCCGAGTATTTTACCGGGGCCTCGGGGCGAGGCGGCCCTTGGGAGGGGGAAAGAACTGGGGGAAATACTAGACGGGAATGTTACTCACGTTGTCCATCATAGAGAAGGATGAGACGCGGGTAAGTGGCTCTTCCCTCTCTCTTTCTCGCGCGCGTACACACACACACACACACACACACACACGCGCGCGTACACACACACACACACACACACACACACACACACACACACACACACACACACACACACACACACACACACAAAAAGTAGTAGTAGTAGAAACAGTTGATTGACAGTTGAGAGGCGGGCCGAAAGAGCAAAGCTCAACCCCCGCAAGCACAACTAGGTGAATACACACACACACACACACACACACACACACACACACACACACACACACACACACACACACACACACACACTAATCTAAGGGAAGTTCTCCGTGACAAACTGAACGAGCTCCATGATAAGGTGACGACGATGAAGCAGGAAAGGATGGACAGGTTAAGACGTCAAAGACTTACATAAAGCGTTTGACACAGTTCTGCCAAGAGCCTTCTTTACAAAGTCGAGACTTCAGCCGGAAATTGGAATTCAGTCGCAAATTGCGTGAAGGAGTATCCAGATAAATACACTGGAAGGAAGAGACGTAAAGTGTGCAGTGCTTCAAAATATTATTTTTTAGCTAATTTTTACCACAGATCATTAATTTCCAGTGGTAGCCAGCATATATAAATTTTCTTCTGTCCTCCATAGACAGGTTTAGAGATCTGGTGGACATCACATAGTGTAGTCATTGAGCATCCGACAACAGAAGGTGATTGAAGTGTTTTTACAACGGTAACCAACATACATACACTCTCCTGTGTCTTACACAGACATGGTTAGAGGTCTGTTCACCTACATATTGTGTTCTACACATTGTGGAGTGGACCCCTGATGGTGGCCGCGGCTAGGCACCCTTCCCACACTCCGTCCTCATATCTCGGCTCCTTCTCTTATCCATTCCAAACTCTATATAGCCATACTTTCGTACCTTTCTCCAGATAATGATCTTATCAAGAGGTACGTATCGCTTCTTTCCTTCCTTCAATCCCTATTCCTCAGTCCATTCCACCTTACCTTCCTCCCATTCCTACATAACCCCCCGCTCCTCCTCCATCCCAATCTACCGGCCCAGTCCTCCGTGAGTGGGAGGGTTTAGGATGAATGGAAGGGTGGGTTGATGGGGTTGGTAAATCAGTGTTGGGTGTAGTGTGGGTGTGGGGGCGTGTTCGGGTGTCAGGTGTTGGGTGTCGGGTGTCGTGAGGGGTATCGCGGGGCGTCTCACAGACCACCAGTAGCCTCACAAGTCCAACCGGGGGACACCATACCCGGTACAGTACGCCACCACCACCACCACCACAACCACCACAACCATAACCACCACCACAGCACCACTACCATCACTGCCACCACAGCACTCCCTCTTGTTTTCCACCCATCTCCTATGCGTGTTGCACCAACCTCCACCCCACCCATCACCCCTCCCCTTCCTCACCCCTTCCATCTCTATCTCCCTTCCCTTCTCCCTCACCTCTCCCCTTCCCATCTCCCTCACCCCTCCCACCACTGCTGTACGACCCAGTACGCCTCTGTATAATTTATGTATATCTCATCACAGTTAAGTAACGTGAATAATTGAATATTGGTTGACTCCGGCCGCCTGACACAAGGACGCCCGTCACCGCCACCAAAGAGTTCCGCTCACCGTGAAAATATGCTAATATGCCGCCATTATCAGTCGGGATATGTTAGTATGATGAGATATTGGCGGATTTGTTGCACTGGGGAAGTGCTGTTTTATTGGCGATGTGTGTGTGTGTGTGTGTGTGTGTGTGTGTGTGTGTGTGTGTGTGTGTGTGTGTGTGTGTGTGTGTGTGTGTGTGTGTGTGTGTGTGTGTGTGTGTGTTGCTTTAACTGCTATATCGCTTTGAAATTGCCTCTCGATCTCTATTTTTACACTGAGGTGGTTTTATTTCTGGTGCCCCAGTTCCTCCCTTTACTGTGTGTGTTCCTGTAGGCTCTTCGTGCACTTTTTCTTTTCTGTTTTGTTCCTTGTATTCTTGCCTTAAACCATGGGTTCCTTCTTAGCTTGTGGTTTTTCACCTTTTGGAAAGGGTCAAAACTTGCTTACTACCTCCAATCATCTTGTGGGTGGTGAAGTATAAATCGTGTCTCGTATGTGCTTTTTCATGAGAGTTCTCTCATAGAGTCCCTTACTTTTTGGTCCCTTCCACGAATTGGTTATTCCTACTTCCTCTAGAGACTCAAACGTCAGTACAGAGTAATGAGTTATTCCTACGTGGGCTGTCCAACCACTTGGGTCGGACGGTAGAGCGACGGTCTCGCTTCTTGCAAGTCGGCGTTCAATCCCCGACCGTCCAAGTGGTTGGGTACCATTCCTTTCCCCCCGTCCCATCCCAAATCCTTATCCTTACCCCTTCCCAGTGCTATATAGTTGTAATGGCTTGGTGCTTTCCCCCTGATAGTTCCCTTCCTACGTGGGCTTCCAAATTGACTTCCCTTATGTCTGATTCGTTGAGAGTGAGCATCAGGTCAGGTCTAGCTGGTTAGTCATTACCCCACATTACTGCGAGTCTCCTGACATGTTGGTTTAGAAAAGTTTCTCATTGCAGCTTCCAATAGTTTAGCTCTCCATGTATTTGCACCCCTATGTGGTTCTTTATTTTCCCAGTCTACCTTGACATGGTTGAAATCTCTCATCACTCATAGTCAGAAGGTACTATTCAACACAGAAGGTAGGACAAGGTAATTATTATAGGAAACACTTACCAAGAATATGTTGAAAAGAGCAGAGCTGGGATATGAGGACGAAGTGAGGGAACGGTGCTTAGCCACTTGCACCATCGGGGATCGATCGCCGACTCTGCAAGAAACGATTCCAAAAGTTAGTAAAGTCAAGTCACAATCGACTTCAGAATGGTCCAGAACGGATCGAAACGTCGTCGTCCCTTCATTTTCTAGTGTGTGGTCTGGTCAACAAACTTCAGCCACGTTATTGTGACTCATCGCCTCCAAAAGTTAGTATATCATCTTAGAAGACAGTTAATTTATAAAAGACGTCTGGAGTGATAGGAACTCCCTCATTACAACGTTCCCTGACAAAATAGGAAGGCAGGAAGCGTGGAGTCAACTTGGTGCTAACATCGTGTGCTCTTCCCGGCGTCGCCACCACAGCACCACCACATCTCCAGGCGTTAACCACAGCCCGTCCTCCTCCTCTAGTAGTACTGATAGTAACAATCAGGACCATAGTATATATTGTTGACCAAATCACACACTAGAAAGTGAAGGGACAACGACGTTTCGGTTCGTCCTGGACCATTCTCAAGTTGATTGTGATGAGGGAAGGTTGTTGTTGTTGTTGTTGTTGTTATAGATTCAGCTATTCGGAACAAGTTCCAAGTAGCATGGGCTATGGTGAGCCCGTAACTCACCTGGCACAGGAGCAAGGCAAGTAGCACGGGCTATGGTGAGCCCGTAACTCACCTGGCACAGGAGCGGCGCAAGTAGCACGGGCTATGGTGAGCCCGTAACTCACCTGGCACAGGAGCGGCGCAAGTAGCACGGGCTATGGTGAGCCCGTAACTTACCTGGCACAGGAGCGGCGCAAGTAGTACGGGCTATTATGAGCCCGTAACTCACCTGGCACAGGAGCGGCGCAAGTAGCACGGGCTATGGTGAGCCCGTAACTTACCTGGCACAGGAGCGGCGCAAGTAGTACGGGCTATTATGAGCCCGTAGTGGACTTACCACTAAGGAAAGAGTTAAAAGACAATAAATAGGCAAGAGAGCGGTGAGGAGAAGAAAATCTTAGAGGAAAAAAGCAAGGCATAAGGTACGATATGTAAAGTGAAATCCTCACCATAGTATACGTACAACTGACGTATATACTGACGTACAACACGAAATTAGAATGTACCAAGGTGAACTATTAACTTGGACAAATCGGAAAACTATTTTTTACTTGTGTTACTTTGACAAACTAAACTAACCTAACTTAACCTTCCTAGGTCTAATACACGATATGAGGCCTAATATAGTACATATGTGTGCTATACTAGGCCTAGGAATATTTAAGTTTGTGTTATGGTTTCATTTATTTTAAAAGAATTCCTTACTAGTCAGTATACTAGTATCTAAAAGCTAAGTACGTACGAATTCGTGACTATTGACGACTGTCACAATAGGTACTATCTTAAACATTAGGATGGGTTGGTTAATCCAAGACAGGAAACACTTCCAGGTGTTGGAGAAGCGTGTGTCTGAGCCACAAGCATTCCTCGAAGAAAAACTGATATCTACATCCATAGGTGGGAAGTATAGATGCACTGTACTCTGGGTCTCACACCCTGGTGATAGAAGGTTCATTTTCAAACTGAGGAGAGTAATTCCCACCTGTGATCACCTCACACCCACATCATTCCTTGCTCAGAGTAAATGACCGTATTTGTATTTAATTTCCTTATCGGTGTGTGTTGCTGCGTTTACTAATTGTCGTGTTACATAGTTGACATAACTCTTTAAGTGATATAGAATTATCTGGGGCTTGTGTGTTCAGGTTCTCTTTGCCTGACATGAACATTTCCCCGGTACTTAAACATTGTTATTTTGATCATTCTTCTCTATGACTTCCTGTTATTTTTTGTGACCAATGTTGACTGCAACTGTTGACACTGTTTACTGCTGTGTGTGGTGAAGATGGCTGCAGCTCCTGCTACCCTGAGGTTACCTTGAGCTATCTTGAGGTTATCTTGAGATGATTTCGGGACTTTTTAGTGTCCCCGCGGCCCGGTCCTCGACCAGGCCTCCACCCCCAGGAAGCAGCCCGTGACAGCTGACTAACACCCAGGTACCTATTTTACTGCTAGGTAACAGAGTAAGTGAGATAAGAGAAGTGAGGTGAGATGCTAAGGCTAAGGTGGAAGCTAAGTGAGATTCACGTGAAATTAATCGCACGTTTTAAGATTATGCGAATGGTATCTTCCCTTATTTAGCAATATTTAAGAGTATTTATGTATACATGAATGTGCTGGAATTGAATATATATTAATTTGTTAATCTGATATCAGAGAAACTATGTGAGCCTTTGTGGGAGAAGCTGACGTCACATGAACGTCACGGGGTGCTTAGGAAATAGCCGACTGTGTCAGTTGGTCAATAGTTGAGAAATTGTCTATTGCATCTAAGGAAAACCTTTGCATCTCCTCAACGTGATGTTGCAATGCAGATCACAAAAAGTTATGTTGCAATAATCGTGAAGGTGTCTGTTCAGGAGGCGCCATAACACTAAATACATTTATCAGTTGAAACACCGCAGACAGACAGATAAGACAGGCAGACAGACAGACAGACAGCCAGACCAAAATGACTTCAATAACCCGAACACCGCAGACAGACAGATAAGACAGGCAGACAGACAGACAGACAGCCAGACCAAAATGACTTCAATAACCCGAACACCGCAGACAGACAGATAAGACAGGCAGACAGATAGACAGACCAAAATGACTTCAATAACCCGAACACCGCAGACAGACAGATAAGACAGGCAGACAGGCAGACAGACAGACAGACCAAAATGACTTCAATAACCCGAACATTCCTCCGCGAAGGCTAACTACATACTGGAAAGTATATATATAGAAAAAAGTCTTGAACCTGCAATTTCAAGGTTTCATGCAATCTGGCCACTGGTGTTAAGACCTCATCAATCATCAGCAGCCTCATCTACACTGTCATCATCCAGATATTGCTGTACGCCGGAGCATGCACCCGCCCCAGCACCGCTGCCCGCCCTCGCAGGCAGCACCGTGAGGCAGCTGGAGCACTCTGCTGTGTGGGCTTGATGGCAGCCACACAGAGAGACAGTTCGTCAGTCAGTCAGTCATCTAGCCAGCCAGCTAGCCAGCCAGCCAGCCAGCCAGTCAGCCTGCCAGACAGCCAGCCAGTCGATCAACCAATCAACCAATTAGCCAGCCAGCCAGTCAGCCAGCCAACCAACCAGTCAGCCAGCCAGCCAGCCAGCCAACCAGACAGCCAGCCAGCCAGTCGATCAACCATTCAACCAACTAGCCAGCCAGCTAGCCAGCCAGTCAGCGAGCCAGCCAGCAAGCCAGCCAGCCAGTCGATCAACCAACCAGCCAGCCAGCCAGCCAGCCAGCCAGCCAGCCAGACAGCCAGACAGCCAGCCAGCCAGCCAGCCTGCCAAACAGCCAGCCAGACAGCCAACCAGCCAGTCGATCAACCAATCAACCAACTAGCCATCCAGCAAGCCAGCCAGCCAGTCAGCCGGCCAGCCAGCCAGCCAGCACACCAACCAGCCAAGAGATTGTAGCCCGAAAGGAGGTAAGTGGCAGAGTGAAGATAAGGTTGAAGCACATGGAGCGGCCAGTTCATGCAGTGTGAGCCATGACATCGATACATCAATCATTCTTGGCGGACATCAACACTATCATTATTTATATATGGTACTTCTCATTGTCCAGGCCAAATTGGCGGTCCTGAAACGACTACAGGAGGTGGTGGAAAGGAAGATGCTAAGGAGGACGAATATGGAAGAGGGGGGAAAGATAGAGGAAGTGGAGGAGGAGGTAGGATGGAGGAAGTGAAGGAGGAGGTAGGAGGAGGTAGGATGGAGGAAGTGGAGGAGGAGGTAGGAGGAGGTAGGATGGAGGAAGTGGAGGAGGAGGTAGGATGGAGGAAGTGGTAGAAGGTGGAGAAGGAGGAGGGAGTAGGGGGTGGGTGAAGAGGAGTATAAGGGAGTTTCTAGTCAACCCACTCTTGCAACACTCCACAATAACTAAACTTGTTTCCTTGAAGTGCGGCCAATGAGGAGACATGATCCAGAACTTAAAAGTTACTAGAGAAATATGATACTCTGAAACACTCAAGAGTTACGAGAGGTGCAGGTTGCTTCGACAACGAGAAACTACGGTATGAAACGAAGGGAAAGAAATGAAGTAAGGAACTTCCTCGCCTGCAGGTTCATAGATTACTGGAGCACACCGCCTTCATTTGTCGAAAGCACAATTAGGCAATTACCAGGAAAAAGCACTAAGCTAATGCTGTTCAAGTGCTATATAGTGCTTGAAAGGGATACGAGTGACCTTCCAACGCCGACCTTGCAAGAAGCGAGGCCGTCGCTGGACCGATTAGTCTCAATGGATGGACCATTGAGAGCGCTGCCACTACATATCCAGTTGGAAACGACTGAATGAAGGTGTGTAAAGGTCCAGAACTGATAACGGTCCAAGACGAACCGAAACGTCGTCACTTCCACTGTTTTCAGATGTGTCGGTCGGTGTCTAATTTTCAGCCAGCTATTGTCGGCTAAATACATCTCTTTTCCCGGGAAGAAGAGATTATTTTGATTAATAATATTACCTGTCCTCTTGGAGAGTATATCTCTCCTCTGAGGGGTACAGCTCTCCTCTGAGGGGTACAGCTCTCTTCTGAGGGGTACAGCTCTCCTCTGAGGGGTACAGCTCTCCTCTGAGGGGTACAGCTCTCCTCTGAGGGGTACAGCTCTCCTCTGAGGGGTACAGCTCTCCTCTGAGGGGTACAGCTCTCCTCTGAGGGGTACAGCTCTCCTCTGAGGGGTACAGCTCTCCTCTGAGGGGTACAGCTCTCCTCTGAGGGGTACAGCTCTCCTCTGGAGGAAGATGTATGTTCTTGGGATGCAGGTGAGCACGGCCCAGCTGTGTGGCCAAGTCTGGCGTCTACCTCTTGGCCATACGACACTGGCAGGAGTTGTGCTGGTGTCCCTGGCTTCTGGGATGTAAGGACCCGCGTGCACAGGCACACTGACAAGTGTTAGTGGCAGCAGAAGTGAGCGTCGCACAGGTTGCATTATTAGTAAGAGTTGCACAGTACTTGTAGCAACAGTCACGTCATGTGGCCCAATGTACAGTGATCAGTTTTGGGGTTGAGATGCTGTAAGCCGGGAGAAGTGAAGGATTGTGAGAGAGCCTTTTGCTGTTCTGTTCTAATCTTGGTGGCCGGATGAGATCAATAGCATCACCGGTGCCACAAGACGTTAGTGTCCCCGATAGATAACCTTGGGATAGATTGTCAAGGCTTCCTTTACCTCCATGTCCCCCCCCCCCCTCCTCCGCCACCCCCGGAGCAGGCTGGGGCCTCCGTACAGTGTCACACGCTGCAGGGATTCTATTACTCTTCTTGTCGTAAGCAAATGAAGATGGAGCGGGTGTTGGCGTGCGGCGGCGGCGACGCTGGTGGTGATTACGAACCCGTGGCGGCGGGGACACCTTCCGGTGAGTGTCCTCACAAGCCCTCACGCTGTCACTCCCACCATGTCACTCATCGCCTCACACGCTCGCTTACTCTCATTGTCCATCATCACCATCTGTGTGTCTCGCCGCCACCTGCCCTCACCGTCTCGTATATGACCAGGAACCAAAGTTACAGAGAAGAAAAACTTGAATATGTCGGTGAAGGAAACAGTCAAGATACTTGGTGAGGTCGACGCCCTCTCCTCTTGAGCCTTCACAAGGCATAACTGCTCCCAAGACCTGACCTTGGCAGACACTCAAGTTGCCACCACTGCTGATGTATATGGAGTCTATTATTGTTCGTTTAAAATGATACGTTTGGGCATACCCAATGGTTCTGCCGGTGTACTGAATGACCTCTTTTTTTTTTTTTTTTTTTTTTTTGAGATATATACAAGAGTTGTTACATTCTTGTACAGCCACAAGTACGCGTAGCGTTTCGGGCAGGTCCCTGGAATACGATCCCCGCCGCGATGAATCGTTTTTTCATCCAAGTACACATTTGAATGTTGCGTTAAACAGAGGCTACAGTTAAGGAATTGCGCCCAGTAAATCCTCCCCGGCCAGGATACGAACCCATGACAGCGCTCGCGTAACGCCAGGCGAGTGTCCTACCACTACACCACGGAGACTGTGAATTCTTCACTCACATGTTCACTCACACACACACCTTTCTTGTCCATATTTGTGTTCAATTATTCTAGGTTTTGACATTTCTACGCATTAATTAATGGCGTGTTTTTGTGATTATCGTACAAAATTCCAACGAAAACCCGGAAGTGACGTCATAAGCAGGGCCAGGTCACGTGACAGACTCAGGCTATACAAAGACTCAGCTGTGTCTAACTTACGAGCTAATGCATTAGTTTACTCACTACCATAAATTAGCCTAATATTCAATCAATATTTAGAAGTGTTAGTGTCAAGTTTGTGATTCGTTTCTCACATGAATCATTTATCATTTTTCTCATTTATAAATTTTTTAAACCTTTATGACAAGACTTGGTCACAGTGACACCAGTATAATACTTTATATTGAATGTCACTTATAAAGACACGATAGGCTTATAAATCACGTATCAAGGCATGTAGTAGTAGGCAGCCATCAGTCTCAGAAGACTACAAAGTTGCGCTCTAGTTGTTGGTTTGGAGTGGCCTCTCCAGGGCGCAAAGCCAGGGTAGGTTGAAACGGAGGAGAAGCTGTTACCCAAGCAGCAGGTCCCCCCCCCTCTTTCCACAGCGTCGAAAGTCTCCAATGGAAAGGCAAACGCCAATATGATTGGTTCCAGCCCCGTCGCAGGAACTGTGAGCTCCGGAGTTGACCTCGAAGTTGGTCAAAGAAGACACAGAGACTCCAAGCCCGGAGACCGCCGTGGTCGGGGCCGGAGAAGAACCACCCCAGCAAGGGCAAGAACGACCCCAGCCTCCTGAAGCAGAGCCTGGGGGGCCGCACGAGCCCCAGGAGGTGGACGGCCCGGTCCCGCACCTACGGGTTCCTGACAGAAATCGTCACAGACCCCTTTCACCCGAGGCCAGCTTCCTTCAAGACCAAGCAGAAGGCAATTTATAGGCATGATAGGCCTATAAATTACACATATAGGCCTATAAATCACGTATGTTGGCTCCCAAGTATTATTTATCTGACACTTACTGTTGTTGAAAATGATTAATGCACATTTTAAAAGTGGATTACGGAATCTGGCTCAAAGGACTATTTCCCGCCACTTTCATTCGGTTCCAAAGTTCCTTCAAAAGAACTAAGATGCTGTTGGGAGGTTCAAAACAAGTAGTTGAGTAGTTTTAAAGGGTGAGAAGTTCCTTTCAGATGGACTGAGACGCTGATGCATGCGCGGTAGTTAGGTAGTTATGAACGGGTGCCAACGACACGTTTATCTGCCATACTATCATTCCTCCCTCGAATGTGTCGTGTAAGTAATCAGTAATTAATTATTTTTTATTCTGAAGACGACTTGACCACCGCAGTGAGTGTTGAAGGTGAACTTGTTCATCGTGTTGACCAGACCACACACTAGAAATTGAAGGGACGACGACGTTTCGGTCCGTCCTGGACCATTCTCAAGTCGAGTGTGTTCATCATCTCACACACTACACAATGTCCAGTCACTGCACATCTGCCAGTGTGAGGTGCCTGCACCTTTGCAACTACTTTATTCACTCGTGGTTTTGAAGACATCCTCATCATGCATGCAGAGTTTGCCAGTGTAGGCTGTTGATCACACACCCCCTGCATGACTAACCGTCCTGCCAGATGGAACATTTTCAGTATTACACACCTACATCTCAATACAAGCTATGTAACTCTTAATAATATTGTCTTGGGTAGCTGTATAAATGCAATCAACCCATACACAGAGATCACAATCTCTGCAATCATGCAATCAACCCATGTTAAACTTGATGCAATCAACCCATGTTAAACTTGATGCAATCAACCCATGTTAAACAAAAAAACAATAGTGGTGAGGGTGGTAGTTGTGGTGATGGTGATGGTGGTGATATGGGGGGATGGTGGTGGTGGAATGGGAGGATGGTGGTGGTATCAACACAGCTGGCAGCATAGACAATGTTCCCAAAGAAGAAATACGCCTGAGTATGGCTCCATGAAGTAAAAATAAATAAAAAAGAATCGGAATATATCCAAGCCGCTGTTGGCGGTACGGGAGACCTGGCGACGCGGCTCAGAGCTCAACAGCGGCGCCTGGAGGGCCATCCAAGCGAGGTGTAATCTGACTTTACCAACGGGTCGGGTCAGGAACTCTAGCCCATCCATCATTCTTTCGCGTTATCCACACTATCATCACAAACATGTTGTCATTTGCGGCCAGGAATCGCCAGATGTCCCGAGTCCCGCTTGTTCCAGCGCTCCACCCTCGCCATCACCCAAGACCAAGCCCTCGCCAACAACCTGCCATCTCACCCCTCCATTCCCAAGTTCCTAATGTGTTCGGTTTGTACGGGTTTTCGCGCGCCGTTCGGATTAGAGAGGTCTTGTCGGATGGGTAGGTAGCCGGGGACTTCAGACTTAACCGGCGCTTAGCAATGCTTGAACCTCTGATTACCACACGAGCGCCTTCTTAACCCCAGCCTTCATTCTCTCTCTCTCTCTATCCTCCCACACGCGAGACTCTCATTCATCAGCCCTCAACCTCTGTCATCAGTGCAGCGCACAACCTCCCATAACCGAACACTTCTTCCTCGAAAACTGAGCTGGGGTTGAGGCTTGGGGCAGAGCTGGGGGTTGAGGGCTTGGGGAGAGCTGGGGGTTGAGGGCTTGGAGGAGAGCTGGGGGTTGAGGGCTTGGGGGAGAGCTGGGGGTTGAGGGCTTGGGGAGAGCTGGGGGTTGAGGGCTTGGAAGAGAGCTGGGGTTGAGGGCTTGGGGGAGAGCTGGGGGTTGAGGGCTTGGGGGAGAGCTGGGGGTTGAGGGCTTGGGGGAGAGCTGGGGGTTGAGGGCTTGGGGGAGAGCTGGGGGTTGAGGGCTTGGGGGAGAGCTGGGGGTTGAGGGCTTGGGGAGAGCTGGGGGTTGAGGGCTTGGGGGAGAGCTGGGGGTTGAGGGCTTGGGGAGAGCTGGGGGTTGAGGGCTTGGAAGAGAGCTGGGGTTGAGGGCTTGGGGGAGAGCTGGGGGTTGAGGGCTTGGGGGAGAGCTGGGGGTTGAGGGCTTGGGGAGAGCTGGGGGTTGAGGGCTTGGGGGAGAGCTGGGGGTTGAGGGCTTGGGGGAGAGCTGGGGGTTGAGGGCTTGGGGGAGAGCTGGGGGTTGAGGGCTTGGGAAGAACTGGGGGTTGAGGGCTTGGAGGAGAGCTGGGGGTTGAGGGCTTGGAGGAGAGTTGGGGTCCTGGCTTCACTGTTAGTTCTTTCTTGTGGCTGGTTGAGTTGGTTAATGGCCCTCAACCTTTCCTGTTTTATGGGATCCCAACACTCCCTGTCCCATGTGACCCCAACACCACCTGTCCCATGTGACCCCAACACCACCTGTCCCATGTGACCCCATCACCACCTGTCCCATGTGACCCCAAACACCACCTGTCCCATGTGACCTCAACACCACCTGTCCCATGTGACCCCAACACCACCTGTCCCATGTGACCCCAACACCACCTGTCCCATGTGACCCCAACACCACCTGTCCCATGTGACCCCATCACCACCTGTCCCATGTGACCCCAACACCACCTGTCCCATGTGACCCCATCACCACCTGTCCCATGTGACCCCAACACCACCTGTCCCATGTGACCCCATCACCACCTGTCCCAAGAGGACACAAAATGTCTGCGCAGGATATAACCGGGAAAATTATTCCTTGAATATTCTTGCGTGTTGAAAATGTACGTGTTGAAATACTAGTCATCTTCCTCCCTGTATTTTGTAACTGTTAAACACCACCACACCACGAGGGCACCACCACACCACGAGGACACCACCACGAGGACACCACCACACCACGAGAACACCACCACGAGGACACCACCACACCACGAGGACACCACCACGAGGACACCACCACACCACGAGGACACCACCACACCATCTGTGTTTACTCTCAGCCCCGACAACAGTCTCACTAGCTGGAGTATCTAAGGCAGGAGAGGGCAAGACGCCACAAGCTGAGACAGCAACACGACACAACACGACAAGATGACACAGAAACACGACAACAACACAAGGTGACACAGCAACACCACAACAACACAAGCTGACACAGCAACACCACACCACAGCAACACAAGATGACACCACATACGCTACATTGCGACAAACTAAATACCGCTGACGAATCGTTTAATGTACGAAATAATCTCAATCCGTGTTGTTCAACTCTCGATGACGAGTCAATATACCCGGCAACACAACACAGCCGGACGGTCTTCACGTAGCTGGGAATTCGGTTTAGACAGAAGTACGATTACCTTCCTCTGGTTGCTGAAAGTCCCGACACCTCTTTAACTGTTAACAATTATCAACTCTCGGAAACGAATTCACGTAGATTCTGATCTCTTCTGGCGAATAGCCCAACCTCTTGCGCTGGGGCCAGATTCACGAAAGTACTTACGCAAGCACTTACGAACCTGTACATCTTTTCTCAATCTTTGGCGGCTTTGTTTACAATTATTAAACAGGTAACGAGCTCCGAAGCACCAGGAGGCTGTTTATAACAATAACAACAGTTGATTGGGAAGTTTTCATGCTTGTAAACTGTTTAATAAATGTAACCAAAGCCGTCAAAGATTGAGGAAAGATGTACACGTTCGTAAGTATTTGCGTAAGTGCTTTCGTGAATCTGGCCCCTGGACGGTAGAGCGACGGTAGAGCTTCATGCAGGTCGGCGTTCAATCCCCGACCGTCCAAGCGGTTGGGTACCATTCGTTCCCTCCCTGTCCCATCCCAAACCATTATCCTGACCCCCTTCCCAGTGCCATATAGTCGTAATGGCTTGGCACTCTTCCCCTGACAATTCCCTGCCCTCCAGGCGAATAATGGCGTTCTTTAAATAAAGCTTTATGAAGTTCAATCTACCTTTTAAAGTATTCCAATGCACTGATTATGCTTTTCTTCATATTCGCAGCACGTTTTAATCTATTCTAATGCTCCATAATGCACATCATCGTTACTCAGTACAGTTTAGCATATTGTGAACGCCAGTTTTTTTCCTCATTAAATTTAATGTAATCTAAATTCGCTTTTGTCTTTCCCAATATATATCTGAACACTTATACACAACGATTCAACTCTTTCTAGAGCAGAGAGAGAGAGAGAGAGAGAGAGAGAGAGAGAGAGAGAGACAGAGACAGAGAGAGAGAGAGAGAGAGAGAGACAGAGACAGAGAGAGAGAGAGAGAGAGAGAGAGAGAGAGAGAGAGAGAGAGAGAGAGAGAGAGAGAGAGAGAGAGAGAGAGAGGTTCTGAAGTACTTGTGTGTTGTGCACAACTGGTTCAGTGCAGTCCTTGTCTCGCTGTGCATTAGTATGTTGTTTTAGGTTCACCTTCTCGGAACATAAAGGTCCAAGTAGCTATGGTGAGCCCGTAGTGGACTTACCTGGCACAGGGGCGGGGCAAGTAGCACGGGCTATGGTGAGCCCGTAGTGGACTTACCTGGCACAGGAGCGGGGCAAGTAGCACGGGCTATGGTGAGCCCGTAGTGGACTTACCTGGCACAGGAGTGGGGCAAGTAGCACGGGCTATGGTGATCCCGTAGTGGACTTACCTGGCACAGGAGCGGGGCAAGTAGCACGGGCTATGGTGAGCCCGTAGTAGACTTACCTGGCACAGGAGCGGGGCAAGTAGCACGGGCTATGGTGAGCCCGTAGTGGACTTACCTGGCACAGGAGCGGGGCAAGTAGCACGGGCTATGGTGAGCCCGTAGTGGACTTACCTGGCACAGGAGCGGGGCAAGTAGCACGGGCTATGGTGAGCCCGTAGTGGACTTACCTGGCACAGGAGCGGGGCAAGTAGCACGGGCTATGGTGAGCCCGTAGTGGACTTACCTGGCACAGGAGTGGGGCAAGTAGCACGGGCTATGGTGATCCCGTAGTGGACTTACCTGGCACAGGAGCGGGGCAAGTAGCACGGGCTATGGTGAGCCCGTAGTGGACTTACCTGGCACAGGAGTGGGGCAAGTAGCACGGGCTATGGTGATCCCGTAGTGGACTTACCTGGCACAGGAGTGGGGCAAGTAGCACGGGCTATGGTGATCCCGTAGTGGACTTACCTGGCACAGGAGTGGGGCAAGTAGCACGGGCTATGGTGATCCCGTAGTGGACTTACCTGGCACAGGAGCGGGGCAAGTAGCACGGGCTATGGTGAGCCCGTAGTGGACTTACCTGGCACAGGAGCGGGGCAAGTAGCACGGGCTATGGTGAGCCCGTAGTGGACTTACCTGGCACAGGAGCGGGGCAAGTAGCACGGGCTATGGTGAGCCCGTAGTGGACTTACGTGGCACAGGAGCGGGACAAGTAGCACGGGCTATGGTGAGCCCGTAGTGGACTTACCTGGTACAGGAGCGGGGCAAGTAGCACGGGCTATGGTGATCCCGTAGTGAACTTACCTGGCACAGGAGCGGGGCAAGTAGCACGGGCTATGGTGATCCCGTAGTGGACTTACCTGGCACAGGAGCGGGGCAAGTAGCACGGGCTATGGTGAGCCCGTAGTGGACTTACCTGGCACAGGAGCGGGGCAAGTAGCACGGGCTATGGTGATCCCGTAGTGGACTTACCTGGCACAGGAGCGGGGCAAGTAGCACGGGCTATGGTGAGCCCGTAGTGGACTTACCTGGCACAGGAGCGGGGCAAGTAGCACGGGCTATGGTGATCCCGTAGTGGACTTACCTGGCACAGGAGCGGGGCAAGTAGCACGGGCTATGGTGAGCCCGTAGTGGACTTACCTGGCACAGGAGCGGGGCAAGTAGCACGGGCTATGGTGATCCCGTAGTGGACTTACCTGGCACAGGAGTGGGGCAAGTAGCACGGGCTATGGTGAGCCCGTAGTGGACTTACCTGGCACAGGAGCGGGGCAAGTAGCACGGGCTATGGTGATCCCGTAGTGGACTTACCTGGCACAGGAGCGGGGCAAGTAGCACGGGCTATGGTGAGCCCGTAGTGGACTTACCTGGCACAGGAGCGGGGCAAGTAGCACGGGCTATGGTGATCCCGTAGTGGACTTACCTGGCACAGGAGTGGGGCTGTAACTGTGCATTTGTATGTTATTGTTGTTTTAGATTTAGCTACTCAGAACGAAATGTCCATGTAGCACGGTCTATAGTGAGCCCGTAAATTGTCCATATGTATTTAATCCTAAGCTTTATAAAGACGTGTTATGTGCGTGCAGCGAGTTTAGTTTAGTTCATTTATTATGCACCCCATACCCATCTTGTGGGCGGTAGTGGAAAGGGTTACAGAGGCACATAATGGGCTCAGGGACTGAACCCCAGCGAGGTGTCACCTAAGTGTCCCAGACCGAGAGTGTGGCATAAGGAGATGGGGGGGGGGGGGGGGGTGGCAGCCACCTCTCCATCAGCCGCTCAAGTGGATCTGGAAACATTCCGCCATCGGGACGCGACGCGATTTTGTTTTTGACGACGCCCCATTCGCACCGCTTCTGATGCCATAAAGAGGCTTCAAAATCGACAGAAAACAAAGTGTACATACATCTGGGCGCCTACGAACTGCATTTCCACACACCCCCTCCCCTTCCCCCCCACGTGAAATATCGGAAATGGAGGACGATTAGCTGGCAGTAGTCATAGACAAGTGAAGCTTTATAGGGGACATTCAGCGGGCGAGGCCGGGGACAGTTGCTGCCGACTCTGATGGTTCCAATCGCCATTGAGAGACGTATAAGAGCAGGGGAACAGCACGAGGAGACGCGGTTACGACCCCCAGACACGACGCTGCCACATTACTACACGAGCTATTGTGCCAAGTAGGTGGCAGGGAGGGGTGGCATACATACATACACACATACGTATACACATTCATACATGTATACACACACACACTAACACTCATGGCAGCGAGGGAAAAGTATAGCATCATCTGTAAGTGGTAAACACGTGGAAGAACGCATCATTAAGGGTTATCTTGAGATTTATGTTTAGACCTGTTTAACATAGATGGAGACAACATGAGAAGTTACAGCTGGAAATTGGAGAGAGAGAGAACAAGGAAATAGATAAAAGTTACTTTCACTGTTGAAGAAGTGAAGTAGAGCAGTGAAGCAGAGGAAGTGGTAATGGGGATTCCCTCATACATAGCCCCATCTTGGTTACCCATTAGTCCCTTACTATACCCATTAGTTAGTCCCTTACTGTCATTTTCATTGCACATCCTTCGAGTTCTAACAATTACCCCCCCCCCTCCCCCTTTTTAACCATAAATCAGCCCTCGTGTTCTCAATCAATAACCCATTCGTTCACCCATTAGTACCACCCAAACTACACTAACCTTTCTCCCTTCGCCCGCCGTCAAATAGGCCCATCCACCAATCACTCCCCCTCTTGAGCGTATCAATTAGTCCCAGCCATTATCTGTCAATTATTCCCGTCCATGCTTCGTCAACCCGTCCTGTCTTCAACGGTAAATTTAGACGGGAAGCTCCTTTAAAGACGGGAAGTAAATTGGAGGAGTTAAGGACAGGGGGAAAGGAGGAGGGAGGAAGGAAGAAAGGAAGGAAGGAAGGAAGGAAGGAAGGAAGGAAGGAAGGAAGGAAGGAAGGAAGGGAGGAAGGAAGGAAGGAAGGAAGGAAGGAAGGAAGGAAGGAAGGAAGGAAGGAAGGAAGGAAGGGAGGAAGGGAAGGAAGGGAAGGAAGGAAGGAAGGAAGGAAGCAAGGTGTTGTAGTCCAGCAACACCTCAAATTCTGAATCACCATTTCATGTGTTTTTTGGGAGGAAGAATAGTGAGAGAAAATTCGGAATTTGGAATGTATAGATAGGAATAATAAAGAGGAATTGGATTAATGGGAGAAAAGGGGGTAATTAAAGGAAGGAAAAGAGAGAGAGAGAGAGAGAGAGAGAGAGAGAGAGAGAGAGAGAGAGAGAGAGAGAGAGAGAGAGAGAGAGAGAGAGAGAGAGAGAGAGAGAGGAAGGTAACGAGAGAGGTCAATAATGTGGAAGGGGAGAGGAGAGTAACGGGAAGGAAGAGGAATATTTGGGTGGGAGTGAGGTAATGTAATGGGGAGAGATGGGCACTAGAGAGAGAAAGAGGGATAATGGGTAGCGAAAGAGAAGGGGGTAATAGGGTGAGAAGGAATGAACTATTGCGGTTGGAGAACATGACATAATGGGAAGGAAGAGAAAAGTGGAAAAAGGAAGAGGGAGAGAGGGAGAGTGGAGGGCAACTGTGACAATGGAATATGGTAACTATATCCCAATTGTCTCTCAATCTTACTATATATATATATATATATATATATATATATATATATATATATATATATATATATATATATATATTAATCTGTGTAAGTACGTATGTACATCTGGATATCAGCATTCATTTAAGTTTGAAAATATAGGGTATGGGTGCATGTCTCTCTCTCTCTCAAGGATTTCTCATTCAACCCTCCCCCCTCCCACCCCTCCCCCATCCCAGGTGTGCCACCATAATCATTGTGATGGATCACCTCCAGGTTGATGAACGCTCCCCCCCTCCCCCATCCCCGACCCTCACTCCCTTCCGTCCACCACTCCCCCTTCTCTTACCGTCTCTCATCACTCTGTCAATCACCCTATTCCTTCCCTCTCCCGTCACCCCGTCAATCACCCCCATTTCAAGGGGGGTGGATGAAAAGGGAATGGGGTCAGGATAAGGATTTGGGATGGCACGGGGGGGGAAAGGAATGGTGCCGAACCACTTGGACAGTCGGGGATTGAACGCCGACCTGCATGAAGCGAGACCGTCGCTCTACCGAGTCGTGGCATTTCTCCAGTTCTTCACTTGTCTTGGTCACGTGACCGGCCACTGTCGCTGGTAAACCCATTTGTCTCAGCACCGGTTGTTTGTCTATCATTAGTGCCTTTATATCTCTCCGGGCTATGTACTTAACACTTAACTTCCCATTAATTATCACTTAAGAAAATTAAGAAAAAAAAGTGAATTTCGTCTCGAGTGCCGCAGTGATTTTATGTTTAGGGATTTTAAGAATATAAAATATATGTTTACTATATGAATATAGTAAACAGAGAGTGGTTTAGGAAGCACTCCGGTGCTCGTGACGAGCTCAGAGGAGACACTAGAGGGGGCTCATAGTAGTACTATGGACAAATTATAGTACTTTGTTGACCAGACCACACACTAGAAGTTGAAGGGACGACGACGTTTCGGTCCGTGCCTGGACCTATTCTCAAGTCGATTGAGAATTATAGTACTGTCAAACAGCTCTCAAGTTGCAGGCGAGGAGTGACAATAACGTGGCTGAAGAATGTTGACCAGACCACACACTAGAAGGTGAAGGGGCGACGACGTTTCGGTCACAATCGATTTGAGAATGGTCCAGGACGGACCGAAACGTTGTCGTCGTCCCTTCACCTTCTAGTGTGTGGTCTGGTCAATCATCTCTCAAGTTATCAACTATTATGTGGTGGAAAATAATATTGGTAAACTCCAGCTTTGGCACTTAATGACTCCCCGCGAAAACTGCCGACTCTCCTGGGTCGTCAGTTCGAACGCGCTCTATAAACAAAAACCAATATTTTCTCTGTTAAAAATGAATACCAACGTTTATTATATATTGTGTGTATAGCTAGTTCTATGATAGGTTATGTTAGAAGTTTTGGCTCTGTTTGGCAATTATTTATATTTGCAATACGTGGGTGAAGCATTTAGAGAAGTGCCATCCGAACACCAGGAAGATAGCGGAGCGTTAGTCGAGCAGCCCGTCCTCATAAACAAAGTCCTAAAGTTCAATGATGAATGCGTCTTTGGGGTCGACCGCTGGATGGAATGGACTTGGTCCGAGGACGGGGTGTATCCGAGAATCGTCCAAGCGTCACCAGGTGTGGGTCACATATAGTCACCAGGTGTGGGTCACATATAGTCACCAGGTGTGGGTCACATATAGTCACCAGGTGTGGGTCACATGTAAACTGTTTGTCATTCATTAACAGGGTGAAGCGAAGGTAACTAGCAGGAGAAAGCGCCAACTATCAGGGTGAATGGCCATGAAAGCGCTTAAATTTAATATATATTTTCAGTTTCGTGCGAGGATACCAAATTAGTGCAGTAGCGTTTCTGGTTGTTAGACTTGTAAGCTCATTGTGGTGAAGTGGGTAACACGGGTTCCGGGGAGTTTCCAAACGCAATAGTTCAAGCTCACCGCATTGCCTTAATATTTTATTTACAAATGTTCATTATTTGTAAATATTTCTTTCCATTATTAAATTTCTGACAATATTAACATATTATATTAGGAACATAAATCACTAAGTTATGTTAGGTTTGGTTAAGTTAAGATAGGTTAGGTAAGTTAGGTTTGCTCACATTTCTACTAGTTAGGAACAAGCAGTGTACTATCAAGACTAATAATAATAATAACAGCAGCTTTCCGTGTTATATTTCCGTAGCTAAAACAGTTATGTATTACCGAAAAGACCTACCATTAATGTATAATGTTTAATTGTAAATTACATAGCTATTGAAATTTAAACAAAACTCTGTAACTGATATTATAATTATAAGGTGTACAGAATAGATGTAATCGTTAATGTAATAATCTCCGTTGAGGTCTGATAAAGATCTTTTGTACCCTCTGTAATCTTTTTTGCGCTACTGCTCACAGGATAAGTATGGGGTGCATAATAGACTAGCCGCCACCAGCGGCAACAATCATTCTGCTAACTCTGACTCAAATTTAAATCCGTCATATAAAACACAATGGAAATCTTTATCATTCTACACACAGAAATCACAATAGCGTGATATATCAAATGAACAAATCCACAAGGGCCGTGATGAGGGTTCGAATCCTCATCACAGCCCTTGTGGATTTGTTCATTATCATTATATTAAAGCAAAATGTACGAAAAATTGAATATTTCAAGAAAATTTAGCTTCTTAACTCTTACCCAAGGCTGATCAACCTAGGCTGTAATTCATACGTAAGGCTGCGAGCAGCCACGTCTAGCAGCCAGGTTGACCAGTCCAGCAACCAATAGGCCTGGTCGGGGACCGGGCCATGGGCACGTTGAAACCCGAAATCATCGCAAGGTAAGGCGCCGAGTGTCCTAGAAGCAATAGGGACAAAATTGTAGTGGTGATTCCAGTTCTCAGTACTCACGGGATTTGGCTGATTCCCTGTGAGTGGCAGCGCCACCCGGATGTGCAACACTGAAGTCAGTGTAGGTGTTAGTCAGGGTTGATACACACGTGTAGTCCCACACTAACTGCTTGCCATTCTCCCAGGGGTTCACTGTGATCCCGTCTGGGAGACCAATAGGAACGTCAGGGAAGATCACCGAAAGGAATGGCTCACTAGTTAATGAGATTTAAATCCACTATGCAAAAATTAACTACAATGAAATTGTGTTGAGTTTGGTGCATGTGGTGATGCACTGAGGCGGAAGACTAGCGATACTCAAGACACATGCAGACACACGCAATTTCACACACATTAGAACCTACATGACAAATACAAACTATTTAGTACGAGTGGAACGCGAACAAGGGGACACAGGTGGAAACTTAGTACCCAAATGAGCCACAAAGACATTGAAATTTTTTTCAGTGTCAGAGTAATTAACAAATAAACGTGCATTAGGTTAAATGTGCATTAGGTTAATTAGGCATTAGGTTAAATGTGCATTAGGCTGTGATGTGGTGGAGGCTGATTCCATACACAGTTTCAAATATAGATTTTGATAAGAGTCCAGTAGGCTCCAGAATCTGTACACCAGTTGATTGACTGACGAGAGGCGGGGCCAAAGAGCCAAAGCTCAAACACCGCAAGCACAACTAAGTAAGTACATGGAGTACACACAGAGACAAACCAGAAGAAAAACAAAGACACAAACAAAAACAAACCAATACACTCAGACCACCATCTATACACAATTAATACTGGTGTGTGGCTGCCGCCCACAAACAGCGCAGTCATACACTCAAATTAGCCTCGTATGGGCTCAACTATTCAAACAAAAACGCATTTACATTTACCCCAAAACTTCTTGCATAAAATCCTAGGGGGTGTCGGGGGCTTTCATAGTCCGCAATTTAACCGACAATATTAACATTTGTCTTAAATATATTAAAGACGACTGTGAAAACTTAGGATTAAAAATATTTCGAATATTAAACCAAATCAAGATCATTAGGGTGTGAGAGATGTCTGATTACATCTGAGTTCCCATTGGTGCGCCACGATCACACGACCAATCAGAACAACTTGAAGGTCGTGCGAGGTGAAGCCGCCCAAGCCCTGACGCTTAAGGCCCCGCTGACGGCGCCCTTAAGGGGATGGACGCGGTCCTGACTCCCTTAATTAGTCATGGAGACGACCAATTACCATAGCGTTGTTAGGTGGGTATTCAGACGCTCGTTCCTCGGGAGAATATTAATAGAATTGGCTGTTCAACACGACCTTAATGACTTGGTGCATCTTCGCTTATATGTTTACACTCTTCGTGTCTGTGTAGGGGAATGAGAGAGAGAGAGAGAGAGAGAGAGAGAGAGAGAGAGAGAGAGAGAGAGAGAGAGAGAGAGAGAGAGAGAGAGAGAGAGAGAGAGAGAGAGAGAGAGAGAGAGGAGACAAAGAGAGAGGGGGGAGAGACAAAGAGAAAGAGACAAAGATAAAGAAGAAGGAAGTGGAAGAGAGATAGAGTACCTTCACAACAACCTTACAGGTATGGCTGAGTCTCAAACACACACCTGTCTACCTTCACAACAACCTTACAGGTGTGGCAAGGCTTGAATACTCACCCACTCGCGGGTTAACGTAACAAAAACAATTTTATTTGCGCCATCGCCCTCTGCGATTTACCAAGCTGGGTCGGCCCGAGGCCCAGCCAATTGGCTTAAGCGCTTGTGATAGCCAGAGGTTCCCTGGGGTCCTCTACCCACACCTCGATATCTTTTTCAACGCAACTTACGATGTTTGAAATTTTGTAAATACCCAAAAATCGTCCGATATACGTTATTCTCTTCTATATTACTTCGTATCTCTTCGGTCCTTTGTTTCTGTTTATTATATATTCTCTTTTTTTCAAGTAATTTTCGGTATAAGTTGGATTCCTTACTTGAATCCCGCCATGATAAATTCAATCATTAGTTCAGTTATTTCGCTCGTATAGTTTCTAGACATCTCCGCTAGGCTTCCTCGTGAGGCATTACACAGTCTGGAGATGGGAACATTATTTGGTTGGGTTGATTCATCATCCCGGGAATATCTACTGAGCTCAAGGGATCCCAATCTGGGCTCATTCACCGCTGCCGAGCCCAGGTGATCCCGTCAAGCCCAGATCATTCACAAAATAATCAATCTCAGGTCAAGTCCCGCTCAGGCACGATCATGATAGTCGCTTTTTGTTCCATGACGTTGGAAAAAATAAAACGTTTTCGGTGGGAGGAAAAATACAGGGTTTATCAGAATTCTGCAATATCTCCCCAACCCTCCTCCCTCTCTCCCTCTCTCTCTCTCTCTCTCTCTCTCTCTCTCTCTCTCTCTCTCTCTCTCTCTCTCTCTCTCTCTCTCTCTCTCTCTCTCTCTCTCTCCCTCCCTCTCCCTCTCCCTCTCTCTCTCTCTCTCTCTCTCTCTCTCTCTCTCTCTCCCTCTCTCTCTCTCTCTCTCTCTCCCTCTCTCTCTCCCTCTCTCTCTCTCTCTCTCTCTCTCTCTCTCTCTCTCTCTCTCTCTCTCTCTCTCTCTCTCTCTCTCTCTCTCACACACACACATAGACACAGTAGCCTCTGCTCTGGTAAATTTTGGATGAATTATGAGGATATCCTCAAGAAGACGAGAGCGATAAGGTAATTGCGAAGCTCCAGGTACCACATACCGGACCCACGGTATGTGTATCAGGCCGTGGGGTTCTAGTGTTGACGAATGGGCAGGGGGGGGGGGGGGTTTCCTCTGCTATGACATCATCTACTATTGGTTGGGGGTGTAATATGTTGGTAATTGAGGCATTACCTCAGTGTTGGGAGCGAGGCAAAGTCTGTAGAACAGCGACTATGTCCTGCATCAGGGTCTCACGCTGTGCTCTCGTGCACTCTGGCTGTGGTCCAGGAGTTCTGCCTCAAACGCTTCTCTTCATATGCACAATGAAATCACATTTGATTTCGTGATTTTGCATTTTCTTATCGATACATCACATTGATGTGATTTCACTGTGCAGGTTCTAAACTATTAATGATGTGCAGCGAGCAGGTTATTTATATTGCTCTTATGAGGTTCTTGCTGTCTGTCTTGCTGGAGAAATTTTGAAGAGCAGACTTTAAATCACGTAAAATTACTCCTCTTGTGTCTTTACTCAACCATTCATCACACAAGGAGTGAGCTGGTGTGTTAGCAGCCCTCACTGGTGTAGTGAAGGAACAGAACTGTTTGTCTCTGAGCAATACTGAGGATGTCGGGTCTCACATAACTGTAATACCAAAAAAAATACAAAAAAGTCATGTTGTGTTGTATGATGTGTATCAGGACAGTGGTATAGAACAGTGGTATAGAATGTGTATAGAACAGTGGCAATATTCAGTTTTATCCTCAAGTTAATGATTCTTGTGCATTTTGTGCTCTCTGTTGGCAAATATTCGGTATTTTTGGGGGGGCCCTTCACAGTTACGAGTGGAAAATTACAGTTTTATATATATATATATATATATATATATATATATATATATATATATATATATATATATTATTCTTGTAGTTACTGATGCGTTTCTAAGCTTGGGCGACTCCAGGGAGGTGTAAGTAAAGTATGGACATCAGAACTTTTACATCGCTAAGCGTTGCAGTATTTCAAGTTTCCAGTTTGGCTCTAGAACCTGAGGCTACAGTCGTGACCAGTATCTTTCTTGTGAGCTATTACACTGCAATCACACGTGGCCATGCCTCTTCTCTCTCTCTCTCTCTCTCTCTCTCTCTCTCTCTCTCTCTCTCTCTCTTTCTTTCTCTTCATTCACAAGTTCGTCTTTCCACCATTCCCACCATCTTCCATATCTCTCATCCCTTTGCTCGGTGTTCTCTTTTCCCCCTTCATTTCATTTTCCATTAATTCTCTTTGTTTACTTCTCTCGTTTTAATTTTCCTCCCGTTACTCTCCCATTTTGCTCATACCGTTCCTTCACCCGTCGCCTCCTGCTGCCTGCCTGCACACCCCGGGGGCCTGCACGAACTAAGAACATATTGAGGAAGGCTTGGAGTTCGACCCCTCAACACGTCTGAATCTGGGGCGACTCTTGCCTCCTGGGAACCGGTTTTCTTAAGAGAAATAAGAATAAATATAAAAGTTCGTGCATAAATATCAGAGAATCCGGAGGTGCGCTGATTTCTTCGCGAGTGGTGCCTCAATTTACCTATCTTCCGGCGATAATGATTCGTAGCTATGATAATTAACGTAATCTAATGATACTAATATTTATAATATCATTATCAATAGAGCCCAATACGGACCTAAATGTTCAATGAGGAGCAAACTATATCTGATTCGATGTTTTATCTTCCAAATATTTGTATTTTACAAAATTCACAAAAGACCAAAATTAACACATTTCTACATTCACTGGAACTCCGGCCTTAAGAAACGCTTATTTCTAGTACTTCAGTCAAGTCTTATTGTAGTGAGGATGCTTAGTTATAGTCACTTTAAGAAGTATGGGGGCCTGACAACTGAGTGGACAGCGCTTCGGATTTGTAGTCCTGAGGTTCCGGGTTCGATCCCCGGTGGAGGCCGGAACAAATGGGCAGAGTTTCTGTCACCCTGATGCCCTTGTTACCTAGCAGTAAATAGGTATCTGGAAGTTAGATAGCTGCTACGGGCTACTTCATAGGGGTGTGTATCAAAAAGTAGGCCTGGTCGAAGACCGGGCCGCGGGGACGCTAAGCCCCGAAATCATCTCAAGATAACTGCTACACAGGACATTGGTGTAGCTGTTATTCACTCTTACACAGGACATTGAAGCAGTTGCTATTTATCCAGCCCATACTTCTATAATGAAAGTACTTACAGTAACTATTTGATCGAAAGCGCCAATATAGAGATGGACCGCCAGAAAGTTTTGTATTATTAAAATGTTGACAAACTGGAAACTTTTCAACTGCACATTATTTATATGTGAATGCATTAATACTGGTTATAACCGTAATAATTATTATTTTTACCTTACACATCTGTCATGGTAGTTAATATTTCTGTGACGCTTAAACCACATTTTGTATTACATACAGAAATCACAATAGCGTAATGCATTAAATGAATAAATTCACAAGGGCCGTTGGTAAATCAAGATGATATCCCGGTTGCAATTCTTATTACCATGTCGTAGCTCAGTCGATTGAGGCAACGTCTGGGATGCTCTCGGACGTAGGTTCGAATCCTCGTCACGGCCCATGTGGATTTGTACATTTTGTATGTTTCATTATCTCTTCCAATGCAGATACATGTGAAATAGATTGACTCCCTGGGATGGGAGGTGGGCACCAAGGACCTGGTCAGCTAGATGGGTACCGGAGACATACACAAATATGTGTTTTATCACTGAGAGTGTGCACCCCCATCTTTGAGATGGCAGCAGCAGAGTGGCTGATCAAGCGAACTCAGAAAGGTTTCTCGAGTACTAACCAGTTTTTGTCAGTGATAAGACGTTTTGTTTGACAAAAACCGGGAGATCGAACCTGTAGGAGTGACAGACAGACACACACACACGGGCGTCGTGCTGGTATCCCCTGGGGGAGAGAGGGAGTGGTTGACAGTCCCCCAACCTGTACTCTGGGCTCTGGTAATAAAGAACGAATACACTCCTTCCTCTTCCAATGGCGCGGTGAAGCTCTTTATTTGGCTGTGACACGGCACTGAAGAGGGTTGTTTTTGTTTTATTTGCTTCGCTGACACATTGTTCTTGGACAAATTCTTATTTTTGTTGTTACTTGGGATATTCTTGCTTAGTTGTGATACTGTATTAGGAGAGCTTTATTTCCTTGTGACACTTCACTGTTAGATTATCTCGAGCTTGTGACAGTGTAGAAGAGTGTTACTTGTGTGCTGGTGACACTTGCACTCGGGTATAGAGGCGTGCAGTGTGACACTCGAGCACTCTGACGAGTGACGGCACGCCACACGAGCCTGGTAATTATCACCATTACTATTATTTAATGTTCCTAACTGTACTAACCTTGACACTTTAAAGGCTTAACCAACTAATCAAAGCACGTGCAAAAAAAAAGGAAGCCAATACGAACTCTTACGGTCTCAGGGATAGACAGGTAGAAGGCGTCGATATGAGTTCCTTCTATCGTATCTCAAATGAAAAATAATTGAAAATATATTTAGGATTTTTTTGTTGCAAAACTGCAAGTTAAGGGTCCTCTGGTAGGTTAGGAGGGCAGGAAGTTTTCCTAAGGTTTCAAAACGTTATGAAAACCGTTAATTGAAAGTTTCCTCTCCTAACCTAACCGAATAAGCCGGAGGATTCAAACAGAAAACGGGACAGTACATCACATTCGTGAGCCGATTTCATTTCAAATTAATTAATTAAGTCCATTTTTGTCCATAGTGCATATACCAGCGAAAAACGAACGTTATTTTAAGAGGACGGGTTGTACCAGTTGTACCATCACAGCTGTTCGCCACTCTGGTGGTCAAGTCGAGTTCGAGGCTCCCAGGGTGCAAGTGAATGAAATAATATTTTCAAGTTTATTGTGGTTTGCAATATACATATTATATATTATATATATATATATATATATATATATATATATATATATATATATATGTCGTACCTAATAGCCAGAACGCACTTCTCAGCCTACTATTCAAGGCCCGATTTGCCTAATAAGCCAAGTTTTCATGAATTAATGTTTTTTCGTCTACCTAACCTACCTAACCTAACCTAACCTAGCTTTTTTTGGCTACCTAACCTAACCTTACCTATAAATATAGGTTAGGTTAGGTTAGGTAGGGTTGGTTAGGTTCGGTCATATATCTACGTTAATTTTAACTCCAATAAAAAAAATTGACCTCATACATAGAGAAAAGGGTTGCTTTATCATTCCATAAGAAAAAAATTAAAGTAAATATATTAATTCAGGAAAACTTGGCTTATTAGGCAAATCGGGCCTTGAATAGTAGGCTGAGAAGTGAGTTCTGGCTACTAGGTACGACATATATATATATATATATATATATATATATATATATATATATATATATATATATATATATATATATATATATATTTAATGTGTGTGTGTGGGTCCGAGGGTTTGTTTCCATGTGATAAATAGCTCTGAGGGAGGCTTGAGGGCTATACCATACCAATCACCTGGTCTTTGTCTCATCCATCAACTTCACCCTCGCTTTCACCTCTACTTTCACCTTCTTCTTTCACTCTACTTTCCTCTGAAGGACCACCACTGCCCTCAGCCCTGCCGAGTCTCCCTTCCAGAGGACAAAAACTCGTGTGAACATCAAGTTCTTCACAGTTATGGTCGATGTCCGCAGGCGTCACTTGTCTCACACAGGTACAAGAACATTCATTACTTAGAGGAGCGCTTTCGCCTCTTTACACGACAACTACGGAACTACGTATATAACCTGTTGTTATTGTTATAGATTCAGCTACTCAGAACAAGTTCCAAGTAGCACGGGCTATGGTGAGCCCATAGCTTACCTGGCACAGGAGCGGTGCTGTTATCTGTATATAAACTATCCCCAATTCGTTTTACACCCTCTTTTTTCCTCTCATTCAACACCGCTCCTGTGCCAGGTAAGTCCACTATGGGCTCACCATAGCCCGTGCTACTTGGAACTTGTTCCGAGTAGCTGAATCTATAACAACATCGTTTTATACTAGCTGACGGAAGAGCATTATTCTCACTCATTACCCGCGGCATCTTTTTTGTTTTTGGGGGTATCGAGGGCCCCATGTGTGTCGTCCGCATCACTCAGCCCCCAAGCCACTCTAATTTTTAATTTTGCCCCGAGGGGCGAGTTTATTGGGCAGCGCCACTCATCTTGTGAGTGAACATACCGCCATAGCAGAATGTACAACACTCCCCAATAGGAAGAAAACCCGAGGGTATTGATCCATCTAAAGCAACACAAAACAAATCAAGTCTCTCGTACATAGCCCCATCGCCTTGCCGCCCCCACACAGCGTGAAGCCTACTATGCTACAGGTGCCGAGGAAGTCAATAGCTCGACTATGTAATACTTCCTTCAATGATTTTAGCTGGATACACAAACACACACACAAACATGCGCGCGCCCGAAAGAAGTCGGACTGGCGAACAATAACGAGTGGAGTACCTCAAGGATCCGTGCTGGGATCAATTCTATTTCCTATACACGTAAATTACATGTTTACAGGAGTAGAATCCTACATGTCGATGTTTGCGGATGACGCAAAATTAATGAGAAGAATTGTGACAGATGAGGATTGTAGGATTTTCCAAGAGGACTTGAACAGGTTGCAGAGATGGTCAGAGAAATGGCTACTGGAGTTCAATACGAGCAAATGTAAAGTTATGGAAATGGGATCAGATGATAGGAGACCAAAGGGACAGTACACCATGACGGGGAACTGCCTACCTGTGACGATTCGAGAAAGAGACCTGGGTGTGGACGTAACACCTAATCTATCTCCTGAGGCACATATAAATAGGATAACGACAGCAGCATACTCTACACAGGCAAAAGTTAGAACATCATTCAGAAACCTAAGTGAGGAGGCTTTTAGGGCGCTTTACACTGCCTACATGGGACCAGTCTTAAGAGTATGCCGCGCCATCATGGGAGTCCCCACCTGAAAAAACACATAAGGAAACTGGAAAGGGTTTAGAAGTTTGCGACGAGGCTCGTCCCAGAGTTATGAGGGATGGGATATGAAGAGCGCCTGAAGAAACTGAACCTTACGACACTAGAAAAAAGAAGGGAGAAGGGGGATATAGTAGGAACAAATAAAATACTCAGGGGTATTGACAAACTGGAAATAGATGAAATGTTCACACGTAATATTAACAGAACGAGGGGACATGGGTGGAAGCTGGAAACTCAGATGAATCACAGAGATGTTAGGAAGTTTTCTTTTAGCGTGAGAGTAGTGGAAAAATGGAATGCACTTAACGAGCAGGTTGTGGAAGCAAACTCTATTCATAATGTTAAAACTAGATATGATAAGGAAATGGGACATGAGTCTTTTTAAACAACCGATGGCCAGAAACGCGGGATCCAAGAGTCAATGCTCGATCCTGTAGGCACAAATGAGTACAAATAGGTGAGTACACACACACACACACACACACACACACACACACACACACACACACACACACACACACACACACACACACACACACACACACACACCTCAGGTTGATGCCTCATGTCGTGTTTTATTTTTTCCTCTTCAAGCCGTCTTGAGGGTAATCTGTTATGGTTTTATTCCTTCTTGTTTTCCGTAAGATAAACGTGTCATCCATTTTGTTGTGGTCTCCAAGTGCCCGGGTGAATGAAACGTAATTTGCCTTCTCTAGAAAGACGAAGAGTAAAGGGGGGGGGGACAGAGATTGAAGTAAACAAATACATGAAAGTTTACGAAAAATATAAACTAAAAAAAAACATAAATAAACTTTATTGATCGGATAAGTATTGATTTAGAAGAAAATAACTGTAAAAACTGGTTCTGTAAATCTGGTGATTTATTTATGGAACAGGAAGGTTAGCGGCCGGTAGAATTGAGGTTGGGGCGAGGGGGGGGGGGGGACTGTTTCAAACTGAGGGCTGACATGTACTGGAGTGTGTGTCGGTGCGTTTACTTAGGAGATGCCTCGCATGGGCCTATAAATATAGGCCTTATGCAGTTGCCTTTATTTTATGGGTATTCTTAGATTAGACGATTAACACCAGATTAAGTGACGTGCTGACGACCGGAGCCCACTCTCCCTTCACGCATCAGTCCTCGTCTCAATACTGCACCTCTTGACGGCACCGGTGTTGACCTTCCATTCTCGCTCAGAGGATAGTTGTCTCAGAGTCACTTGACACACCTCCGTCTCGTGGCGCTCTAGTCTAACCAAAGACGTACTGAGCATTCCACCTAATGTATCTAGAGCCGTCACTCTACCCGTGGAAATGTACAATTAGGCTTGTATAGTCCCAAATGTGGCTCACCTCTATATCAACCTACCCCAGGCTTTGCGCCCTGGTAAAGCCACTCCAGACCGACAACCAGAGCGCAACTCCATAGTCTCCTGAGACCGATGGATGCCTACTGCTAGTTCCCAAATAACCACAACAGTTTGGACGCTAGTGTCTGTAGCGTTAACAGTCCAACAGTAACAGTTAACAGACAGTCCAGCAACCAGGAGGCCTGGTCGACGACCGAGCCGCGGGGACACTAAGCCCCGGAAGCACCTCAAGGTAGCCTCAAGGTAGAGTACATATAAGGATGCGTTCAGTTTATGGACGAGATGTATTATGAGGTCATGAAGGTAACGGGCAGGGCGCGTGTCGGCGGTGTCGACCGACCTGCTCGACTCGTTCTCTGACTTACGGCAGTCTTACCTACAATTTGGATCTTGCGTTTTTTATTGTCGTAGAGTCGTGTGCAGGTAGGTTGTGGTGGGTTAGTGGTGAGGGAGGAGTGAGACACAGATAGACAGACAGCCAGTCACACAGACAGCCAGTCACACAGACAGCCAGTCACACAGACAGCCAGTCACACAGACAGCCAGTCACACAGACAGCCAGGTGGACAGAGACAGGCAAATAGGCTGTGTGTAGTACAACCATTAAAGTGTTCCTATACTTCCCCAAAATACAAATTTCTCGTAACTCCCCAAGACAAAGAACGTCGCAATATCCTCTATCTCCCCTCACCAGAACCTCTCCCTTCCCTCACCAGAACCCCTCCCTCCCCTCACTAGAACCTCTCCCTCCCCTCACTAGAACCTCTCCCTCCCCTCACCAGAACCCCTCCCTCCCCTCACCAGAACCTCTCCCTTCCCTCACCAGAACTCCTCTCTCACGAGGTCAAAAAACTCACCAACCAACGTCGAACAAAAAAACATTAATGTCCATTTCACGAACTCTTTTGGAGCCCCAAAAAGCCTCTTTAAATCCTCTGTTGCATAAAGAGGACCGATAACGCGGCACACATAATAAATTCAGTGAGGAAATGCTTTACCTTTCCTTAATTAAGACGTTACACACACTCAACGGACCACTCGCTCAGGTAGAAGACACCGTCGCCCGCTCGTACTACCGGATGGAGCAACCAGTCACCGAGTAATTAGGGCCAGGCAGTTAATTAGTTTAAAGATGGAGGGGTCGGTGTGGAGGGCTGGGGTGAGAAGGGCTGGGGTGTGGAGGGCTGGGGTGTGGTGTGGAGGGCTGGGGTGGGGTGAGAAGGGCTGGGGTGTGGAGGGCTGGTGTGGGGTGTGGAGGGCTGGGGGTGTGGAGGGTTGGGGTGTGGAGAGTTGGGAGCTGGGGTATGGAGGGCTGGGGAGGGGTGTGGAGGGCTGGGGAGGGGTGTGGAGGGCTGGGGTGTGGTGTGGAGGGCTGGGGTGAGGTGTGGAGGGCTGGGGAGTGGAGTGAGTATTCTCTATGTAAGCCAGCTCCCCAGCGTGGAGACAGTACAGGGACATGATAAAATTTAAGTTAACCCCATTCACAACCTCAGACCGAGTCATTCTGCCAGGTATCTCTTCATTAAAAGTCTGGATACATAGATACTGGATACACGGATACATGCTTGTACTCGGGGAAACTTGCTAGACTGTGCCAGGGGCTATCCAATTCATTTCCATTTTGGTTACCATTAGTTGCGTCTCTTAGTAACCTTGCCGAGTAGTGAGTGACATGACACAGAATTCCCAAGCATTTGCGTAAGCACCTACGAAACCTGTGCATTTGTCCTCAAACATGGCGGCATTGTTTACATTCATTAAACAGTCTACGAGCTTCGTAAATTCACAAGCCTAGGTTACTATTCCCGTAATCCACCTCGTAGTGCGTAGGACCTTAAAACTGTTTAACAAATGTAAACACAGCATCTTTGATTGAGAAAAGATGTTTGATTAACCCAAGGATGAGATTAGTTTGTTATGCCAGTAATGAGATTAGTTATGCCAATGAAGGGATGCTCTCGGACGTAGGTTCGAATCCTCGTCACGGCCCTTGTGGGTTTGTTCAAGAGATTAGTTTGTTGCGTAGAGGCCCAAAAGCACCAACTGAGAGCTCAGCACGTCTCGCCACCTGGTGAGCTAGTACAAGTGTCCCCAGGTTAACCCTCCTCAGACGAGAGTGCCTGCGCCATCTGGTGACGCAGCAGCTACATCATTGTTAATGTCAAGACGGGGAAAAAAAGTCGCTCCATGATACACGGTGTCCTTGTGCGCGCCGACCTCCCTCCCACCACCGCCCCCGCCAGGCGTAACTCTGGCGTTCTCAGGGGCGCCCTTGCGTTCTCATCTAGTATTGCTTGCGGGGGTTGAGCTCTGGCTCTTTGGTCCCGCCTCTCAACTGTTAATCAACTGGTGTACAGATTCCTGAGCCTACTTGGCTCTATCATATCTACACTTCAAACTTGTAAGGAGTCAGCCTCCACCACATCACTTCCTAATGCATTCCATCTGTTAACTACTCTGACACTGAAAAAGTTCTTTCTAACGTCTCTGTGGCTCATGTGGGTACTCAGTTTCCACCTGTGTCTCCTTGCTCGCGTACCACCCGTGCTAAACAGTTTATCTTTATCTACCCAGTCAGTTCCTCTGAGAATTTTATAGGTAGTGATCAAGTCTCCCCTAACTCTTCTGTCTTCCAGTGTCGTTTAGTTCCAGTAATCTTTCCTCGTAGCTCATACCTCTCAACTCGGGGACTAGCCTGGTGGCATACCTCTAAACCTTTTCTAACTTCGTTTTGTGTTTGACTAGATGTGGACTCCACGCTGGAGCCGCATATTCCAGTATTGGTCTGACATATGTGTTATATAAGGTTCTGAATAATTCCTTACATGTACTCACCAGGTTGTGGTTGCGGGGGTTGAGCTCAAGCTCTTTGGTCCCGCCTCTCAACTGTCAATCAACAGGTGTAGGCTGAGACACACACGCACATGTGTGCGTGCGCGCGTGTGTGTGCACATGTTACAGCCCCGCTCCTGTGCCAGGTAAGTCCACTACGGGCTCACCATAGCCCGTGCTACTTGGAACTTTTGGTTCCCAGTAGTTGAATCTAAAACAACAACAACAACAACGTGTGTGTGTGTGTGTCCACCTATTTGTACTCATCGATTTGTGCCTGCAGGATCGAGATCTAGTTCTTGGACCCCACTTTTCTAGCCGTTGGTTGTCTAATGCAATGACTCCTGACCTATTTCTCTATTATACCTGCTTTTAAAGTTATGAATGGAGTTAGCCTCTACAATCTGCTCCTTTAAGTCATTCCATTTACTCACTACCCTCACGCTAAAAGAAAACGTTTTAACATCCCTTTGACACATGTGAGTCTCAAGCTTCCATCCGTGCCAACTTGTTCAATTGTTATTCATTGTAAACATTTCCTCTGTTTCTGTGTGTGTGTGGGGGGGAGGAGGGGGAGGGGGAAGAGGGTGTGTGTGTGTGGGGGGGGTGGAGGGGGAAGAGTGTGTGTGTGTGTGAGGGGGGGGAGTGTGTGTGTGTGTGTGTGTGTGTGTGTGTGTGTGTGTGTGTGTGTGTGTGTGTGTGTGTGTGTGTGTGTGTGTGTGTGTGTGTGTGTGTGTGTATAACTACTAGGCCAACTACTGACCATCCCTCAGAAACTGTCTAACTCCCAGGTATCTATATACTGCTAAGATTTACAGCTACGTGAACTAAGGCTTCTGTTAAGGTGAACTGAACAGGTGAAAGAAAACTTCCAACTTGTTTCTGCTCCGAACGGGATTCGAAATCGCATCTTACATTGAGATTCAATGTAATTCATTAGTCTCTTTCTCTCTCTCTATCTCTCTCACAAAATATAATATTACGAAAAGATTAACAATTATCAAAACTTTATGGAAAACAAATCCACCGATTTTCAGATTTCATCTGAATCTCACGGGGTAGCTGTAGGGGCCTTTGTTTCTCAAAGGAAGGCAATATGGCCAACCTCAACAAGCCTATGACAGTCGTATACCACCCAATTGTCTTCTTGAAAAGTTGGAAGAAGTTAGCCCCAGACGTCTGGCCTCCAACCCTGGACAGACAGATATACAAATAGACAGACATTCCACACACACGACAGGGTGGGCGTGTGTGTGGAATACAGGTACCCACGCCAGGGGCGGGGTGGGCGTGTGTGGGGAAGACGGGTACCCACGCCAGGGGCGGGATGGGCGTGTGTGGGGAAGACGGGTACCCACGCCAGGGGTGGGGTGGGCGTGTGTGGGGAAGACGGGTACCCACGCCAGGGGTGGGGTGGGCGTGTGTGGGGAAGACGGGTACCCACGCTAGGGGCGCGGTGGGCGTGTGTGGGGAACACAGGTACCCACGCCAGGGGCGGGGTGGGCGTGTGTGGGGAAGACGGGTACCCACGCCAGGGGTGGGGTGGGCGTGTGTGGGGAAGACGGGTACCCACGCCAGGGGCGGGGTGGGCCGGGTAATGATGTGCCTACCAGTGACGTCACACATTCCTGATTACATCCACTCACGCGTCATCAATATTACAGACCTCTTATGCCTTTGGTTATGTCAGGTTTGGTAGTGGGAATAAATTAACCCAGGGTAAATACTGGCCTTAAGAGTTTCATCTGAAACAACGTACTGGAGTGAACGATATGGAAGAAAATGCAAGATTGAACCAGTGAAGAGCAGAGGTGCCATAGGCACAATCAGAGAACACTGTATAAACATCAGAGCGACTATAAGAAATATTGCCGGAACAACCGTGGACATCTTCACGAGAAAACTGGACTGTTTTCTAAGAGAAGTTCCGGATCAGCCGGGCTGTGGTGGGTATGTGGCCCTGCGGGCCGCTCCAAGCAACAGCCTGGTGGACCAAACTCTCACAAGTTGAGCCTGGCCTCGGGCCGGGCTTGGGGAGTAGAAGAACTCCCATAACCCCATCAACCAGGTACCAATTATAGTGAACATTAAGGCCAAACCCTGCAGGTATATTAGTCAAAATAAAGTATGAAAGCAAAAGTAAACTCTTAGTCTACCTCCACATGGGTAGAGTAGACTGTCTTGGGTAGAGTAGAGTAGTCTTGGGTACCCCCCCATGGTGAAGGTACCCTAGACAGTTTACCCCTAGGGTACAACCCTTACATCTAGGGTTCAGGGAGTGGGGGAGGTAAGGTAATTGTTAGGTGAAAGCGCTTAGCCAGTAAGACTATGTAGCATGGATAGTATATGAAGATAGGATAGCAGGGAGGATAAGATGACGGGATAGTAGCGATGATATGATGACGGGATAGGAGCCAGGGTATTAGAGGACTGAGTGGAGGAACGGTGTGTAATCACTTGAACCATTGGAGATCGAACCCTGGCCTGAAGGAGCGATGTCCGCGTTGTTCCAACAAGACCCAGTGAATTCCTTCGTGTGAGGAAGGATATGGTGAACAGGTGGGTGTGGAGGGCAGGGGGTGGTGAACAGGTGGGTGTGGAGGGCAGGAGGTGGTGAACAGGTGGGTGTGGAGGGCAGGAGGTGGTGAACAGGTGGGTGTGGAGGGCAGGGGGTGGTGAACAGGTGGGTGTGGAGGGCAGGAGGTGGTGAACAGGTGGGTGTGGAGGGCAGGGGGTGGTGAACAGGTGGGTGTGGAGGGCAGGAGGTGGTGAACAGGTGGGTGTGGAGGGCAGGAGGTGGTGAACAGGTGGGTGTGGAGGGCAGGAGGTGGTGAACAGGTGGGTGTGAAGGGCAGGAGGTGGTGAACAGGTGGGTGTGGAGGGCAGGGGGTGGTGAACAGGGTGGGTGTGGAGGGCAGGGGTGGTGAACAGGTGGGTGTGAAGGTAAAGGGCTGAAGGGGTGTATCGTTAAGGTGTCGTTGAGGATGTCTGATAAGGGGAGTGTCGTTGAAGCAAGTGGGTAAGGGGATGTTGTTGAGGTAAGTGGATAAGGCAGTGTCGTTGAGGTAAGTGGATAAGGCAGTGTCGTTGAGGTAAGTGGATAAGGCAGTGTCGTTGAGGAAACTAGGTAAGAGCACAGATGTATCTCTGGCTACGGTGTGGAAGGAAAGTACAGGTCACATCCGACCTTCACTCGTTGTTAGTACCAGCTGTAGTGGGTCGTTTTGGTTGTATTCTACAACTGCAGTGGACTTACGTGGGTTATAATGTATTTTGGTTTACGGGTGGGGAGGGGTTATGGGAGTAAGAAGTGAAGTGACACGAAAGTTTAGTATATTTTTAAATTAACCACTATAGTCCTCTTTGGTCATGTTCATCTGAGCAGCGGCGACGGCAGCTGTAGTGAGCAGCGGCGACGGCAGCTGTAGTGGGCAGCGGCGACGGCAGCTGTAGTGGGCAGCGGCGACGGCAGCTGTAGTGGGCAGCGGCGACGGCAGCTGTAGTGGGCAGCGGCGACAACAGCTGTAGTGGGCAGCGGCAACGGCAGCTGTACTGGGCAGCGGCAACGGCAGCTGTAGTGGGCAGCAGCGACTGCAGCTGTAGTGGGCAACGGCGACGGCAGCTGTAGTGGGCAGCGGCGACGGCAGCTGTAGTGGGCAGCGGCGACGGTAGCTGTAGTGGGCAACGGCGACGGCAGCTGTAGTGGGCAGCGGCGACGGCAGCTGTAGTGGGCAGCGGCGACGGCAGCTGTAGTGGGCAGCGGCGACAACAGCTGTAGTGGGCAGCGGTGACGGCAGCTGTAGTGGGCAGCTGGTGTAGTCTGTGTGGTTCTACAGTGTGCAGTGATCCATGACTAAGGTCGTCTGGACGACTACTGTGTATGGGGGAGGGTGAAGTGTGTGGTCGGCTACCCCCCCCCCCCTCACCCTAGGGACACCAGCGTGGTCAAAATAAAAAAAATAATAAGAATTGTGATTATCTATCAAGTGTAAAGAAGTTTACTTTCCCCCCAAGTGGGAGTGGTCAGCGCACTGCCAGCTAAGACGGACTGAAGAACTCTGGTTTATCACCGCTACGGAGACCAGCCACTTCATTTAGGGACAAGTATGTGAGCTGAAATGTCAAACATCGGCCACAAAACAATGTACTTTGTAACTCAATACACAGCTATTTGCATTCCAGAGTGCGAGCTGGGCCAGTTGGTGGCTGGAGCTGGAAGCGGTGGTGACACGCGGGCTCCGCCTCCCGCAGATGGTGAACCCGAGAACCTGTCCGACTCCGCCCACTTCCTGCCTCATTGGCTGGCGGGACGAGTGGCGACCAATGAGCGCGGGACTAGCGGCAGAGGCGGGGGAGCCGTGGAAGGAAGCACCAATGAGCGCGCGTCTCCCAGAATGGCAGCTGTGTGGCGCAAAGCCCCGCCCCTACGTCACAGCAGCTCTCACTACCTCTCCGGGACTCCATTACTACCGCGGGAGGCGCGACAGCAACACGGTGAGCGAGCTCTCTCAAGGACAGATTCATTCATCTGCGCGTTGAGCATGACCAAGGTTGCTGCTGTTTAGTGATTGTGACGGTGAACTTCCTTGCATTTCTCAGTGGTGTAACTCGTTTGAATGTGAGAGACATAATGGTTCTCGGCCTGGCAGCAAACGTAAGTGCTTCCTCAGGGAGCAGCGTTGGTGGGTCTGGCGGCCCTGTGGTTCCCACTCCGATTGTGGCGTTGCCCTCACTCTCCTTCACCGCCGCCCAGGTGGCCGCCGTCTGCGAGACTCTGGAAGAGAGTGGCGACATGGAGCGACTTGGACGCTTCTTGTGGTCGCTGCCGGTGGCTCACCCGCACCTCCACGACCTCAACAAACACGAGGCGGTGCTGCGAGCGCGCGCCCTCGTCTCCTTCCACGTGGGCAACTTCAGGGAGCTCTACGCGATAATGGAGTCGCACAGATTTTCCAAATCGTCGCACGCGCGTCTGCAGGCACTGTGGCTGGAGGCGCACTACCAGGAGGCTGAGCGCCTCCGGGGCCGCCCGCTGGGGCCGGTTGACAAGTACAGAGTCCGCAAGAAGTTTCCCTTTCCCAGGACCATCTGGGACGGCGAGCAGAAGACTCACTGCTTCAAGGAACGCACAAGATCCCTTTTGAGAGAGTGGTACCTCCAGGACCCGTACCCCAACCCCAGCAAGAAGAGGGAGCTGGCCTCGGCCACGGGTCTCACCCCTACACAAGTCGGTAACTGGTTCAAGAACCGCAGGCAGCGAGACAGAGCAGCAGCTGCTAAGAACAGGTAAGCCGTGTAGTTGTGTCTCAAGAGCAGCTGCGGCCAACCATATATGTTTTAAGTGTAAAAGTTCAATAGAATTGGGAGTTATCAACGGCCAACGTTGTGGAAGTCTTGGTGTTTTTAACGCTAGAGCTCTTTAAGGATCGATTACGTTATCATAAGTTTGACATGATAAACACGTCACTCCAATTTATCATTAAAATTATGTAATTTGTATATATCTGGTTTGAGAGTAAATTAGAATCTGTGGAGTCCCCGCTCAGACGTAATATAGGGTGGTAATTAGAGCGGATCACTGCGGACAGGCCAGCTAAATATTATCAAGGACGTTAGGCTCTTGCTCAATACTCTCCCCTAACATGAGAGATGACCCGGAAAATCCTCCCGGTGCGACCCACAGTTAATAACAGGCGAGGGACGGTAATCCGGGTTTAACGTGAGTTTAATGCATGCCATAAAGCGGGTTTTGTGCAGCTGGTTCAGTTTAATATATTAGAGGAGCAAATGGCTTTGCAATACTCCCATTGCAATTGAATTATTTATTTCATTATTTATTTCCCTGGCAATTATTTTGAACGTTGACTAACTCTGGCCACATTGGACCGGAAGAGTGACGGATTAAAAACATGAGTTAGATAAAGTGCTATGTAATTATGAGCTCCCTTCTCTAGGTGTTTACCCCTCTCTACATGGCCCACGGGCCCATCATTATGACCCAACCACCCTCCTTGTGTAAACCACCGTAGCTAAACACAGTAACAGTGTACACACATCTCCCCGCCTTTGCTTTCCCCTCTCTCATTACGGCCGTATTGAGGGTGCTCTGAAAGAACAATAGCTGATTACCGCTGAAGAATCGCAAGGTTACATAAAGAACCCTTTTGTTCAACGTCCGCCAGAGACAGCGTCGTCGGATCGACAGGACCGAATTTATTCACCGCTGTTGTTATTATCAGGAAATGTTTGAAGTGTTCGCGTTGTGTCAAGTGGCTTGGGTGCTCTAGGGCTCGGAGCGTGTGTTGAGCGCGGCCCGTATTTCTACAGCCTGGGGCGTCGCGTGCTACCGAAACTGACGCTCTTATATGGGTTGAGTCTTGTGCGCGATCAGTGACTCCAACAGCGTGTAATCGCTTAGATTGTCCAGCACTTAACCAAAGGGTCCAGATGGTGGATTTTGAGCACGGCGTAAGCCGCTGAAAGCAAGCACACGGCTTAGATGTGCGCGAGTTCTGAGCTTTAGATTTTGATCTCATCAACGGCACGGACTCACCTCAGCTCATAGGCGATATTTGGGCGCTTCTGTGAAACATAAGCGTCGGGAGATTGACGACATTGATGAGAGCAGGGGGCGCAGTGGGTGACGTCCTCAGACGTCCGCACTCCAAAGAAAACTGACCGGTTATTATTATTAACTCTTAAAGACGCAGAAGAAATTATTTAATTGATTCCAGCTATATTATAATCATTCTCTATATCGCAAAAATATATTTATAATCAATAAAACGGTATTATTTATTATATGGAATATCTTATTTCATGTGATAATATCATTGGCAATTTTTTTCAATTATTTGGACATTATTTTTCGCAACTAATTTAATGAAGAACAATTAACGTTATTAACTACTATTGCCAGTATTAAAATGATTATTACTTTTTGTTTGACTAAAAGGGAATATCAAAGGGTCCACTCAGCCTCAACAACACCAACATTGTTAACATAATGCAACTAATGTTATAATTACTACTGAAGGAATTATGATAATATGCTGTGCGACTATTATTATTATTATTATTATTATTATTATTATTATTATACAGCAATTATATTAATTAACAAAGGATTCAAATCACATTCCAGCTATCAATTTATTTTTTCGTTATAATTTATCTCAAATATGTCTTCGTATATTTACTTAGTGTTGGAGATAATTAAAAATCATTAATCATGGCAAACGAAGATAATAAGTAACAAAATAATAATAATAATAATAATAATATAAAAATAATTATAGCAATATCAATAATAATAATATAAAAATAATGATAATACTATTATAAATAATAATAATAATATTTTTATAAATAATAATAATCATGTAATTAGTATAATAATTAAAATAATTATAATAAAAATGAAATATATCGTAAATTTACGAGAAGTCTTGATGGACTGTGCGAGAAGGGCAGGAGTAGCGGGGGTCACAACGCCAGGTGTAGGAGCAGGAGTAGCGGGGGTCACAACGCCAGGTGTAGGGGCAGGAGTAGCGGGGGTCACAACGCCAGGTGTAGGGGCAGGAGTAGCGGGGGTCACAACGCCAGGTGTAGGGGCAGGAGTAGCGGGGGTCACAACGCCAGGTGTAGGAGCATGATAGAGGCACAACGCCAGGTGTAGGAGCAGGAGTAGCGGGGGTCACAAAGCCAGGTGTAGGAGCAGGAGTAGCGGGGGTCACAACGCCAGGTGTAGGGGCAGGAGTAGCGGAGGTCACAACGCCAGGTGTAGGAGCAGGAGTAGCGGGGGTCACAACGCCAGGTGTAGGAGCAGGAGTAGCGGGGGTCACAACGCCAGGTGTAGGGGCAGGAGTAGCGGGGGTCACAACGCCAGGTGTAGGGGCAGGAGTAGCGGGGGTCACAACGCCAGGTGTAGGAGCAGGAGTAGCGGGGGTCACAAAGCCAGGTGTAGGAGCATGATAGAGAGGGGCAGAAGTAGCGGGGGTCACAACGCCAGGTACAGGGGCATGATAGAGAGGGGCAAGGGTAGCGGAGGTCACGCCAGGTGTAGGGAGCATGACACGCACGCTTCCCTCGTCTTGTAATGTGGTATAATTACGCCATTAGCGTAATTAAATAAAAACCCGCATTTTCGTTAGTCAAGATGTAATTCCACGAGGTTGTGTGTTTATCGCTGTGAGGTGTAATGAGGGCTCCTCACTTCTCAGTTATTGATGCTCTCTCTCTCTCTCTCTCTCTCTCTCTCTCTCTCTCTCTCTCTCTCTCTCTCTCTCTCTCTCTCTCTCTCTCTCTCTCTCTCACGCATTCCTTCATATTCATAGAAAATTATTACGGTCACTCAAATCGTCGTTCAAAGACAAACATTATATATATATGCGAACAAGTTTGAATGGTCCCCAAGCATATATGCGACTGAAAACGGAGTCGTGTATATGTATATATATATATATATATATATATATATATATATATATATATATATATATATATATATATATATATATATATATATATATTATATATATATATATAGATATATTTTATATATATATAGATATATTTTATATATATCTATATATATATATAAGACATTATTTTTTTACATATCGAGAGCCCATAGGCTAAGCACAGCTGGTGTGAGAGAGTTACGTGATGCCTTACCGTGTGGTGTGCATGGCTGAGCGCTCACTGACCTTGGCCGGCCGCTGCCACCACATCAACAGCACTTGTACTCCTCAGCCGCTAACCCAGCCATCAATAAACGGATAAGTGAATAAATAACCGGCCTAATGACGTGTGGGGAGGATGGGTTGTCTGCTAGATGCAGCCATCACCTTATTTACTTTGATTTATTGCAGGGACCCCCCCTCTCTCTCTCTCTCTCTCTCTCTCTCTCTCTCTCTCATCTTTATAGAATATTTGCTTATCACCGTAATCATCGATACCATTTTTGCATATATCAAAAGCAAGCATACTTAATGTGTTATTAAAGTTTATTATTAATAATAGTGGTAGTAATATTAGTGGCAAAAATAGTAATAGTAGAAGTTCTCCTCAATTGAAACAACCACAACAAACACTACAGCAATATTTACAAACACTAATCTTCACAGTAGTAGTGACATTGGTCTGGTGTTGGGCTCAAGGCCTACCAACCGCTGCACGATCATTAAGGCCAACACAATCACTCACTGACCAACCAGCATGTATACTGTCGACCTTAATATAGTCCAGCACTAATAAAGTAAACTCATCACGGTATATACGGAGGCTGTGCATCACGGTATAAACCTGACGAAGGCTGTGCATCACGGTATATACCTGACGGAGGCTGTGCATCACGGTATATACGGAGGCTGTGCATCACGGTATATACCTGACGGAGGCTGTGCATCACGGTATATACGGAGGCTGTGCATCACGGTATAAACCTGACGGAGGCTGTGCATCACGGTATATACTTGACGGAGGCTGTGCATCACGGTATATACCTGACGAAGGCTGTGCATCACGGTATATACCTGACGGAGGCTGTGCATCACGGAATATATACCTGACGGAGGCTGTGCATCACGGTATATACCTGACGGTGGCTGTGCATCACGGTATATACCTGACGGAGGCTGTGCATCACGGTATATACCTGACGGAGGCTGTGCATCACGGTATATACCTGACGGAGCCTGTGCATCACGGTATATACCTGACGGAGGCTGTGCATCACGGTATATACCTGACGGAGGCTGTGCATCACGGTATATACCTGACGGAGGCTGTGCATCACGGTATAAACCTAGCGAAGGCTTCGCATCACACCAATAGTTTACAAATAATTATTTATGGCTGGTATTTAAACGAACGTTGAACGGCTTAAGGAATTTGTTGGCAAATCTTGTAAAAACAATGTGAGGGAAGCGTGGTTTAGAGAGGATTGACGAACTTTTTTAGTTTTGTAGCATGTATATATATAATTTTTTTTAGGGATGAATATAGGCAAAATTAGTTCTTTTAGGCTTTTGGTAAATCTATGGATAAGCGAATGCCTTATTTTGGCTAAACAAGTTTAATTTTTGTTTTTATTTTCTGGCTGATAAAAATCTGGCAGAAACCGTATAAAACATTTATATTTATTTAATATCTATATTGATATAAACTTAATTATTTGAGAGCTATTTAATAGTTGACTAAAGAGAAGGGTACATTATTTAGTTTCATATTAATTTTGTACTTTGTGGTTCGTCTTGGAATACTGTGGTAGTTCTGGTAATACTGGCAGCACTTAATTAGTAATACTATAATAGGCTGTGTTGGTAATATTGTTAACGGTGGGAGAGTTTGTTGTAGCGGTACAAGCAGTGGTTATCTTACACGCGGGTTCGATCCCCGTTTTGCTCCAAGACTTTCTCATTAGCAGTGGTAATAATATTAATGGAGAAGCTTACTACAGTTCCGTAGTGCTTAAATGAAGAGAAGTAAAGTTCCAAAATATATGTGTAAGTGCATTAAAATAAATTTAATGTAACTACCAAACAAATATTCCCATTATAGGTGCCAAATAACTTCAACTCTCACATTATTACACATTAGGTAACTCGTTTTGGCAAGGAGTTCTCGATCAAAATAACCGCTGTAAGAAGGTATACTGTAAGAAGAACACAGTAGGTATACTGTCAAGTGGTATACTGTCAACCTTCGCCTACAACCCGCACTCGCTTCTGATCGCTACAGAAACGTACACCTCCAGCTAGCAATAACGTAATTAACATAAGTTATTCGTAATAATAATAATAATAATAATAACGATTTGTAGTTCACTCTATGTTGACAGTAATTGCAGTAACATTCACGTGATACAGTTAGACGAAGACCTAGCCAGGACGTCAAAGACAACTTCCTTAAAGACTACCTCAGACCGCAGTTTCAAGAAATAATTAGTGCCATGTAACCATAAGGAAAGCCAAATTCAAGAAAACATAATGTTACAACCCCACGAAACTAGTCAAAATATTAGTCCAGTAGCCTAATAGTTACAAATGTACAAAGAAAAATAGACTATCATGTATCCTATATGAAAAGCAGCTGCACTACAGCCATTGTAACCATTGGAAACTGCGCCAGCCCCAACATGTAAATACAGTAATAATGAATATGTAACACTAGTAATGATGGCACCGATTACAATCAAGTAAGGTGTTTTACAACTTTCAAAATGAGGAGAACTTTATTAATTTACGGTCCAGGGAGTGTGAGCGGCGTCGAGGTCCTCATGGCCGCTTCCTCTATCACCCTCCCTCCCCCTTCATCTCCCCCCCCCTATTCTCTACTCCCTTTTTGTGTAGAGAAGGGCGATGGAGGGGTTTACTGGTGATCTCTCAACCCTCTCCGTGATGTGGTGATACCGGTCGCCTCTCATCGCACTGAAGTGATGGGGAAGGAAGGGGATGGGTGATGCCAGCCGCCCCTCACTGGAATGATGGGGGGGGGGGGGGTAAGGGGGTTGGCTCTCATGTCGATGAATCGAGGGGACGTGTCATCTCCCCATTCATCAGTGAGTCTCAACCGCACCTTGTGGCATCGAAGACTCCTGGAACCCACCTCAAGAACGCTGTTTGATGTTGTTTTAGATTCAGCTACTCGGAACAAAAAGTTCCAAGCAGCACTGGGCTATGGTGAGCCCGTCCCGTACCTGGCACAGGAGCAGGGCTGTAACTTGTCAAGAACACTTCTCTCCCTCTTTCTTAATGTGGCGAAAAGCAAGACGCTCTCACCTATTTCTGTTCTCCATTCCTCCCACCCATCCCTTGTTCATCCCCTTCCACTTCTTTCCCTCCCACCGCAGCTGTCCCCTGGATGTACGATAGAAACTTCCGCAAATACTTCCTATATGTAGTTTCCGGCTATATTGATTAATTTAATACACACAATACAGAAATTCAACATAATTATTGATGTGTGTGGCCTTTTTTATTTTATTAATTCCTCTAAAATTATTGAGGATAAATATTTTGTTGTTTATTTTTAAATAGTTTGTGGTTAATGGTCTCCATTCTTTCTTTTCGCAGTTGATGTAAAGACAATTTTTTTTAAGCAATTAACTTAAATTTAAACATATAAAGATTGAAATATGGAAATATGTGAAACAAGAATAAACACACACACACATATATATATATATATATATATATATATATATATATATATATATATATATATATATATATATATATATATATATATATATATGTGTGTGTGTGTGTGTGTGTGTGTGTTTATTCTTGTTTCACATATTTCCATATTTCAGTCTTTATATGTTATTCTTTGAACTCCGACGCCCCGGCGTCGGAGTTCAAAGAAATCTATAGCCTCAGAAAAACAAACTTCCCTATAATTCCTCTTAATGTCCACATTTGATAACCAATCAGATATGTAACTGTCTAACCTTGTATAATAAAGTGTACAACAATAATTAAACAGAGGGGTGGTAGGAGGTGGTGGTAAATTTCTCAAGATAGGAGAAGCAAATACTCATACGTATTAGACTCAAACGGCAAATTTTTCTCTGGATGCTCTTTATTCCCTTGTAGGAGGGACTTGCAATTGTAGGGTATATATATATATATATATATATATATATATATATATATATATATATATATATATATATATATATATATATATATATATATATATATATATATATTATATTATTATAAAATAATGTCTTGTTCTTCTAGCATTACTGCGTCAAAATAATGTCTTGTTCTTCTAGCATTACTGCGTCAAAATAATGTCTTGTTCTTCTAGCATTTCTGCGTCAAAATATTTCTCCAAACTAAAATTTACTTCACAACTTTAATAGCTCGCGGCTTCGGCTGTTAGATAAACTTAGCGATAGTTGAGGTTAACATAACGATAGTTGAAGTAAACTTAGTGATAGTTCAGGAAACTTTGCGATAATTGAGGGAAACGTAGTTATAGTTGAGATAACCTTAGCGATAGGTAAATTAAACCTAGCGATAAAATAAATCAAGCGATAATTTAGGTAAAAATAGCGATAGCTGGGGTAAACTTGCAACAACTGAGGTAAACTTCGACGAAGCGCCCGCAGGATTTTTGTTGATGATGAGAAGTGTAGACTAAGTGATGGTTCATACACATTTATTGAAATCAGAGGCAAATTTTTCTGATACTGTAAAATTCCAAATTTATCATAAACAGCAGTTTCTACGAGACAGATTTAAATATTAAGTGTGAAGTCTTGAGTTAATATTAACAACAATAATAATTATTATTACAATGTTTGTTTATAATAATATAAATAATATTAGTATTATTAACTGAACTAATATTAATAATAGTAGAAAGTAGATGTAATAATAGCACTATTATTAGTATTGTTATAAAAAAAACACACATATGTATTTATATATTTTATGTAAAGATTTGAACTACACCAAGTCTTTCGCTCTCACCTAAGTGCATTATCAAGGTCAGAGTGTATAGTTTGAACGACACTTGCATCTCAACGACTAATACCTAGAGTCATTGGTATTAGGTCGTTGCGATGAAATTGTCCAAACCATATATTCAGATCTTGATAATACACCCAGGAGAGAGCGAAAGACTTGGTGTAGTTCAAATCTTTACATAAAATACATACATACGTGTTTTTTTTTTATCTCATGCTATTAAGTCTGTAATAAGACATTACCTTTATTTAATAGTAGTTGTAATAACAGTGAACGTAAGAGTAGCAGTTAAGAGTAGATAATGAATCAGATAATGAGTAATGATAACAGAAGTAGCTTGAGTAATATTAATAGAGTAGGTTGTTTTTATTGATTGTGTTGTCTTCTTAAATTCGTTCGTATTACTGACATCGTTAAAGAAACAGCTGTTTATTACAATCATTGACAGTCATTGTACCAACGGCGCTATATGCCTTGTTTAATTGCTACTGATTTGTTGCGTTCTTGGGTGGCGTATAGCCAAGATTTCAGCGTATATTTTCTATATCTGTCTGTTGGTTAGTTGTTTGTAACTGTCTGTAGCTGTTTATAGCCCTATGTATTTATCTCTCTCTGAAGCTGTATGTATCCATATGTATGTCTGTATCCCCATGTATGTCTTTATATCTCACTATTTGTCTGTTCTTCTTCTTTGTATATGTGTAATGTTTTCTCTGTATTTCCATTTACACATCTTTATATATCGGTTTTCACATATCTGTTTATATGTCATCATATTTTTGTATCTGTCTCTCTGGTCAGTATATTATATATATATATATATATATAATATATATATATATATATATATATATATATATATATATATATATATATATATATATATATATATATATATATATATATTGTGGGGATCCATAGCCTCGGAGAAGAAAATAAAGAGTATTCAGAGAAGACCTTGTGGATTCTCACTGAACACTTTAATATATAAATCTATGTATGTGTGTGTGTGTGTGTGTGTGTGTGTGTGTGTGTGTGTGTGTGTGTGTGTGTGTGTGTGTGTGTGTGTGTGTGGGGCCAGGCCCTGGTGGAAAACGTACATGTGCGTCTTTGCTACACGGAGACCCAACTAGTGGACACAACTCGGACCCACGGACACATACACAAGTTCTAATTGCAGAAACTGACCAGCCAATCACAAGTTAGATTCATGAATAGCAAACTATTTGTTAGATAAACACCGACTCTGTCTACGTTATGGTGTTCCTGCACCAGCAAGGTCTTCTATAAATGCCTTTTATTCTCTTCTCCGAGGCTATGGGTCCCCACACTTGTACCAGTGGTGGTAACTTTTATCTCTCTCTCATATATATATATATATATATATATATATATATATATATATATATATATATATATATATATATATATATATATATATATATATATTATTTATTTATTTATATGTAGTACCCATCTTCCTAGTACTACCTTCACCACCTTCCATCCTAACAATATAATATGCAATTCTTAGTGACGATGGATTTTTTTTACATGGCGAAATTTGAAATGAGTGGAATTTACCATTTAATGCAAACGGGGGACACGGTGCTCAACCCGGACAACTGTGTAAAGTTTCGTGAGGCTAGCCCTAAGCATCTGGCTGCCTACTTTGGACAAACGTATATTCCTCCCACTTAATGTTCCTGTTCACCTAGCAGTGAATAAGTACCCAGGAGTAGTCAGCTTGTTGTGGGAATACATCATGAAGAGGGTCAGTAGTTCGTCCCAACGGGGGAAAACGATATATCTATATCTGAAAACTGTCATGTATATATATACACTTGCTGCCTGTTCCCAATACAATTAATTATATTAGATTTAACTATATATTCAGACTTTAGCCTTGTGATTTCTAAAACTGACAGACCAAACAGCACCATTGTCGTCGACTGAGGCAGCCACTCAGCACCTGAATACTACGTCTCGCTGCCCAATGAGAGCCGCCGTTGTCGTGGTGGTAACCATCCACTCAGGACGTGGCGCAGGCCAGCTACTCAGCGGCCAGCCTTCGCCCCTCGCCGACCAATGGGCGCTTCTCTAGTCGTGTACAGCAGCCGCTCAGGGACTTTGTTTACTGCAGCGCGGCTACCAATAGCAGCCGGCGTCATGGTCTCCACCAATGTCCGTAATGTCCTGTGTCGTTGTTGTCCGGTGTCGTGGTGTCCGGCGTCGTTGTGTCCGGCGTTATGGGGTCCGGTGTCGTGGTATCCGGCGTCGTGGTGTCCGGTCTTGCGATGTCCGGCGTCCTGGTGTCCATGTGGCAAGCAAGAGATCTTGAACTCACACACTTAATACAAGTTCGATCAAGCGGCTGATTTGTGCTGCGGTTCCTTTGGCGTCACTGACGTTACCTCGCAACTCAGGCTCAGCACTCGCACTGCGAGAGGACGCGGGATCGAACCCCTGGTAGGGGCGGAACAATTGGGCACTGTTTACCCTGCAGTTATTGGGACACGGATGTAACACCAATAACGGATCATGTTATGGGTGTAACACGGTGCTGAATAATATAACAGCCGGCCTCCATAACTGGCTCAAGGCATGAATCCCTTCATAACAGGAGCACCAAAGTTAGTGGTAGCAGTGATTATATTAAAATATATGTCTGGTATAATTTCTACCACAAACGTGACTATTTATACAATGCTAATTCTCGAAAATTGCACATTTTCCTGTCTGTCCTAGTTATTTTGCCTGTCCTACTTAGACAGGGCTTGAGATCTCATGGTGAGTTACTGACCATAGTGAATTATTGATCACAGTGAGTTACTGAGCATAGTGAGTTAGGTGCGGCGGCATAAACAATGACAGTTGAAATAGAGGAAGCTACAACGGCACAGGTTGGCCAGGTACTGTCTGATAGTTCGTGTTCCTGGTGCACATTGCTGCTATTAGGCAATGATAAGTAGTGCTTTTGTGGCACTACTGATACATTATATATATATATATATATATATATATATATATATATATATATATATATATATATATATATATATATATATATATATATATATATATATATATACATACATATACATACATACTTCAGCCACGTTATTGTGACTCATCGCCTGTACATATACATATATTTTACATCTACATATATGTATATGCAAATGAACCACGTTGAAATATCATTTGAGCGCTTTCGGCCACTCACATATAGTCAGTATTAACTGGGGACACTTATATGTATAGTCAGTATCAAACTTTTAGTTGCAGGTTACTAAAAAATAAAGGGCCATAATTTAGTCAAGAATAAGTATCCTCTCTTCCTGTTACATCTAATTAAATGTTCACTACTCAATGTGTTAACGAGCCGTGAGTCTGACCATGGAGGGCCATGTCTGTGATTGTGCTCAGGATGGTAGTGATGACCGCCTGAGGTGCCTGACAGCTGAGTGGACAGCGCTTCGGGATTCGTAGTCCTGAGTTTCCGGGTTCGATCCCCGGTGGAGGCGGAGACAAATGGGCAAAAAGTTTGTCACCCTGATGCCCCTGTTGCCTAGCAGTAAATAGGTACCTGGGAGTTAGACAGCTACTACTGGGCTGCTTCCTGGGGTGTGTGTAACAAAATGGAGGCCTCGGTCGAGGACCGGGCCGCGGAGACGCTATGCCCCGAAATTATCTCAAGATAACCTGACCGGACCCCCAGCTGTCGTACGTCCTCCCAACTAACAGTTCGCGTTCTTTACGTTATGATAAACAACGTTACAAATGCAGTCTACTGCGAACAGTAACGGCTAACAAATATCTTCACGTTTTCTAAGCGTCGGTAGGTTTGGTGTGTTGTTTGACTTTATACGTTTCTGGCTAGGTTAGGAGGCTGGAATATTTACGGAGCGGCCAATCAAGAGAACGGGGCTGGATTGCGAGGGGGGAACAAAATCCGTGTGCGGAGCAGAGACGTGAATTTATAGCACGAAGTTGTGCAGTCTGGTTTAGCAACAATAACACCAAACAGAGGAAGTCAGCGTCCCCGGAGTTGGGTTGAACACGTCCCCGGAGTTGGGTTGAACAAGACTTTGTTTGTGAACATGTGGCATGTGTAGGGAGGCACCGTTGTCTCTTCATGGTTGACAACAGATGCAGAGTTTTGTATCGGGGGGGAGCAGTCATCTGTTGCCAAGGGAGGGATCGAGCAGGTTCGCGGGAATTTCACGTGTTTTGCCAGAAAACACAGTTCCAGCCCCGCTCCTGTGCCAGGTAAGTCCACTACGGGGTCACCATAGCCCGTGCTACTTTGAAACTTTTGTTCCGAGTAGCTGAATCTAAAACAACAACAAGCCAGAAAACAGTTGATCCCGTAAGCTGTTGGTGCCGTTCATGTCCAGTGTGTACTCACCTACGTGTTCTCATTTACATGTGCTAACAGGGGCCGAGCTTCAGCTGTAGGTCCCGCCTCTCGCCCTTCAATCGGCTGATGTAATAGATCCCAAACCCTTTGAGGATTGGCAAAGTTGCGTATTAATACGTATGTGGAATCTGTATTCACTCCCCTGCTACTGCAACGTCTTTACTGCTCTAAATTTGCTGTTTTTAATTTCCCCATTGGGGGGGGGGAGTGTTAAGGGAAGGGAACTATCAGGGAAAAGCGCCAAGCCATTACGACTATATAACACTGGAAAGGGATCAGGATAAGGATTTGGGATGGGATGGGGGGGGGGGGGGGAGGAATGGTGCCCAACCATCCCCGCACCCCGCATCACACAGATACTTGATGGTTATCTTGAGATGATTTCGGGGCTTTAGTGTCCCCGCGGCCCGGTCCTCGACCAGGCCTCCACCCCCAGGAAGCAGCCCTTGACAGCTGACTAACTCCCAGGTACCTGTTTACTGCTAGGTAACAGGGGCATTCAGGGTGAAAGAAACTTTTGCCCATTTGTTTCTGCCTCGTGCGGGAATCGAACCCACGCCACAGAATTACGAGTCCTGCGCGCTATCCACCAGGCTACGAGGCCCCTTTACGAGGACCATTTGGACGGTCGGGGATTGAACGCCGACCTGCAAGAAGCGAGACCGTCGCTCTACCGTCCAGTCCAGGAGGGGGGGGGGGGGAGATTTAATAAAGCAGCTACTGAAGAAACGTATTCAATAATTTCATTCACTTGGGCACTTGGAACCTCGAACGACCGTTCCCAGGAGCGGGAGACAGTAGTTCTTTCGACCAGTAATATCTGATCTGAATCTTGATTTTTCTCTACATAATATCCGTGTACAGCACGAGGCTATTTAGTGTCCGAGTGTGTGTGTGTGTATTTACTATTTGTGTCTGCAAAATCGAGCTATTAGCTCTTGGACTCTGCCGTTCTAACCACTTTATTTGTCATCTATTATATCTACTACATATATTTCTAACACATGCACACACACACATATCCCCAGGAAGCAGCTCGTAGCAGTTGTCTAACTCCCTGGTACCTATTTACTCCTAGGTGAACAAGAGAATAAGGGTGAAAGAAACTGCGCATTTGTTTCCGCCGCGGGCGGGTATCGAATCCGGGCCCTTAGGACTACGAGCCCCGAGCGCTGTCCACTCAGGCTCGAGGCCCTCAAAGCTGCACACACTCACAAAGTGTGTGTGTGTGTGTGTACTTACCTAATTGTGTTCCCCTAATTTATTCACCTAATTGTGGTCACTTAATTCAGACGTTTCCGCACCTTCAGACATCTATCATTTCAACTTTTTAACCAGAAGACGGAAGGAGTTAGTCCAGATTATCGCCTCTCTCTTCAGTTCGACTTCTCACTTCATTAAGCTAAATAAATATTTTCCAGAGTCCATACGACTCATGCCGTATGCAGAAAGAAAAACAAACTAGAATATAATCTTATTTGCACACCTAAACTTGAATTAACAGGTTCCTGGGAATCAAAAAAAAAAAAAAGTGTAAATCAGGCGGTGATAAATGGTCTGGTCGTCTCCCCCTTTTCCCCTCTTCCACCCTCATCTCCCCTCAGTCAGTGAACAGTTGTGTTCGCACTAACGAACTCTTCCTATTTGTTAATAATTAACTCCACACACCCCTTCCCCCCTCATCCCCAACCGATACATTTTACACCGCAAAAATGTAATCAATAAATATTAAAAGTAGAAAACACCACAACATTCAGACAGCCAAAACACTGTTTTTCATATAAGAACACACCTAGACACATACACACCCATAGTAACTGTACACAACGTTCGCGAGACAAGCACCAGAGTATGCAGCACCATCGTGGAACTCGGATTTTGTCACAAATATTATCAAGATGACCAAAGGTTCACCATCAAATTAACAGCGCACCTAGAACTGAGATATGGTAATAAGCTTTGAACCAGGACCTCACAAGGTATCAAATATGAGTAGAAATAATAAAGACCTGATCACGACATACAAGATACCTAGACGCCATTGCCAAGGTGGGGCAGGCTTACACTGTTTACCATAAACAGTAACTGAACGAGAGCACACAACAAAAAACTGGGGCAGGAGGATGTATGTTAAAAAAACACACACATAAAGATTCCAGAATTATTAAGATAATTAGGTAAAGGAAGACAGGACGATGCAATCTTACTTTTCTCCGACACCCTCCGCCCTTCCCCCCTCTCCAACATTCTCTTCCTCCCTCTCCAACGCCCCCTCTCCCTCCATTCCCTCTCATGAGCTCATCTTCCCCTCTCCTTTCGTCTTTCTCTCAGACACCGTCCTCCACCCTCTCTCCCCTCCCCCCGGGCACCTCCTCCGTCGATCCCGCCATAATTTCCAACCGCATGTAAAGGTAGATGAGAATTTTCACGGTGATGGAGAGCCATTTTTTCCGACTCCAAATGGCATTTAACAAGCCAACCCCGCTAGAGCCCCGGGCCATCCTCTTTTCAGGGGAACCGCTTTTTTTAAAATTGCCACAATAATGAAATAGAGCGGTTTTATTTCTTGGGCGGGCGGGACGGAGTGCGTGTAGCGATGGGTCCAGACTCATCATATCTGTGTGTGTGTGTGTGTGTGTGTGTGTGTGTGTTTTATTTAACGAATTTTTCCATTGTCAATCTTGATTCTTATACTGATGCAACACGTGATATGTTGTTTATGTGAATTGCTTCTCTTGTTTTTAACGTGTGTAATTACCTAAGTGTAGTTACAGGATGAGAGCTACGCTCGTGGTGTCCCGTCTTCCCAGCACTCTTTGTCATGTAACGTTTGTGTGTGTGTGTTTTGTTTGTGTTGATTACTTAACAAAACACACACACACACATAATATATATATATATATATATATATATATATATATATATATATATATATATATATATATATATATTCACGGAGGAACTGAAAAAGACGCATAAAAAGGATTATTGCTCTGAGGACTTTTATTCAGATGGGGCCGGATAGAGCACAGCACCAACCACCACTGCCGTTAAGAGCCAGCTTCCCATGGCACAATACACGGGATGTTGAGCCTTGTTGCAACAGCGGCTTTGAACTCTCTTGCCTGGAGTTTTCTCGCCGCGAATCGCAGGAGATGAACAATTGTCCTTAAAAATTGTGGATCTGATGATTTAGTGGCTCGAACTCCGCCCCCAGATACCTGGGGGAGCTGGAACTGCGCCCCCGGATACCTGAGGGAGCTGGAACTGCGCCCCCGGATACCTGGGGGAGCTGGCACTGCACTTCCCAGATACCTGGGGGAGCTAGAACTGCGCCCCCAGATACCTGGGGGAGCTGGAACTGCGCCCCGCAGATACCTGGGGGAGCTGGAACTCCGCCCCCAGATACCTGGGGGAGCTAGAACTGCGCATCCGGATACCTGGGGAGCTGGAACTGCGCATCCGGATACCTGGGGAGCTGGAACTGCGCATCCGGATACCTGGGGGAGCTGGAACTGCGCCCCCGGATACCTGAGGGAGCTGGAACTGCGCCCCCGGATACCTGGGGGAGCTGGCACTGCACTTCCCAGATACCTGGGGGAGCTAGAACTGCGCCCCCAGATACCTGGGGGAGCTGGAACTGCGCCCCGCAGATACCTGGGGGAGCTGGAACTCCGCCCCCAGATACCTGGGGGAGCTGGAACTCCGCCCCCAGATACCTGGGGGAGCTGGAACTGCGCCCCCGGGAACTTGGGAGAGCTGGAACTGCGCATCCGGATACCTGGGGGAGCTGGAACTGCGCATCCGGATACCTGGGGGAGCTGGAACTGCGCATCCGGATACCTGGGGGAGCTGGAACTGCGCATCCGGATACCTGGGGGAGCTGGAACTGCGCATCCGGATACCTGGGGAGCTGGAACTGCACTTCCCAGATACCTGGGGGAGCTAGAACTGCGCCCCCAGATACCTGGGGGAGCTGGAACTGCGCCCCGCAGATACCTGGGGGAGCTGGAACTCCGCCCCCTGATACCTGGGGGAGCTGGAACTGCGCATCCGGATACCTGGGGAGCTGGAACTGCGCCCCCAGATACCTGAGGGAGCTGGAACTGCGCCCCCAGATACCTGGGGGAGCTGGAACTGCGCCCCGCAGATACCTGGGGGAGCTCGAACTTGCCCCCGGATACATGAGAGATCTGGGCCTATGACTTCGGATACATGAGCGATCTATTTAATTTTGAAACCTTCCTGAAATCTCTGTCTTTACTGCATCACACACTTCCTTGTCATTTTCTAAGTCCTCATCAATTTTGGTTAACTTTGACACTTGACTGTTTTGGTGTAAGTTGCATTCATTTATGACTGCAAGATCGAGCTTCAACCCTTGGTATCCACTTCAACATCCCGCTATCCCTCTCTCACCATTCCCCCCTCCCTCTCCTACCTTCTATCCCCCCTTCTCTCTCACTTCTCCCTGTCCCCGACCCTCTGCACATTTTTCTTAAATGGTGGCACAAAGACACCTCGGCTGGTCTATGACTATGCCACTCCCCTCCCCCCCCCCATGTGTCATCTTTGAAATTTGGGTAAGGCTAGCCCCAAGCGTTTATATATATATATATTATATATATATATATATCTGGATATATGCAGAGTATCAGCGACAAAGTAAACTTATTTTTCCATTACATGTAAGTTAGTACAAAACACTTAAATTAATTAAGGTAACAAGCATTATATAATATATATTTATATATAACACTTTCCTGCTCCTCTGCCTCACTCAAACTTTCCCTCTCCTCTTCCCCCTCTCCCTTCCCCTCTTCCCTTTCCCCTTCCTCCACTCGCCCACTGTTATGGTCGGGTCTTAGGCATAAGTAAGAGGACAAGAGTTGGCTTGAAGAGGCGCTGGAATACCACAACAACTGTTAGACTCACTGGGTGATCACGTATTGATCTCGATAATGTGTGAAATAAACTGCTGATTGAAGAGTATTGATTAAAAGGGGGACCGGGCTCTCGTAGTCAAGCGGTGAAAGACGTCGATTCTTAGTCATAGGGCCCCGGGTTCGAATCCCGGACGGAAAGGAAGGAAACCTCCAGGGGGAAAGCGCCAAGCCATTACGACTATATAACACTTGGAAGGGGTCAGGATAAGCAGTTGGAATGGGGCGTAGGGAAGGAATGGTGCCTAACCACCTGGACGATCGGGGAATGAACGCCGACCTGCAGGAAGCGAGACCGTCGCTCTACCGTCCAGCCCAAGTGGTTGGGCTAATCCCGTCCGGAGCGGAAACAACGTTTTCATTCATCTCATGCCTCTGTTCACCTAATAGTAAATCGGCACCTGGGAGTTTCTTGGAGGCTACATCGTGGGGATGATCAGCAAATGGTCTAGTACACACACACATTGCCTATTTAGTGCCCGTTTAGTTTTGTCTCGGTCGGAAAGCAAACCCGGTTCCGTGGATTCTAATTCTGAACGGTAGTCGGCTGCACGAAGCTGGTATGTGGTGGTGTTGGCGGTGTTGGGCGAGGAAGAAGATTTGAGGGAAGATCAGTGGTGGGTCCCGAATGATGTGTCGTTATCTTGAGGTTATCTTTAGATAATTTCGGGGATTAGCGTCCCCGCGGCCCGGTCCTCGACCAGGCCTTCTTTTTGTTACACACCTCCAGGAAGCAGCCGTAGCAGCTGTCTAACTCCCAGGTACCTATTTACTGCTAGGTAACAGGGGCAGCTGTCAGGCTGAGTCACATGTACACATGTGTACACATTTGGAATACCTCAACATTGTCGCTAATGTGTGCATTAGTACTTATTTAGCACTGTCTATTGGGAGGAAGATCTAGCTCTTTGGACCTGCCACCTAACCCATTTGTACTTGATGCCCATTGACGTTCAAGTTGTTTTTATTTACTCTTGTTTTTCAAGGGAGGTGGCTTCCTCGACTTCTTCTTCCAGTGCATTCCATTTGAGGACCAGCCGTACTCTTTATAAGTTTGTCCTTAAATTTCTGAATTATTTCCAACTTCCATCTTTTTTTATTCTATGTTCTATTCACTGGAATAGGCTGCGCCTGTCCACCTTGTGTATTCCCAAAACATATTTTGCATGTAGTGATCATATCCCCTTCAGGTACTTCTCTCTTCTAGAGTTGTCAGCTTAGGGACCAAGATGAATATATTGTTTTGTTGACCAGACCACACACTAGAAGGTGAAGGGACGACGACGTTTCGGTCCGTCCTGGACCCTTCTCAAGTCGACTGTGAGAATGGTCCAGGACGGACCGAAACGTCGTCGTCCCTTCACCTTCTAGTGTGTGGTCTGACCAACATACTTTAGCCACGTTACTGTGACTCATCGCCTGAATATATTGTTTTGCCTTAGTCCTCGGGTGTATGATTGCATGGGTGTATCATTGTATAAGTGTATGTTCATGATTGTATATGAATGAATGACTGTAGGGGTGTATATGTGAATGAATTAATGAATATTTGTTTTTGGATGTATAAGTTATCTGATGCTTGACATATGAGATTCCCTGCATTACCATCTCCCTTAACCCCCCTCCCTTACATACTCCCTTTCCCCTCACCCTTATTACTGCATTATCCCCTCTCTTTATCCCTTCCCTTACCCGCCCTCCCTTACCTATTCCTTTATTCCTTCCATTACCCGTTCCTTTACCTACGCCCTTAACACCACCCTTACCTACTCCCATATCTCCTCACCTATTCCCTTACCTATTTTTTTATCCACTTCCTTACCCCTTCCCATACCTACTGCCTTAGCTTCTTCCATTTCCCTCTAATTTACTCACTCCAATACTCACTTCCTTACCCACTCCCTTAATCATTTCCTTACACTACTCCCTTACCCACTCATTATTCCCTCTTTTACCCTTTCCCTTACTCCTCCTTTACCCATTCCCTCGCCCCTTACTTTAACTCAATTTCTTACCACTTCCCTAATCCCCATTACTTAGTCCCTTATCATCTCCTTCACCCCGTCTATTACCCTCCCTCCCATCCCCACTCCCTTTACCTACTCCTTTACCCCCCCTCCCTTTCCCTTACTCATTGCATTACTACCTTACCCCTTCACTTACCGTCTCCGTTACCCACTGCAATACACTTCTCTCTCTCTCTTCCCTTATGCTCAGCACCTCTCCTCTTCTCTATACCACCTCCCTTTTCTGTCTCTTCTATTCCTAATCTCTCCGTTTCTACCTTTTTGTGTTCCCTCCCTGTAAATTTCACCATCACTATACCTCATCCTATTTTTTTCCTTCGTTTCTCCTTTCTTTGTCTTCCTTCCTCCGCTTCCCTCTCCCAGGCCTTCCCTCACTCTTCCCCTCCCTTTCACTCTCCCTCACACGCCCCCTCTCCCTCCCACTAACGCAGTAGTTCTCGCCTATCTGCTTCGCGTTCGTCAGAGTAAGGGGGAATTTCCCTCATCCTTCCAGTAATTTCCCTATTAACTACTAATTAATTGGTCCTTATTAAAGTGCAAATCACGCCTATTGGGTCACTTCCCGTCTTCAACTAGACTCGGCCATATTGAGAAGAGGATCCCATGTGGGGGAATGGAGAGGGAGGGAGGGGGGAAGAATGGATGTAGGGTGAAGAGGGAAAGAGAGGAATTAGAGAAGAAATTAGTACAGGGGGCCGGGTGACGGTGAGAGGGGGGGGGGGTGGGCCGGGTGACGGTGAGAGGAGGGGGGGGGGGAACGGGTGATGGGGAGAGGAGTGGAGGGGGACGGGTGATGGGGAGAGGGGGATGCTGAGAGCTGATGAGGAGTTGGAAAATATGAGAAATTAAATAAATTAGCGATTTAAGAATAAACGGGAAAAGACCGGAAGGAGATAAAAGGGAGTGAAGGGGGAGCTTGATAACGAGGGGGGGGGGGTAGAGGGGAAAGGGGAGCTTGATAGGAAGGGAAGAAAGGGGAAGGTGACTTGAAAACGAGAAAAACGGTTCAGGAAGGGGGGGGGGGATTGGATTCTGTGGAAACCAAGATATGAAGTTAGAACAGCTCAACCCTCAGGATATAGAACACACATGTACCCCCCATTCCCCGCTACCCCCATTCCCCGCTACCCCCATACCCCTTCCCTCTCACTCAAAAATGTTTGAACTATAAGAAAAAAACACATCAGCTGTGTTTTCCAGCAAGTGAAAGAGTGGACGAGTTAAGAATGTCATAATTATGCTAGCAGATCCACGGAGGTTTTGATGAGGCATATATACACAGCTTCCCTCTACTGAATATGAAGGATTACATAGTGTAACACGCTTGGAAGTCAGTCATTTCTCTCCCATGGGACGTGTGAGTGTTTGGTACAACATATATAGTCTTGACAAGAGAGATGTGGGGGGGGGGGGATACCCAGGGGCCAGATTCACGATAGCACTTACGCAAGCACTTACGAACGTGTACATCTTCCCTCAATCTTTGGCGGCTTTGGTTACATTTATTAAACAGTTTACAAGCATGAAAACTTTCCATTCAACTGTTGTTATTGTTATAAACAGCCTCCTGGTGCTTCGGAGCTCATTAACTGTTTAATAATTGGAAACAAAGCCACCAAAGATTGAGAAAAGATGTACAGGTTCGTAAGTGTTTGCGTAAGTGCTTTCGTGAATCTGGCCCCAGGTCTCTAGTTCAACTTCTTGTTGCACGCAAGTTTGGCTGCAGTGTGCGTGAATAAGGACAACATAAACTCAAGGCAAAATACTCGCCGGGATCTTTGTTTCCTTGTTAACTTGAAGCCGTTGAAAGCAAACAACTAGTTTCAATACACCGTAAACTAAAAGTAAGGAAAGGATAAGCAAGCAACCAAACAAAGTAAAGATGTGGTAAGCAATCAACCAAAGTAAAGGTGTAGTAAACAACCAAAGAATAAACAAGCAACCAATACAAATCCAATATTTTCCTCTAGGAAGCTATAGTCTTATAAGGACGATAAGTATAAGGGACGCAACAGGAATATATCTCTTACCGTCTACGGCCACGATTCATCAAACTCGTTCTCACTGTTTAGCTGCTGTGTTTGCATATATTAAAAAGTTTACAATCACCAACCTCCCAACCAAATGATTTTATCGGTATAAATGACATGTGATTGGCAAGTACGACACTACCCTCGAAGAGCTTCAACCTCTTATAGTGGCTTCAGAGCTCATAAACTTTAATAAATGTAAACAAAGCCGCCAAAGACTTGAGAACAGATGCACAGGTTTCGCAATTACTTGCGTAGCTGCTTGATGAATCCAGGTCTGCCTGTGAGGCGTGTACTCACCGAGTTATGCTTGCGGGGGTTGCACTTTGGCTCTTTGGCCCGCCTCTCAACCGTAAGAAGCGATCACCGGGAAGGCACGACGCACCCTTCACTCCCAACATTACTGTACTAACTCTTTCAGCTTGAGACTCGACCCCACAACACGTCGTCGGGCGGCGCTCGTCCATCCAGCGGCCGACCCCCTCAAAGATGCATTCACCAATTTTAACATTATTTGTATTCATTTTGTTCTCACGAATAAATTAATATTGTTATATATTAAAAGTCTGTGAATAGTTAGACGTAGGTTAGGTAAGGTGTTTAGGTCTCTGTTGGGTATTTTTTGTATTTGTAGTACGTGGGTGAAGCATTTACAGCGATGTGGTTCCAACAAAATTCGTCAATTTTAATTTTTTTTTATTATGCACCCCATACCCATCCCGTGGACTGTGGTGGAAATGGTTGCAGAGGCACATAAGGGTTTCAGGAACTAAACACCAGAGTTCGTTTAGCTAAGCAAGTGACAATCTTTTGAAGCTAATTATACAAAAGTCGTCAGCGAAGCACTTGTTCGAGAAGTGTTCGAACGTCATCAGTTGTGAGTCGTGTGTAAACAGTTTTTAATTCAAAACAGGGGGTTTGGCGGGTGCATGGAATGGACTTTGGTATTTGTTTATGAGGACGGGCTGATTTGCAGCACATGATTGAAGCATTTAGGTGTGATTCGAACAGTACAGGTGGGTGAAGCAATCTTCGAGAAAGTTTCGAACGAGGAAAATGAAAAGTGGTTTTCGTTCACAAATAAGGAGTTTATCGGCTGGATTAACTAGCATTTGGTCATTGTTTGTGAGTACAGGCTGCTTTGTTTACGTGCATGAGCAGCTTTATGAGGACGGGCTGTGGTGTTCATGAGGACGGGCTGCGGTGTTCACGAGGACGGGCTGCGGTGTTCACGAGGACGGGCTGCGGTGTTCATGAGGACGGGCTGCGGTGTTCACGAGGACGGGCTGCGGTGTTCATGAGGACGGGCTGCGGTGTTCACGTGGACGGGCTGCGGTGTTCACGAGGACGGGCTGCGGTGTTCACGAGGACGGGCTGCGGTGTTCACGAGGACGGGCTGCGGTGTTCATGAGGACGGGCTGCGGTGTTCACGAGGACGGGCTGCGGTGTTCATGAGGACAGGCTAAAACCTCACCATCTGGCAACCTACACACACCAAAAATATGAATACTTTTTTTCTATGGTATATTTTCTCTATTTCACATTTATTTGTTTACGGTTTACATCTGTAGATTGGATTTGAATACTTTATAATAGCCTCTTAACTAATACTGATTCTTATAAATCATATCAATCTCCAGGGAGCCACATAATTAACGAAAAGGGGGATTAAACTTTAAACCTCGCGGATATGGTCACTATACCCACTATATCGAAAAATCGGGTCGAGGATCCTATACAATATACAATCGGAAATCGGTGCTGGAATCAGAGTGGGGGGGAGGGGGGGGGGGCAGGAGGGGAGCGGCTGGCTGGCTGGCTGGCTGGTCGGGGTAACAAGGTCCATTGAATAAACGTCATCCTATTACACGTGTTTACTGTAAAGAGTGAGGAAGGGGAGGGAAGTGGGAGGGGGAGAACCCGCTCGAACGCCCAGGGAAAATTTCCCCATCTTCTTCGCCCGTTTTTCCCCATAAATACTCGTTTCTGCTAACCTGAATCTTTAGAAACAAAAGATCAGTTAAGAGGAATTTTTTACTTGGAATGTGTGTGTGTGTATATATATATATATATATATATATATATATATATATATATATATATATATATATTAAAGGATGGTGGGAAAGAGGTCTTGCGGAGGTTAGGAGCTTTTCTCCCTAGTGTCGCTGGGTGCTGGGTGGCGTTTATCTGGAGTTTAGTGTTAACAATGGGGAATGGGGAGGGGAGAGGGGGGGGGAGGAAAGGGGGAGAGGGGGGGGAGGAAAGGGGGAGAGGGGGGGGAGGAAAGGGGGAGAGGGAGGGTTTAGGGATAAACGTGTTGTAACGGGGGAATTAATGACCATTTCGACGCTGGGTGGCTGAGTTCCTGGTTTTCCCCTTCCTTTCCCATTTTCCCCTGCCACCCATTTTTTGTTTCCCTTTTCCCCGTCCCTCTTTTTAGCATCTCTCCTTCCATTTATATTGTCCTTTCCATTCCTATTTTCACCCTCTCCTCCAATTGTTTTCCATCCCTCCCGTTCCCTTCTCTGCCCCCTCCCACCTGCACTTCCCCTCTCCCATTGCCTCCTCTCCCCTCCTCCCCCTCATGAGGGGAGCAGAGGCTGAATGAGGGGCAAGAAAGAAACCAGTTACTGTACTTATTTGTGTGTTTGTCTAAGCAGCCACTCACGTTCCAGAGAGATTTGGTTCAAAGCTCACTTAAACAAGCAAACTCCGGCAATTTGTTTGCTTGTTTGTTTGTGTTTCTCTCTCTCTCTCTCTCTCTCTCTCTCTCTCTCTCTCTCTCTCTCTCTCTCTCTCTCTCTCTCTCTCTCTCTCTCTCTCTCTCTCTCTCTCCTCTCTCTCTCCTCTCTCTCTCTCTCTCTCTCCACGTGTACGAGTGTAAGACCTCAAATGATCTTCTCTCCGTAGGATGATGAATGGACAACAAGCTGGAGGCGGGTCGTCCAGGTCGTCCGAATCCCGGGACCCTCACCACGACGACGACGACGACGACCTCATCAACCCCGGCTCCCCGACCACCCTCGACGACTCCGACGACGAGGACCTCTCTCTAGGTAGGTGGTCCACCATCTTGTCTTCTCTGTGGGGGTGTCTCAAGACGCAGGTTCAATCCCATCACATTGCTTACACGTGGATCGTCAGGGATGGGAACTCGGACCAGTAAATTAGCAGCGCGTCACTCTATCAGCCAGGCCAGCATGCAGTAAAGTTGGGTTGTTCACGCGTTGCAGAGATAAATATCAGTTGATCGTTGCCAAAATTTGCAGGTAGATTGGATCATATTGGCAATAATTCACTCTCACTCCAGCTCACGGCCGGATAGCTCTGATTCTTTCAACGATATTCAATAATATTTCTATGTTTTTATATTTTAACTTTTGCCAATCATACTATATATATTTTTCGGACCATTTTTTTTTGTTTATGGGTGGTGCAAAGTTAAGGATTATACAAGTAACTTAAAAGTATTGAAAGATCTCACTTGAGTGTGACCCGAGATGCAGGTGGGAAAGTGTGAGGGTTGGAATAGGCGTCTTTTTGGGCCTGAAGACGCCTACCATTGGTGTTATAGATGGGTTTTGTTGTAGGTGGGGTGGTGTTGTAGGTGGGGTGGTGTTGTGCGTGTAACATGTAGGGGTAGCTGACTTGACAGGCGAGACCCGTCTGTGGGGTAAAAGGGTTCAGTACAGGGAAATAAAAAAAGAGACAATGCTTATATATTTTCTGATTCTGTCTGCATGTGAGTTTGGCTGTTGATTGGTACCGTTTAGACAAACATCTTCCAACCTGACTTTACGGTTGTGAGACAAGCTTCTCCCACCTTGACTGTTGAAAAGTACCGTTGGAAGACAAGCATCTCCCACCCTGACTGTTGAACAGTACCGTTGGAAGACAAGCATCTCCCACCCTGACTGTTGAACAGTACCGTTGGAAGACAAGCATCTCCCACCCTGACTGTTGAACAGTACTGTTGCGAGACTAACCATCTCCCACCCTGACTGTTGAACAGTTACCGTTGTGCGACTAACCATCTCCCACCCTGACTGTTGAACAGTACCGTTGTGCGACTAACCATCTCCCACCCTGACTGTAATTAACTGCTGTTCAAATCCCAGCTGCTCGTGCCGTTGGACTTATGTTAACTTAATGACGTTAATTGGACTTAATTAAATTCTAATTAATAACCTAGTTTTTAATTTATCCCTCCATCAATTAATGTTAATTGTTACCACCTGAATAGATAATTTGTCACTGGCTACAGATGTGTTCGGTATTGGTGCAGGTGTGTCAGTGTTGGTGCAGGTGTGTCAGTATTGGTGCAGGTGTGTCAGTATTGGTAAAGGTGTGTGAATATTGGTACAGTGTGTCAGTATTGGTACAGTGTGTCAGTATTGGTACAGGTGTGTCAGTATTGGTGCAGGTTTGTTAGTATTGGTACAGGTGTGTCAGTATTGGTGCAGGTGTGTCAGTATTGGTAAAGGTGTGTGAATATTGGTACAGTGTGTCAGTATTGGTACAGTGTGTCAGTATTGGTACAGTGTGTCAGTATTGGTACAGGTGTGTCAGTATTGGTGCAGGTGTGTCAGTATTGGTACAGGTGTGTCAGTATTGGTACAGGTGTGTCAGTATTGGTACAGGTGTGTCAGTATTGGTACAGGTGTGTCAGTATTGGTACAGGTGTGTCAGTATTGGTACAGTGTGTCAGTATTGGTACAGGTGTGTCAGTATTGGTACAGGTGTGTCAATCTAGGCACAGCTATGTTAGTCTTGCAACAGGTGTCAGTGTGACTACAGGTGTGACAGGCCACATGCTTGCCACTCTTATCCACATATTTATCAGTACCTGTTGTTAATTGTGTTATTCTCTCCCCCCTCCCAGGTACCCACTCCCCGCCCCCCACCGCTGAGAGTCCACTCCCCATCACCATCGCCAGTGAGGGAGATGTCGTCTCCCCAGCCTCCAACACCACCTCCTCGCACCCTCCGTCTGTCTCCCCTCACCCTCCGTCTGTGTCCCCTCACCCGGCTAGCATCTCCCCTCACCCGTCGACCACCCCGCCACAGAACTCGCCGCTGCCGCTGCTGAAGAACGACGCGTCGCCCCCCTCCTCCGACCTCCACCACCACCATCACCACCATCTCCACCACACACCGTCGTCGCTGGAGGTGACCAAGCCCTACCTTGTGCCGCCCATGTCGTCCCTGCCCCTCATGACGTCCCTAGCGACGTCCCTCGCCTCTCCTCTCTCCCTCTCTTCCCTCCCCTTCTCCTCCATGGCCGCAGGGGAGGGCTTTAAGTTCCCCTCACACCCCTTCCTACCCCATCCGCACCACCTCCTTCACCCCTTCTCCCTCCATCACCCCCTGCCGCTAGTCTCCCCTCACTCCCATCCTTTCTTCACCCTGCCACCTCATAACCCATCTGCTACTTAATTCCCCCCCTCCCCCCCCCTCCCTCATTTTCCCCTCACGCACTTCTCATGCACCCCTCATTTGTACCCTTAACTAACGCCCTGTTGTGTAATTACCTGTTATTTAATTTTACCTTGATCTCTAAGTGTTCCCAGTCATCACCAGTGTAAACAAATCACTGCTCATTCCTTCCTTCCTTGCATTCATTCATTCACTCCTGAAGGACTTTTTTTGTACTTTTCATTTTCTCTGACACACACACACACACACACACACACACACACACACACACACACACACACACACACACACACACACACACACACACACACACACACACACACACACACACACACACACACACACACACACACCAGTCACTGTCAGTCTTCAATCTTGAACATCCTTTAGGATACGAAGCCGAAGTAAGACCTGTTAGTGGTGTTTTCTCCAAGAACATCGTCTTCACTTCAACATCCAAGTAGCACCTAAAGAGGAGGTTACCTCAACTTCTATTTATTAAAATAGCAAACACTGCGGAACAGATATTGACACACTTGAGGTACTATATCTCCTTCGTCGAGCAGAGAGTCACTGATTCCTCAACCCATCTTTCAAGGAGTTTCGAAGACACCCTCACCTATTCACTCTCAGCCGAAAACGCCCTTAATAATCAATCTCCAGACGAAGGTACCCCCTCGATAATCTCCCCGTGGAAGATGCCTTCGACAATCAATCCCCAACCGAAGACATCCCTTATTATCAATCCCAAGACAAAGACGATCGGAACAATCTACCCCCAGCTGAAGAAACCCTAGAAAGTCAACCATCAACCAAAGACACCCTCAGCTATCCTCTCCCAGCCAATGAAACCCTCGACAATCAGTCCTCAACCAGAGAGACCCTCAACTGTGCATCCCCAGCCAAAGAAAACCTCGACCACCGACCAAAGAATCATTTATCAACCAGAAAAATGAATTTGGGGCGTGGACCATCGGCGTGTGGCGTTTCGTGCATAACTTTTGAACCCTAGAGAATGCCGACTATTGATTTTGGAGAATCGATTTCCGTCACCTCTGGTCTGTCTGTCAGGACACGCCACTTGCATCTGGCCTCGGCTGTCGCTCGCTGCTGCGGGGGACGCAACAGTAGCCATCACCTTCATACACTCTCAACGTGTGACAAATAATGTCAATATTCTCTTCGAAAATGATTCAGTGCAAATTAACAAGTTGAAATTAATCTCCACGAGGATCATTTTTCTTAAGTGGTCCAAAGGGATTGATTATTACGTTTTCAAGTGCACTGTAAGTTACTTTCAGACGATAAAATGAAGTGGACACCAAAGTTGATATATGGATAACAAGCGGGAAGAGAAGCGCTCGATGCCGGGGCATATGAGCTGCTACGTTCCAGTGAGCTCTTTACTGCTACCTAAGTATACCATTATTATGCATCCAACTACGAGCACCATCCACACTTCAACCCAAAGTGTGGCTGCTTCCTACTGTCAGCCTCTTTCCTTGCTACCTACCAACACCACTATTAAGCTTCAACCTACGAGCAGCACTACACTATCTCTCTCTCACATACACACACAGCCTCCATAACTTATTCTTAAACTGGATGATGTACATCACATTTATCTCGAGTAAATCTGTCAACGACGCTGACCTCATTTCATAGATATTTTTCATTCCTCATCTCCTTGTGGCCATGTGTCTTTTCTCACGTGAACATTGATGAAAGAGTCCTGTGTACAAAGTATCTGAACCAAGACCCATTTTTCTTGACCACTTAAGGAGATAAATAAACGCAATTGTTACACTTTTACTAAGATTTCCTTAGTGAAGAATATCACACTCGATAAATAAACGCAATTGTTACACTTTTACTAAGATTTCCTTAGTGAAGAATATCACACTCTCTTCAGCCATGAAAATCTAACTTGAAACTATTCATCTGTTATACTTGGATCTTAATAAAGTATCCGGGTTTCCTTTACATAGAAAATGAGGCGTCAAGATGATGGGTTTTGCTTCAACTTTATCTCACCTAAACCTGTATAGGGACTGTGCTAGCTCATTGTAAATAAGAGACCTTTACTAATGCACAATTAGAATGTCTTTCGACGTAACCTTAACCCATCATGTGAAGTCCCTCAACTTCCCCTCACCTCCCCCCCGCTCCCGCCAGATGTAATATGTGTCATGTGCATTCTGAAGCTTTAAGTGAGGTTTACGATCACTTATATGTATATGTATATACATATATATGCGAACAAGCCTGAATGGTCCCCAGGACTATATGCAACTGAAAACTCACATCCCAGAAGTGATTCGAACCCATACTGCCAGGAGCACAATGCAACTGGTGTGTACAGGACACCTTATCCACTCGACCATCAAATCATGAGGTGATTTGATAAAATACTATGCCCAAGATTACCATCAGAGTACCGGCGGGCTAATGGGCAAATAGCCTCGGCTACCATCAGCTTTTGTCCGGTCGTGATGGTCGAGTGGATAAGGTGTCCTGTACACACCAGTTGCATTATGCTCCTGGCAGTATGGGTTCGAGTCACTTCTGGGGTGAGTTTTCAGATACATATATATATGTATGTATGTATATATATGACCAAGTACGCGTGTGAGAGTTACGTCACTCCAGCCAGTGTCTCGATCCTCGCTTCTGGCTTCAGTGTTCTAAATTGTTGTACAATATTTTGAAGACCTTGATGGTGTTTCTCCCGCTGCATCCTTCCTCAGAGTTACTTGTTGTAAATACAGATTATTGTATCTATCATTATTGTGAATAATAAAATGTATTAATGAAGACGAGACTTTCACTACAATAATAATAATAATTATAATAAAATTATTATTATTAGACTAATAATAATAATAATAATCGTTAGAGGTTATATGAAAATTTCAATGTCACAGTTTATCTAAATCATTACATAGAATACATCCACAAGAACCACTCCAATACTCACAATGATCACACCACACTACACCTACACCACGACACACCTGGGGCCAGATTCACGAAGCAGTTAAGCCAGCACTTATGAACCTGTACATCTTTTCTCAATCTGGCGGCTTTTTTACAATTATTTAAACAGTTAATGAGCTCCGAAGCACCAGGAGGCTGTTTATAACAATAACAACAATTGATTGGAAAGTTTTCATGCTTGTAAACTGTTTAATAAATGTAACCAAAGCCGTCAAAGATTAAGGAAAGATGTACACGAGAACAAATCCACAAGGGCCGTGACGAGGATTCGAACCTGCGTCCGGGAGCATCCCAGACACTGCCTTAATCGACTGAGCTACGACAGGGTAAAAACGGCCCTTGTGGATTTGTTCATTTGATGCATCACGTTAGTGTGATCTCTGTGTGTAAAGATGTACACGTTCATAAGTGCTTGCGTAACTGCTTCGTGAATCTGGCCTACTGTACAACATATTATGTCTGTATTGCACTACAATATGCCCACCCCGCACCTCACAACAACCCACAATACCCATGACAGCTCACACCATAATCCACAATACCACAACAACCAACACCCGAATCATAACTATAACACCACAACCCACAATACCCACACGGAATTGAGCAAAATAGGAGTCGAGGAAAAACAGGAATAATTACGATCTTGAATGAATAAAAGAAATGAAAAGAGAAAGAACAGACTATGGCAAAAAGAAAAAATGAAAGTAACCGTAGTAAAGACAGATTAAAGAATGACTAAATATAATAAAATTAGATCATTTACTTTATTTGTAAAATAATTACGGAAATTTGTTTACCCAGACCACACACTAGAAGGTGAAGGGACGACGACGACGTTTCGGTCCGACCAGGACCATTCTCAAGTCACACAATCGACTTGAGAATGGTCCAGGACGGACCGAAACGTCGTCGTCCCTTCACCTTCTAGTGTGTGGTCTGGTCAACATACTTTAGCTACGTTATTGTGACTCATCGCCTGCATAATTACGGAAAGTCGGATTAATATGTAGACGCAATACTGTAGGAAGTTCAGGATGAAAGACTGCGTAGTAAGGGTATGAAAGAAGGAACGAAGGTTGTACATAAGTATATACGGATGTAATAAATTAATAAAATATGGACACTAGGAAATAGGGAGGGAAGATAATCTTGAGGTTATCTTGAGATGATTTCGGGGCTTAGCGTCCCCGCGGCCCAGTCCTCGACGAGGCCTGTTTGTTTACACACTTCCAGGAGGCAACCCGTAGCAGCTGTCTAACTCCCAGGTACCTATTTACTGCTAGGTAACAGGGGCATAAGGGTGAAAGAAACATTTTGCCCATTTGTCTTCGCCTTTACCGGGGATCGAACCCGGAATCTCAGGACTACGAATCCGAAGCGCTGTTCACCCAGCTGTCAGGCGCCCCCCGAACAGAAAGGAGGACGAACAGAATGAAATAAGTAAGTATTGAAAGAAATATAAATAATGGACTAAGCCCCTGTGCTATATCACAGCCATACATTTTGGGGATAGCCTCACCCAACTTTGCAGGGTAATTGCTGCGAGGGAGGTGCTCAACATGGGTTATTCAGGGTTGGCACCATTGATATGAGTACAACATAACATGGTCCCACAGCAAACCCCATGGTGGTGGATCTTCTACTGCCTATCGGCTCAACCCTTTGAAAATAAAAATTCAAACCAAAAATTATTTTACCACATCGTAAAACATAACGCACTTATCTTGGCAAAATTAAAAAAATAAATATTCTTTATAATTTGATTTTAGCTTAGCAATGACACTTTTGACATCCTTCCAATGGATGTTGAATGTGTATTTCTCTGTTCCTCCATCAACTCAGAGATAGAGAGATATGCTAGGTCAACCTGGTCTGTTTCACATATATTTATGCATATTTAGCCTAGTTTATGCCTATTCTATGCAAATTTGGTCATGCTAATTTTAAAACTACAAGTTTTAATAAATAATTTAAAGACTTCTAAATTTATTCACGGCCGAACAAACGCACGGACACTAACGCGCGGACACACTACCCGCCAAACACACACCGAAACTACGACGTTGGTACAACGTTCGAACAAGTTTTAACACCTAACCAGTTATAACAACCAATATAGCAAGTTGTAACAACGTTCTAATACGTCATAAACACGTTAAGCTAAGATGTAACAACTTTATTACAAGTTGTTACTTGATAGAGTAAAGGAAAATAGAGACAGTTTCGGTTTGTGTTTCCAGGGTAACGCTCGGACACTAACGCGCGGACACAACGCACGGACAAAGTTAAAACAGACATATGCATTTATACAGACCAAACAACAAACGCAAGCAACGAACCATCAACATCACTAAAGATAGGTAACGATCATTCAATGTCAGTAACGACAGGTAACGAACAACATCGTTAATAACAACAAGTAATGAAGAGCATCGCTAATAACGCCAAATAACGAAACAGCATCGTCAATAACGACAGGTAACGAAGCAGCATCGCCAATAAGGACAGGTAACGAACCATCAACACCAGTAACGAAGCACCATCGCCAATAACGAACGGGATCAAATAGTAGAAAATCAGACGCCATAAGGAGAAACGACGCAATGTTATTAAATTTCCCGGAGGAAATGGTAAACACTTGTTTTCCCCTTAGTCCTGACACACCCCAGCCGACCAAGGACCCAAGACCTACCTATAGACCCCAGACCCTCCTAGACTACGACCCCAAGAGACCCCAGACTATAGTCCCAAGATCAAAATAGAGCTCAGACCCCTAGGCTACGAGCCAAGCGACCGCGGACCACCAGACTTGCTACAGCCCTATACTCAACAGGTTCCCGCTTCGAAGCCTGAGTTCTGAGGCTTCGATAGACCCGACACCCTCGCGAAGCGTTCCCAACGCTTGATAATATTTGTCGTCCTGTTTGCTCGCTGGTCTTATTGGGTGGATGTTATGGCCTGTTGAACGGAGGGGTGAGGGGAGGGGGGGGGAATGAAGGAGCGAGGGGAGAAGGGGGGAAGATAGGAAATAAGATAAGCAAGGTGGCTAAGGTAAGGAGAGGAAGGGCAAGTGACGGGGAGATTTGTGACGTGGGTAACGAGGACAAGGAGTTGGTTTTTAAGGCAAGGAAATATGGGTATGGGGGGGGGGTTAGTTTCATCAAGGGAGGTAAGAAAGAAGGAGAGAGCTAGAGGGGAAGGAAAGACGGGGCTAAAGGGAAGGCAATGACAAGAGAGAGAAAAGCAGGGATGAGCAAGAGCGAAAGGAGAGAGGGAATGAGGGAAACAGAGGGGGAAAAGGAATAAAATGGGTGAGAGGAACAAAAGAGGGAGAAGAAGAGAGGAACTAGAGTGAAGGAGAAAGAGTGGGGGAGATATAAAGAGGCTGTGGGAAATTTTTACCCACCATATCTAATAATCATCTAAGAAATGTATAATTTCTATATCATATCTAAATCATATCAAAATCATATCTAAATCGTATCAAAAATCATATAATGAATCTTTAAAGATTCATTATATGATTTTTGATACGATTTAGATATGATTTTGATATGATTTAGATATGATATAGAAATTATACATTTCTTAGATGATTATTAGATATGGTGGGTAAAAATTTCCCACATCTTCCAGAGGGAGAGAACTGGCACAGAGTCCAATACTTAGGACAATAGTAACCATATGTATTTATTTACTCTCCATTGGATTGATAATACAAGTGCAAATTTTGCTTGCACTTTTGTGCTGCTGTCCGTTGTGGACGATTGTGTCTGTTAGGAGTCTGTGGGTCTTGTGGAGTTAGAGTGTCTTGAGGTCTCTCAGGATCTAACTGCAGCTGGCTCACTGATTCCATGTGGATGAGTTTGTCCAATGTCTTCAGGGAAGTTGTTCCTTTAGACAGGATTTTGACTATTCTCAAAATCCCCTGACTATCTGGATGGACTGAGACAACTTTACCTAATGGCCAGTCAGCCCTAGGGCCATCACTGTCTACCAAGCTCCTAAGACAGATAAGACAAAAGGAGCTACAAGTGCCCCAAAATGTTTATTCTGTCAAGAAGCACATACCATTTATCAATGCACAGTTTATGAAGGCCGTGCCAGTCGAATCGATCGACTGAAATCTCCAAGCAGGTGCATCCGTTGTCTACGGAAGCACGATACAAGTGAGTGTAACACTCCATTGCAAAACTGCCAATATTGTCATAAAAGTGTACATCACACAGCACTCTGTAGTGATATTAACACTCAATCCAGATCCCAGACTTCCAATAATCAACCTGCATCTCAGGCAAAGCCCAAAGATGATAATACCACAACAGCCGTACAATTCTGTACAGTAATGAGCAATGTCAACGACTTGGATACAGAAATTGTTACAGCAGCCATATTGCCTACTGCACAGCTAGAACTATGCAATCAAGGAATTTGTATTCCAACTAGAGGCTTTTTTGATCAAGGGTCACAGAAAACCTTTATCAGTAAAAAGATGGCAGAAGATTTACAACTTAAATCTTCAAAGCAAGTATCTACCTCCTTATCAGGGTTTTTTACTAATTCTGGTCGTAGAACCTTTCCAGTAGTAAAACTCAATGTCTGTCTAGGTACATCCCAAAGGACAGTAGAAGCCATAGTAGTTGATAAAATTCCTACTGAAATGGAAGTGACTGGTCTGACAGCCACAATTAAATTCCTAAAAGGAAAAGGAATCCAATTAGCAGATCCTCTACTTGATTCTGACTACATAGGGGATATCGGAATCCTGATTGGAGCTGACTACTATCATCGATTCATTCTGGGATCAGAAGAATCTATGGGTATGAATATACTCAAATCAGCAGGAGGCATATTGATGACAGGACCTATACTAGATCTTGAACCTTCAACTCCTGAAAAATCACATCATACAGAAACTGTAATAGTGGCATGACTAGGCAAAGAACAGTCACCACTTAAAATCCCCCACATGATTGATGATGGATTAGAATCTGTACCTCAATTGTGGGAACTTGATGCCATAGGAATAATTCCTGAACAACCAAGTCCTGATGATGTCTGTGCATATAATCAATACTTAGAAACTGTACAGTACTATGATGGACAGTACTGGGTAAGGCTACCATGGAAAATCAACCATAAAACCTTACCTACCAATTATCACATGGCTTATAGTCAATTTAAATCGCAACTAGCAAAGCTAAGAAAAAGGCCTGAGCATTTAAAACTCTATCATGAGATTATTGCTCAACAATTAAAGAATAAATTCATCGAAGTCGTGAAACATGACAATACGCAAACAGGCCATTTTTTACCTCACATGGCTGTAATGAGAGAATCAAAAACAACTCCTTTACGGATAGTTTTTAATTGTAGCTCTAAATCTGGACCCCAAGGAACCAGTCTAAATGATTGTTTGCAAACAGGTCCAAGTCTAACTCAGAAATTGTATGACATACTGTTGAAGTTTAGACTTAACAAATATGCGTATTCAGCAGATATAAGTAAGGCCTTTCTAAGAGTTGGCTTACAGGAAGAAGATAGAGACTTCACTAAGTTTCTATGGGTAGAGAACCCAGAAGATGTCAATAGTCCTGTAGTGACTTTCAGATTCTCATCAGTTCTTTTTGGCGCGACAAGCAGTCCATTTCTGTTGCAAGCAACTCTAGATACTCATCTGAAGAAATCATCAAGTCCCTGTAAGACTGAAATCAGTCAAAATCTATATGTAGATAATTTTCAAGGGACAGTTAACAGTACTACTGAACTGTTACAATTATATCAAGAGGCCAACAAGGAGCTACAAGGTGCCAACATGCCACTACAATCTTGGGCCTCTAATAATGCAACATTGAATAATCAAATAGCAAGAGATTACCCTGAATATCACGTACCAGAATCACAAAAGGTGTTAGGTATGGATTGGGATTTAATCTCGGACACAATCTCGATCAAATCCGTGCCAGTAAATTACATCATCACTACAAAAAGGGATTTGCTTTCACAAGTTAGCAAAGTATTTGACCCACTTGGTCTACTAAATCCTTTGACTATCAAGTGGCGTTTATTAGTGCAAGAAGCATGGAAAGCTAAGGTTGGTTGGGATGATCCACTACCAATCCAGTTACAAAAAGCTTGGATGGAAGTGGCTCAAGAACAAACTTTAGTTGAAAAGATAATCTTTCCGAGACACATAGTCGAGGAAAATGAAGAAGTATCACTACATGTATTCGCAGACTCGTCAGCCAAAGCTTTTGGAGCTTGTGCTTACTTAGTGACTTCTAATCAATCATATCTTATCACCTCTAAGGCCAGAGTCGCTCCATTAAAAAAGAGGACTTTGCCTCAGATGGAACTAACAGCACTGCTAACTGGAACACGCTTAGCAGTGCATATCAAACAAGTCTTGTCTACCATGAACATCAAAGATGTCATTATATGGTCTGACAATGAAGCTGTCTTACAATGGGTACGAAACGACAACTGTCCAACTCCATATGTAAAAAATCGCGTCTCGGAAATTAAAGAAATTTCCGCAGGCTTTCAATTGTTGCATGTACCAACAAAGGATAATCCAGCTGATCTCTTATCAAGAGGTATGACATTTAAACAGTTTGCAAAGGCAGATATTTGGTTTCATGGGCCTCGATGGTTAGTGAATGGTAGTTGGCCTGAACAAAAGCCACACGTCATTACGACACAAACCATAACTACCACCAGGCAGCAAGCTCAAATATCAGTCTTGGATTGTACTCGTTACTCCTCGCTCATCAAATTAATCAATGTAACACAGAACGTGTTTCAATATCTCAGGAAAAAAGGTATAAAATACACTTTTCCAGATGCACTTATCTATTGGGTAAGACAAGCCCAGAGAGAAACTTATGGGAATAACTATGAAAATCTTCCGCATAAGTTAAAACACAATCTCGGTCTGTGGATAGACCAAGAAAATCACAACATTCTGCGTTGTGGAGGGAGACTTAAACACGCAGATATCAATCTAGATACCGTGCATCCATGGCTTTTACCAAAAAATCATTGGATCACAAGGTTGATTGTGTTGCATACACATCAACAAATCATCAAACATGGAGGAGTGTTAGACACACTCACACAAATCAGACAGCAGTACTGGATTCCTCAGGGAAGACAGTCAGTCAAATCAATCTTGAAGAATTGCATGATATGCCGAAGGTACGATGCAAGAACTTGCTCTTATCCAGAGCCACCACCCCTGCCAAAGGAACGAGTGGTCCATCTACAACCTTTCGAAACGTCAGGAGTAGATTATACAGGAGCAATATATCTAACAGGGACTGCAGATAAGCAACCTATCAAGGCATACATCTGTCTGTTCACCTGTGCTACCACCAGGGCAGTACATCTAGAGGTAACACCCGATATGACTGCTCAATCATTTATTCAAGCTTTCCGCAGATTCGCAGCACGCCGATCATGCCCTAAGCTGATGATTTCAGATAACGGAGCAAACTTGGTAGCTGGAGAAGCATGTCTACGGGAAATCTGTTCCCATCCTGCAGTTACTTCCACACTGGAACAGCGTCATTGCAGATGGAAATTTATCCCTCCGAGAGCCCCATGGCACGGAGGATTTTATGAACGGTTAATAGGAACTGTAAAAAGATCCTTGAGAAAATCTCTACACCGTCAGAAAATCAATCTTCAAGAACTCCAGACAGTAATCACGGAAAAGAATCAAGGGTGAATAACCGGCCGTTGACTTACTTGTCTGAGGATCCTACTCAACATGAGCCATTAAGTCCTGCCCACCTAATGTATGGAAGACTTCTGACTCCAGTACCATCTCTAGTGGATGATGAGATCAGAGATCCCTCATATGTGGGTCAGAGCGAGTTGGTTCAGGGGTATAAACATCTGTCTAGCATAATCCAAAAATGGAATGATGTTTGGACAAAAGAATATCTTACATCTCTACGAGAACATCACTATGGGGCCAATGTCCCACATAATATATCTAATCTCCAATCTGGCGATATTGTCTTGGTAGACAGTGATGGCCCTAGGGCTGACTGGCCATTAGGTAAAGTTGTCTCAGTCCATCCAGATAGTCAGGGGATTTTGAGAATAGTCAAAATCCTGTCTAAAGGAACAACTTCCCTGAAGACATTGGACAAACTCATCCACATGGAATCAGTGAGCCAGCTGCAGTTAGATCCTGAGAGACCTCAAGACACTCTAACTCCACAAGACCCACAGACTCCTAACAGACACAATCGTCCACAACGGACAGCAGCACAAAAGTGCAAGCAAAATTTGCACTTGTATTATCAATCCAATGGAGAGTAAATAAATACATATGGTTACTATTGTCCTAAGTATTGGACTCTGTGCCAGTTCTCTCCCTCTGGAAGATGTGGGAAATTTTTACCCACCATATCTAATAATCATCTAAGAAATGTATAATTTCTATATCATATCTAAATCATATCAAAATCATATCTAAATCGTATCAAAAATCATATAATGAATCTTTAAAGATTCATTATATAGCTTGATCCTGGATGACAATGGCACCATGAACACGTACTCAACAGGGGCCCTTTTGATGCCTACGTGACTTTGTACATGATCTCTCAAGGATCCAGAAGCTTCTAGAAGGACTTCTTAATTAAAAAACTATTGGAACATTGATTCAACATCCGGTAGGATTAAAAATCGAATCCTTAATAAGATTCAGTGGTACTTTCAAATACTACTTATAATCTTTAAATCTTATATCTAATTATATTATAATCACATCTTATCTTAATCATAAGTCTAGACTGTAAAAATAATCAATCAATATTCATTGAAGGCTACCGTGCTCAGAGAGCATGGTAGGGCGATGGGGGGGAGTGAAGCGCCCACCAACAAGCCCAGCGGCACTCCGCGTTTGTTTACAAATGAGTGAACAAGTGACTGATCCTTAGCGAACATTACCAGCTCAAGGACACCTTATCTAATATTTTTTATCGCCAGTGAATACTCTCTAGAACTGGGGGAGTACCTGGACAATATCTACAAGGAAAATCCTGGAACATTACATAAAATAGAGTGTATAGTGGAGATCAGTGACACGGTTTCCTCCACCTTCATTCATAAACTTTTATCTCGAATCATTCTTCTGCAACTGCAGGATAATCACGTAGCAACGCTACCAGATCATCATACAGCAACGCTGTAGCAAAATATCGTGCCTAAACTCGACAAGAGAGTTAATCAGTCTGGCAAACTTGTCAGACAGGCACCCCGACTGGCAGAGAAGTATATTGAGGGTTATTTGGTGTATGATTGGCCAATTGTATGCTTGTGTAACTTTAATATCCAATAAATCTGTCTGTTGGTTAAAAAGCGAGGCTAAGCCTCATACATCGGTACGTTTATTAAAATTGTAGTGTAGCTGTGAATCTTATCCAAGCACTGAACCTCATGAGTGTCCATTCTGTCAGAAAAGAATTCAGCCTCAATAAGTAAAAACCTCACAAGTGTCCACAGCGTTGGAAAAGATTCAGTCAAGCTAACTGTATAAAGTGAATATGTCTGCATATATATTTGAATATATAAATTAAGTTATCAATTGCTTGCTTAGTTATTTATAAGTTATCATATAGTTACATTTAATTGAATATAATATCTAGTACTTAGTTAAGTATTTAGACTACATTTAAGGTCATTAATTATACTTTTACAATTTAATTTGTTGTTTATAGTATAAGTACATATTGGCTGTTAAGTTATGGTACTAGGTTAGACTATGTATGTTTAAATCTCTGATTTAAACAGAGCCAGTGTTCAGTCAGATAACTGAATTTATCAAATCTTATCCTTGTATAAAATACAAGCTGATGTGAGATCCCTGTCTACAGGTGGACTGGAACTTCTATCAACAAGTCATTCACCCCACCTGTCCCTTACAGCCCACAGTCTGTCATTAGGAAAAGAGGAATTAGGATTTACAACCCTAGCTAGAGATTTTAGTTGAATTAATTTGCAGACAGTAATTATTTAATTTAGTTCAGTACAAGTCCCTGGTAGTCTCCTCTTATATCAATCCCAACAGGTTTTTCCCACAGAGGCTGTTAAAGAGGGTGTTGAAAAAAACTGCACCTTAAAACTTCATATGTTAACTGTTATCACTGAGATATTTATGGTCATAAAGGCTGCATTACATTTTAACTTACCGAATACTATATATATATATATATATATATATATATATATATATATATATATATATATATATATATATATATATATATATATATATATATATATATACCCACTACACCATCAGACCTTACAAAAGAAGTAGATAGTTCGAGATATATATCTCAAACATCTCCACTTCCCGAAGGCACCAGATGAGTGTGGGGTCAGTCTGCATTTATATATCTTTGAGATATATATCTCGAACTATCTACTTCTTTTGTAAGGTCTGATGGTGTAGTGGGTTAAAGCATACTAGTTATGCCTGCTACTGGAAGGTAGTTGTGCTTTCTGGGTTCGAGTCCCACTGGTGGGTGTTGTCCAAAGATTATTTAATCTTCACTTGTGGTTTATGCAAGTATAGGCTTATATATATATATATATATATATATATGTATATATGTTATCATATCTCATATTGTATATTGTATTATGTTGTATCATATGACAATCTATATCCATGAAAGAATGTATGTCTGTCTGTCCAAGAGCCAGATGCTTACGACTGGCCTTACCCAACTTTCACATGTGAATCATGTGCGGTATGGGAGTGTCATAGGCCAGTTGGGAGTCGGCCCCAGTGCCACAAGTTAAGAATTATCGGCATCAAACCCAACCCCATCACCTTCCCGTATGATTTTCATGAAGTCAAGTCTGAAATATTGGTTGCTGTCTTTAGACTGATTTAGTAATTTCGGTTCGTGGGTATAAAAAAATTCTGAAAGAAAGAGAGAGAGAAAGGGGGGAAGGGGAAGAGAGGGAAGGAAAAGGTTAAGAAGGGGATGTTTGAATGGAGGGAGGGAGAGAAGGTGAAGAGGAGAAGAGGGAACAGAGAAAAGTGAAAGAGAGGGGGGGGGGAGATAGGATGGAGGAGGGAGGAGAATAGGAAGAGAGGGGAATAGGTGAAGAAATAGGAGAGGGGAGGCTTAGAGAGAGGGGAAGGTAGGGAGAACGAGTCGAAGACAGGCGGGTAACCATTCTTATATAACATGATACTATTCAATATAACACAATGAAATATTTTAGATTGTATTTCATTGTATTTTATGCATTATATTGTATTATATTACAATATAACAATGCCATGAAATCCTATGCAATACAACATAATAAAATAAAATGCAATATAGTGCAATACAACATAATACAATATAATTTAATACAATGTTATATAATAATAAAATACAATAAAATAAAATACAGTACAATACATTATAATATAATAAATACAGTACAATACATTACAATATAATATAATACAGTACAATACATTACAATATAATACAATATTTTGTATTGAATTGTAAAGTATTTTAATATATTGCATTATATAGCAATACATTGTATTATACTGTAGTAGAGGGAATACCCAGCGGTGCCCGGGTCCCTCTTCCCCATTCCCTCTCTCTCATCTCTGTTTCCCTATTATTTCCCACCCTCTCTCTTCCCCTCTTCCCCCCCCCTCTCCAACTTTCTACGACAAGATCCTCGGCCTCTCCTCTCCCCCCCTCTCTCTCCCAGTCTTCTACCATCTTCTCCTTCTTCTTCTTCTCTCTCTCTCTCTCTTCGAGAGAGAGAGAGAGAGAGAGAGAGAGAGAGAGAGAGAGAGAGAGAGAGAGAGAGAAAAACATTTGATATTCAAAGTGGTTGTGGGAACAGATGAAGGTGAGGAGGGTGGCGATTGGCGGCCGTCTCCCATCCCCCCCCCCAGCTCCTTCCCTCTTTTCCCCTCATTCTACCTCCCTCCCTTCCTATCACCCTCTCTCCCTTCTTCCCTTTCCGTTGCAACTCCTCCCTTCCTCTCAATTACCCCCAGCTCCCCCTTTTCTACACTATTCCTTCCTTCTCTTTTTATCCATCCTTCTCCCACCACACTTACGTCCTTCATCCTTCATTCCATCATACCTACGCCCTCCCTCCTTCCCTCCATCATACCTACGCCCCCGCAGACTCCTTCCTCACAGCTTGCCGTGTGAGGCGCCACTTAGGATGTAGTAGCGTAGAGGCGTTAAACCGTTTGTGTTGTGGCCATTGTGGTGGGGGGCGTGGCGGGCCATTGTGGTGGTGGGGGCCACTCCACCGTCCCCCTCAATGCCATAACCTACACTACAGCTGTATTCTCTCCTGATGGAGGTGACGGTGGGGGCGTGCTGTCTCCCCGCACCTCCCGTATATCAATTTGGGTCTTATCACTGGCCGTGGTGGTTATGGGGAAGACGGTGGTGGTGGTGGTGGTGGTGGTGGTGGGAGGCGTGGTGGTTGGTGTGGTGGTGGCTGTGTTGGTGGTGGTGGCTGTGGTGGTGGTAGGTATGGTGGTGGCTGTGGTGGTGGTGGCTGTGGTGGTGGCTGTGGTGGTGGTGGTGGTGGTGAAGAGCCTAGTGCAAAGTGTAAAATATTCACTACCCCTAGGGAGCCGGTCGGCCGAGCGGACAGCACGCTGGGCTTGTGATCCTGTGGTCCTGGGTTCGATCCCAGGCGCCGGCGAGAAACAATGGGCAGAGTTTCTTTCACCCAAAGCCCCTGTTACCTAGCAATAAAATAGGTACCTGGGTGTTAGTCAGCCGTCACGGGCTGCTTCCTGGGGGTGGAGGCCTAGTCGAGGACCGGGCCGCGGGGACACTAAAGCCCCGAAATCATCTCAAGATAACCTCAAGATAGTGGCCTGCTTTGTGGTTATATTTATTCCCACTATTTACTCCTACTGTCGCCTGGGACTTTTCCCGCATTCATATCACCTTGCATTTGCTTGGCTTGAAGTCAAGAAGTCACCACTGACAAGTTCTCAGAGGCTTCCGGAAGCTCTCCACTACCACTCCACACTACTACCACACCACTATCACTCCACTACCACCCACTATCTTGAGGTTATCTTGAGATGATTTCGGGGCTTTAGTGTCCTCGCGGCCCGGTCCTCAACCAAGCCTCCACCCCCAGGAAGCAGCCCGTGACGGCTGACTAACACCCAGGTACCTATTTTACTGCTAGGTAACAGGGGCATAGGGTGAAAGAAACTCTGCCCATTGTTTCTCGCCGGCACCCCCGGGATCGAACCCGGGACCACAGGATCACAAGTCCAGCGTGCTGTCCGCTCGGCCGACCGACTCCCAGCGCTCGGCCGACTGGCTCCCACACAACTACCACCCACTACCACACCGCTACCACCCACTACCACACCTCTACCACCAACTACTACCCACAACCACACCACTATCACACCTATACCACCCACTATCACACCTCTACCACTCACTAGAGGTGGTAGAGGACAATTTCGCACAATCTTCTCCATCATCTTGCATGGAATGCAAGTTAGGGACACTTACCTGTCCAGTGCCTCCTGCCTATCACCCTTCTTGTATATTGGGACTACATTGGCCTTCTTCCAAATTTTTGGCAGTTCACCTGTTACCAGTGACTTGTTGTTCACCATGGAGAGTGGCAGGCACAGAGCTTCTGTTCCTTCCTTTAGAATCCATGGTGAGATTCCATCCGGGCCTATAGCCTTTGTTACGTCCAAATCTAGCAGATGCTTCCTCACCTCCCCACTGGTTATCACAAACTCCTCTAGTGGTGTCTGGTTTGATGTTCTCTACTTTATCTCTGGGACTTCTCGCTCTGAGGTGAGGATCTCCTGGAATTTCTTATTGAGTTCCTCGCACACTTCCTTGTCGTTTGTAGTGAATCTTTCTTGCCCTATCCTCAGTTTCATTACCTGTTCCTTCACTGTTGTTTTCCTCCTGATGTGGTTATGCAGATGTTTGGGTTGAGTCTTTGCCTTGCTCGCTATGTCATTTTCATATTGCCTCTCTACCTATCTTCTCACCCTGACGTATTCATTCCTGGCGCTCTGGTATCTTTCTCTGCTCTCTAGTTTTCTGTTCTTTCTATAGTTTCTCCACTCCCTTTTACTTAGCTGCTTTGCAAGCTTGCAACTCTGATCAAACCATGGGTTTATCATCTGCATTTCATTTTTTTTCGTTTTGGACTGGGACGAACTTGTCTGCTGCCTCCTTACACTTCTGTGTGATGTAGTCCATCATGTCTTGAACCGTCTTTCCTCTGAGCTCTGTTTCCCAAGCTATTTCAGTTAGGAATTTTCTCATCTCCTCATAGTTTCCCTTCCGGAATACCGGCCTCTTGCTTTCTGGTCCCTTCCTTGAGTACATTAACCCTTCTTCGACCAGATACTCAAACAACAGTACACTGTGATCACTCATACCCACGGGGGCTTCAAGCCCGATTTCCCTTTTGTCTGAATCATTCAGAGTGAATACTAGATCGAGTCTTGCTGGTTCATCATTGCCTCTCATTCTCGTGGGACCCTTGACATGCTGACTTAAAAAGTTTCTAGTCACCACCTTTAACAGTTTCGTTCTCCATGTTTCCTCACCTCCATGTGGTTCCTTGTTTTCCCAGTCTATCCTTCCGTGATTAAAGTCTTCCATTATGAGCAGATGGGATCGATTCCTACAGGCAGCAGCGGCTGCTCTCTCAATGATGGTGTTAACTGCCATATTGTTTCTGTCATACTCTTGTGTGTGTGTGTGTGTGTGTGTGTGTGTGTGTGTGTGTGTGTGTGTGTGTGTGTGTGTGTGTGTGTGTGTGTGTGTGTGTGTGTGTGTGAAAAATTAGTAGTTAGTAACAGTTGATTGATTGACAGTTGGGAGGCGGGCCAAAAGAGCCAGAACTCAACCCCCGCAAGCACAACTAGGTGAATATAACTAGGTGAATACACACACACACACACACACACACACACACACACACACACACACACACACACACACACACACACCAGCAGCAGCAGCAGGCAGCCAGACTCACACCACAACAATCAAGAGGTCATATGACTAGTAATAGGCACTAACTAGGCGTGTACCCAGAGGCACTTAACAAGAAGTTAGGCGTCTCTCGGTAGTTAGTGTATAAAGACGTCTATTACGAGTGTCCGGGGTGGTTTTATGAGCTCATTCGTCCAAGAATCACACTTGTCTAGTTTGGTAATTAGGGGCTACGTACTAGTGGCCTACTGTAAGGTAGTTAGAAGGGAAGGAGGGGGGAGTGGAATGGTACCACTGAAGAGGCGTTTGGTATCAATATCTGTCATACCTTTTCCGAGTGATGGTCTCCAACATTCATGTCTTTTGCAATAATAATGAATTAAGAACTCACGTTCCTCCCTGTGTTCAGGTCGAAAAGGATTAGTTCCACACCAGGTTAATGGCGGTAGTGTCTGTTGATGTATTATGGCTGCTTCTATGTCTGGTAAATTCATTACAAACCTCGTCTTAACTCTGGGAGTAGTGCAGATGGCCTTGTGTCAGTTACTAGGCTACGCACTCGTATTCACTCAGCCGTAAACCCATCCACACGTCAAGTTAGATATCAACACTTTTAATCTCACGAATGATCCACGCTAGTAAATCCTTCCTGTTGGCCTTAATATAAGAGTATCATGAAAGCTCCCTGAAGGAAGATATCCAGATCTCAGCACTCACACCGCAAGATACAACCTCTTGATCCAGAGGGGAAGCGTGTTAGTCCGGCCAGACGAAGGCACAACATCCCAGTAGTGATTCTAGGCTCCTTTCTCTGGTCTCATCGCCGCCAATTACGGACCGCGAAGCCATTCTTGATGAATGAGTGTTCTAAATTGACCAGTTTGCGAGACTCGGGAAGACCGCGTTGGCTTCTTGGCGGTGTAATCAGCCTCTTGTAAAAGTCAGAATTATTATGAGAAATGAGACTCGTGAAACTTAGCTGCCAGATACAGCCCTTTTATGCCGCTTTTCAGAGTTATATCGTATAATTTGTGACGGTTTTATATACGTGTGTGTGAGTTATACGGGTGTGGAGCGGCGGCCACTGGTGATGGGGAGGGGGGGGGAGGTGTTCCTCCTGGTGGTGCAGTGGTGGTTGGTGGTGGTGGTGGTGACACTGTTGATGGTGGTGGTGGTGATGGTAGTGGTGACACTGCTGATTGTGGTGCTGGTGGTTGGTGGTGGTGGTGGTAGTGATACTCTTGATGGTGGTAGTTGGAAACGAGGTGGTGAGAGTGGCGATTAGTAAGAGCAATAGTATGGTCGCAGAAGTCGCGATTCTGGGCTAGTAATGATGGTCGTTGCTGGCATGTATCGATGGTGGTAGTAGGTGGTGGTAGTAGGTGGTGGTGGTAGATTGTAGAGGTGAGGGTAGCGGCTAGCAAATTGGTTGTAACGGATAGCTGTGAGGATTGTAACGAGTACTGATAGGCTACGCTACGTAGCCTACTAGTCTGACTTGGTTAGTAGTAGTAGTAGTAGTAGTAGTAGTAGTAGTAGTAGTAGTAGTAGTAGTAGTAGTAGTAGTAGTAGTAGTAGTAGTAGTAGTAGTAGTAGTAGTAGTAGTAGTAGTAGTAGTAGTAGTAGTAGTAGTAGTAGTAGTAGTAGTAGTAGTAGTAGTAGTAGTAGTAGTAGTAGTAGTAGTAGTAGTAGTAGTAGTAGTAGTAGTAGTAGTAGTAGTAGTAGTAGTAGTAGTAGTAGTAGTAGTAGTAGTAGTAGTAGTAGTAGTAGTAGTAGTAGTAGTAGTAGTAGTAGTAGTAGTAGTAGTAGTAGTAGTAGTAGTAGTAGTAGTAGTAGTAGTAGTAGTAGTAGTAGTAGTAGTAGTAGTAGTAGTAGTAGTAGTAGTAGTAGTAGTAGTAGTAGTAGTAGTAGTAGTAGTAGTAGTAGTAGTAGTAGTAGTAGTAGTAGTAGTAGTAGTAGTAGTAGTAGTAGTAGTAGTAGTAGTAGTAGTAGTAGTAGTAGTAGTAGTAGTAGTAGTAGTAGTAGTAGTAGTAGTAGTAGTAGTAGTAGTAGTAGTAGTAGTAGTAGTAGTAGTAGTAGTAGTAGTAGTAGTAGTAGTAGTAGTAGTAGTAGTAGTAGTAGTAGTAGTAGTAGTAGTAGTAGTAGTAGTAGTAGTAGTGGTGGTGGTGGTGCTAATAACAGGTTTGTGTGATGGTAGTGGCAGGTAGTGGAGGTAGTAGAATGATGACGTAGCAGCTAGTGGAGACAGTAGTGGTCGCTTGCTTTCTCCACAACTTTGCGGGTGGTGACGGTGCTAACGCCAGTGACTATAACAGTGACTAACAGTAGCCCCACTAGTAGTAGTATGGTCACTGTAGAGGAACCGGTGGTGACAGCCACAGTGGAATCAGTGGCAGGTGCAGGACGACAACGCCACTGATAGCTGGGAGAGAATTCTAATTTAGACCAACTTCATAACTCTTGCACATTAGTGGTGAGTCTCACGTCTCCCTCGAACAGATTCCCCCCCCCCCCTCCCCCCACGGTGTAGAGGCTCGCAGCTCTGCTGGAAAATGCGATAATTATCAGGTTGCAGAATCAGGCTAACTTTTTTTTGTTCAAATTTCAGCTTGTTTGCCAGATTGGAATTTCTAATTAAATATTATTTTTGGGGGGTTCAACTTGAGTAAAGTTTTTTTTTGGTTTATATTAATTTAAGTTTTCTTATTTATTGAAAATAGTTTGTGTATAAGGAAATCTCACTAAGTTTCCAGCATGAATAGTAATGTATATATGACCAGAATTCATTAACCATAAAATATATGTACGAAATAAATTACGAACATATAAAGATAAACAAATATATATATACAAATAAAATGATAGCAAACGCGTCGAGAATATAAATCTAGTTATGGGTATAAATCAAAACATTCACATAGAAGCCTAACAAAGGAGCGGCGGCACTTCCTGTTGACAAACAGATCTCACATTAGTATTGTTTCACTCAATGAAAGGAGTTGCTTGGGGTTCTACGGAACATTGACAATATACAGTCAGGAAAAGGACCACCGGTGGGTTGACTATAGTCAACCCAGGTTCTAAAGTCAACCCAGAAAGATGTATACATCTTTCTGGGTTCCAGAAGGCATTCGCCACAGTGTGTCGCAAAATGTTGTTACTGAAGTATGACGGTCTGGCTTGAGTGACAGGGTGAGCACTAACATGACAAGAACGACGCTGGTAAACAACTTCTGCAACTTCTTGTTAGTAACCCCAGTCTTGTTTCCCTACGTACCGTCATTATAAACCCCTATTAAGACGACTATCTCAACCGACCGAACAACCCGTCTTCTCTCACCTAATTCGTTCCATTTTGTACGGAATAAGCCAATCCGTGACGTGTTACTAACAATTAAAACACTGCAGTATTGACGTTTTCTTTGCAACGGACTAGACACGTTAGGTGGGTTGGTTGGGTTCGTACGTTTCTGGTTAGGTAAAATGCTGCATTTTTTACGGAGTGGCGAATCGAGAGACCAGGCTGCCCAGGTCTCTGGTATAGGTAGCGCTCCGCATACCCTTGCTGGCGCCTTAGCTCAATTTTTGTTAAACTCATAATTAAGATATTAGTCACAGCCACAGAGTCACAGCGATGTTAGAAATTTGTATTTTATCGTAAGATTAGTGGGAAAATGGAATGAGCTAAATGAGTAAGTTGTAGAAGCGAACTTCATTCATAATTTCAAAAGTTTATATGTTAGAGGAATAAGGCAGGAGTCATTGCAAAAGGTGGGATCCAGGAGCTAAAGTTCGATGCTGCAGGCTCAAATGGGTGCTTACAAACAGGTGAGTACACACACACACACAATGAGTCACCTACTCATTCATACAGTCACTCAACATCTATTCCCAGTCACCTACCTACCCACTCAGACATACACATTCACGTGCACACACACGCACGACACGACGCACGACTATGCGCCGTCGTATGGCTCACGCATGAAACAAAACATCACGAAAAAATATCCAACCAGTTTCTGAAATTCGTGATTTAGGTCAACTGGGCACCACGGTCGGCCGCGATGGTCGGTACGAATAGTCGGCTGCAATGCTCTTTCATGATAGTCTTCTGTATTGGATCGTGGTCGACCACGATGGAGGAAGAGAAGACGATAAGAATTGTAATAAGAGTAAAAAAAAAACACTGTCGCGAAGAGAGCGGGAAATATATAATGAATAAAATAATCTGAAATAAATGAGAGGCGTGGGAAGTATTTGTAAATTAGTTGGAAGCACACTCTCAACTGCCTCCCACTCCCCGCCACCCACCGCGGGCGGCCTTGCCACCCACCGTGGGCGGGAATGAGTCTACTATAGACTCATCCATCTCCATTTGTTAGCGGGAAGACGAACTCACACCTTGGTGACCCACTCCCATCATTACCCCATCTCCAGCCCCCATTTCCCCTCCTCACCCCCATTCTTCCCTACGAGTCCTATCAACACCCGAATCCCGCCCTACAATTCCCTTCAAACTCCAGTCACTACGAGTCCAGGTTATGAAGGCTCTGTGAAAAAGATAACAAGGAACCACATGACCTGGAAGTCAGTGTTTCAACCCCAGCTCCAACATGGTGCCTTGTGTGGCGCCTGGCTTGGTGCTTCTATTGTGGTGTGATGTCTGGCTTGGTGGTTGTGGTGTGGTGTGACATCTGTCATGGTGGTTCTGTTATAGTATGGAGCCTGGCTTGGTAGTTCTGTTGTGGTGTAACGTCGGTTTGGTGGCTTAGTCGTGGTGTGACGTCTGACTTGATGGCTTTGTCGTAGCGTGACGCTTAGCTTAATGGTTCTATCGTGGCGTGGCGCCTGGCTTGAGGGAGAAGGATGACCAACAACGCCGCCGACGTCAACTCCTCCACTTGTAAGGTAATCACGCAAGTGATTAAGAGTTTAGTTAATGGTGTGCTCAGACCGGAGGGTCGTACCGAGTGGTTGTGTAACAGGACGACTGAATAATTCAGCAATTAGCGAGCAATTTGGATCTTCATTTATATGTCTGTGTTAACGGGAAGGGCATAATAACTTTCTCAGGTGCTGGATTAGAATGAAGTTCTTGCATGTAGATGATTTAGGAGGTTTCGAAAAATATGGATAAATAGAACTGTAATTACAATTTTGCAAATTACTGAATTACTGAATTTTTATTTTATTTAGGTTTTAATTGTGTAGTATTGAGTTTTTAATTTGGCTTTTAAATGTGTATTATTCAGTTTTTTAATTTGTTTTTTAAATGGATATTATTTAAAACCAAATTAAAAATCTTAATAATACACTTTTAAAAAACTAATTAAAAAACCTGAATAATACCCATTTAAAAGCCAAATAAAAAACTCAATAATTCACACACTTAAAACCTTAATGTGTATTATTGAGGTTTTAAATTTGTATTATTAAGGTTCTTAATTTGGTTTTCAAATGTGTATTATTGAAGTTCTTAATTTGGTTTTTAATTATACGTATTCATATTGCTCTGAGACCTTGTTGGTGTATAATACCAGAGTATAATCCTTATGTACTGAACACCTGATATGTTACTATCTACAGAGCCTGCTTACATTTCATCTATGTAAATGCACATTAATGATACTATGTAAAGAACACATCGACCACTTTATGTAGGGCAGACGTAACTCTGTGTATCTATGTATTTATGTCTGTAGGTTAGATTACCATTTAAAAAGCACTACAATCACCTTCTGTGGTTGATTGTTCAATAAATCCCTGAACTATATGTTTAACACATCTCTCACCCTGTCCATGGAGGACAGAAGAAAATGTATATATGCTGGTTAGCATTGTAAATGTGTGGCCACGTCTGTGATAGAAAATAATAATAATAATAATAACAAAAAACTACCATCCTCAGGGCCTATCCAATATCCATAGACCTACTGACATCTCCAGAACCCATTCACATTCTGTGGAAGAAACTAAATACATTTACCACCCAAGACTGAATATAGTATATGAAATTCTGTAGCCTCTTATGACAAGGCTATTCAGATTCTGCGTGGTAACAAAGATAACATTGTCTCAGTAGAACGGTTAAAAAACGTACCCAGTGGAACTTGTGATACCAGACGAATGATGTACAGTATGAATGATTAATGTATAAGCTGTGTAGGGGAGACGAAATGTAAATGTTATGAACAACAACTCTTCCATTATCTTGTAATATCCAAAATTGAAAATTATTTGTTTTTAAAAACAGACTTGACAATGTGTCATAATATATTGTAAGTTCATAAATGTTACAGTGCAAAAAGTTTTGTAACTAGCTGCCATTATAATTATAAGGTGTGCAGATTTGGTGAAATTTTAAATGTAAAAATACTCGCTGAGGTCTGAGTAAAACCTGCTGTGCCCTCTGTAAACCTTTTTGCGCTTCCGCTCACAGGATGAGTAAGGGCGTGAACAATAAACTTCCACTCCCAGGACAGGTACGGGGTGCACAATAAACTACCACTCACAAGATGAGCACGGGGTGCACAATAAACTACCGCTCACAAGATGAGTACGGAGTGCACAATAAACTACCGCTCACAAGATGAGTACGGGGTGCACAATAAACTACCGCTCACAAGATGAGTACGGGGTGCACAATAAACTACCACTCACAAGATGAGTACGGGGTGCACAATAAACTACCACTCACAAGATGAGTACGGGGTGCACAATAAACTACCACTCACAAGATGAGTACGGGGTGCACAATAAACTACCACTCACAAGATGAGTACGGGGTGTACAATATTCTACCGCTCACATGATGAGTACACGTTGCACGCTAAATTAGCCTCCTTCGACAGCAAGTCAAAATCAAAACTTCAGAGCCAACTATCCAACCTCCAGAGAGAGAGAGAGCAATGACATCATACAAAGTGATGTCAATGTTGTTTGTTTGTAGGAGGGGGAGGGTGTTCATTGTTTGTTTGTCTGGTATTGTATTTTTATTGTTCTTCTTTATTGCTGGTTTACTTGTTGTTGTTTCTCATTGTTTTGTGGTATTGTAGTTTACTGTTGGTTTGTTGTTGTTACTTATTGTTCTTGTTTGCTACTGATGTTATTTGCTTTCTTGGTAGCTAATGCCGCTTATGTGTTAGAAGGTAAGTCGGCCCCCCTCCACAGGGGAGAGTTCACAGCCTCACACGAGGGCAAGTTGAAATTTAAATAAGTTTATTGAGGTATAAGTACACACAAAGGGATGAGGTGGCTCAAGCTAACGAGGGCAAGTCGGCTTCACACGAGGGTAAGTTGGCCCATATGAGGGTAAGTTAGTCCCCACATGAGGGTAAGTTAGCCTCACATGAGGGTAAGTCAGCCCATATGAGGGTAAGATAGTCCCCACATGAGGTTAGGTTGGCTCACATAAGGGTAATTCTGCCTCACACAAGGGAAAGTCAGCCCACATACGGGTAAATTAGGCCCACATGATTAATTGCTCTGTATTAATTTATCTCTCCATTTCACTAGATAATAACAACAATTGTCTTTATCATTATATATTAATTAATTTTGTTATTAATATAATTGTATGATATTAACCAGCTCACTTAACTTCCCACATACAAAAGTTTAATCCATAATCACTGATATTAATATAATTTTCGATTCACCTCGAATACATTATTCAACAATGATGATAAGAACGCACTATAGTATTCAACACTCTTCCGTTACTACCAAGTTATATATACTTCCGTTACTACTATATATATATATATATATATATATATATATATATATATATATATATATATATATATATATATATATATATATATATATATATATAAATCTGGCGTAATTTTTTTGTAAGCGAGTGGAGTGGACAAAAAATATAAAGTTATCCGTTGTGACAAATTAGTGAGCGATGTGGTACTCTTTGTGTAGTGCTGGAAAACGGACCAGGAATTCTGAGCGAGGCTTCTGCTAGGAATATTTAATTAACATTTATTTTGTGTAACTCAGTTATGCCGTTGGTAAGATTTGTTATGGGGCATAAAATTTTGTAAATAATATTTGTTTGTACAATACATACATTCCAAGACTGAAGGAATATCCAGTTAATCATCCCGCCCTCATGTCACTTCCATTAATCGATATTTTCGCTTATAGATCTATATCTACTCAGGTGTAGTGCGGTATATAAACCCAAAACTCTTGTTTATTCCCTTTATTTACGGGTTATTTGTGCCACCTCCTGGGTGGCTTAATCTTCATCAATCATCAATCAATCTTTCCTGTTTACACGCACCTGGGCCTTATATATATATATATATATATATGGAATATATATATATATATATATATATATATATATATGGAATATATATATATATATATATATATATATATGGAATATATATATATATATATATATATATATATATATATATATATATATATATATATATATATATATATATATATATATATATATATATATATATATATTCTGTGTTGATTATTGTCTTGTTTGCGGCTTCTATCCCCCTTAACTAGTGCTCTTGCATATTTGTATGTATGTATGTAATTCTCACTGAGAGAATTAACCCAAAACAGTCCCGGATTCTTGGATGTCTACACATTTGTCCAAGTTCCTAGCATCCTTTAATTTTAATTACAAGAAAGCTGAGTTGCATTGAATTGGATATGTCTAACAACACCAGCCCATAACACCTACCCATACCACCTACCCATACCACCTGCCCATACCACCTACCCATACCACCTACCCATACCACCTGCCCATACCACCTACCCATTCCACCTACCCATTGCCCTTGCCGAAAACCGATTACTGATACCAATTACTCATGGCGCGGTGCTTGCAAGTGATTTATCACATTTATCTTAAATTTATTTACCATATTTATTTTAAATTTCCTATATATTTAGAACTACAAATAAGTTTCACACAAGGAGCCCTGAAGAATAAATTAAACCTATACTGATGAGAAACCTTATCCATCAGAGGAAATAAGGATGTCAATGGGTGTAAAACAGAGACAATGGGTGTAAAACAGAGACAATGGGTGTAAAACAGAGACAATGGGTGTAAACAGAGACAATGGGTGTAAAACAGAGACAATGGGTGTAAAACAGAGACAATGGGTGTAAAACAGAGACAATGGGTGTAAACAGAGACAATGGGTGTAAAACAGACAATGGGTGTAAAACAGACAATGGGTGTAAACAGAGACAATGGGTGTAAAACAGACAATGGGTGTAAAACAGAGACAATGGGTGTAAAACAGAGACAATGGGTGTAAAACAGAAACAATGGGTGTAAAACAGAGACAATAGGGTGTAAAACAGAGACAATGGGTGTACAATAGAGTCAATGCATTTAAAACAGAGACTAAGTCTAGCCTTTAATAATGGAACAGAGGCATCCGCGACGTTAATATGAAAGCGCTGACCATCTGTAGCACAGTTTCACTGGGTTGATGAAGACAGCTACACACACCAAGACAAATTGCCCTGCCATTTAGGCAAGATATAGCACAGACAGCCACACACCTGCAGGGTCTGGGGGGGAAGGGGATCTTAGAGAACGTGTTTTACACCCCTAACGATGCGGTGTTTACCGGCCCCCTGCATATAATTCCCCCATAAAGAAGGAAAATAAAAAGCCCTAAAAGCTGATATATTCTAATTGGATGCTGTCGTAACGAAGGGAAGTCCCCGGCCGCCCTCAACGCCGATCTTCAGGAAATCTAATCAAGGTAACGATCTCACCTGATCCTGTTGCTCCTTACCTGGCTACCTGGAGAGGTCCGAGGGGCGACCCGAGAAATCCATGTGACGACCTGGAACGAGTCTCCAGAGGACGCGAAGAGGCTCCGTGGAGGACCTGGAAAGGATATAGGCAGGCTTTAAGGAGGACCTGTAGATGGTCTAAGCACGCGTTAAGGAGGACTTGGAAGGATTTGAGCAAGTTTTTAAGGACCTGTGGAGGATGACCTGTTTATCCGGGTAACCCGAGGAAGATCTAGAGACGTCTCCAGGGGTGGGTCTATAGCCTGCCAGTTGCCATAATATTCGCTCTAGCAATTGCCATAAATACGGATGCTGCAAGCTGGCACAATATTAACGACAGGACCTGCCACATATTAACACTCCCCACAGGCACGCACCTCCTTCCTTCCTCCCCCCCTCACCTTCCCTCACACTCCGCATACTTTACCCTCAACGCACAGCCCCAAAATTAGCATTCTATCATGCTATTACTGATAACAAAAAACCGTAGGTTAATTTGCTGTGTTAATCACGTTGGACCACTTTATATTAAGTTAATCCACTGATAAATTATTTTAGAATGCAGTAATGTTTTTGAGTAGATTTTGCGCGTGATAAATCCTTTAGCATTGTTCGAGTACAAATATCAGACTTGGTAGAGACAGGTAGTAAAAAATATCATAGTTTTTACCATGTTGATGTTCTTCATTATCGTTTGACAGTAGCCTATTGATGCCATTTATTGTTTCATTTTGGTGTATACATTTGTTTTATTTAAGTGTTCAGGTTTGAAGAAATGTTTTCCGTTCATTATTATTTATTGTTTTTTTATTTTATTCATTGCATTCACATTTATTGATTACAAACAGAGGGACTAGATGTTGCCCGGATGAGTGGCTGTCAGGTGTGGCTGGGTCAGGTGTGGTTTGGACAGGTGTGGCTGGGTCAGGTGTGGTTTGGACAGGTGTGGCTGGGTCAGGTGTGGCTGGGTCAGGTGTGGCTGGATCAGGTGTGGTTTGGACAGGTGTGTTTGGGTCAGGTGTGGCTGGGTCAAGTGTGGTTTGGACAGGTGTGTTTGGGTCAGGTGTGGCTGGGTCAGGTGTGGTTGGGACAGGTATGGCTGGGTCAGGTGTGGCTGGGTCAGGTGTGGCTGGGACAGGTGTGACTGGGTCAGGTGTGGCTGGGTCAGGTGTGGTTGGGACAGGTGTGGCTGGGTCAGGTGTGGCTGGGTCAGGTGTGGTTTGAACAGGTGTGGTTTGGACAGGTGTGGCTGGGTCAGGTTTGGTTGGGTCAGGTGTGGCTGGAACAAGTGTGACTGGGACAGGTGTGGCTGGGGGTGACGATGCAGAAGGGTAACAAAAAATAAAAATGTCCCTACAGACATCATCAAAGTTTCAATGATTGGAGACAAAATGATTATTAGATCGAACACCAGCAGTCACCCCTCCTTCCCGTCTACCCCTTCCTACCCCCTCAATACTCCCGCCCTCTTCCCCCCCTCTCATCAGCCCCGTCCCTTCCCATTTCCAAAGGAACTCATTTTTCCTGCGGGTGATGGATTGTCTATTTTGTGATTTGATTGATCCGTCGGAAGGGAGAAATATATATATATATATATATATATATATATATATATATATATATATATATATATATATATATATATATATATATATATATATATATATAAAGTCTATAAACTGACTAACCAAAACGCCAATTTTACTAGGGATAATTTGATGCAACGTTGTGGTTATGTTGTGGTTACACTGTGGTTATGTTGTTACGTTACTAATTCGTTGTGGTTGTGTTCCCAAACAGATGAAAATCTATTGATAAACTATGGAAAACTAAATCGCCATTTCAGATTTCATAGGAAACTTAGGTTGTAGCAATAGGAGCCAAGCCTACTTTAAAAAGGGGCACGGGGCTCCATGCTTGGGATAAACCCTCCCCTCCAACCCCCCACTATGACACACTCTCCCATACATTCACAATTCTTCATGGAAAGTTGCGTGAGGCTAACCACGAACGTCTGAACTCCAACCTCTAGATTGATCCAAACAAACTTCCTCTATTATAAATTTGGATAAATATCCAAAGATATTTAGGAGAGAGAGAGAGATAGACTGACTCAGAATTTCTCCACAGACTTGGAGAAAGAGTAACTGAAAAAATTAGTGACAGAGAGTGACAACCCGACACAGACTAACATAGAAAGTCAGAAAAAAAGACAAACTGAAAGAGCAGAGACAGTCATAATAAAATATAGAGACAGACATACACAAAGAAACAAGAATACAGGCAAAAAAAGCAGGCATAGACAGATATAAAAAATAGACATAAAGAAAGAACTGTGGCACCCGAGTCGACCCGGGCACCGCCGGCTACCCCCATCCCAGAATTATATAAATATAGGGTGTCCCCAAAAATGTGTACACACTTTACCAGCTGATAGCTCAATTCATGTTTCTTTAATTTCAGATTTAACTCATTGGAATTAAAAATTGGCAGCTAGACAAACTAAAATCCTACTTGAGGATTGGAAACGCAGTTGAAGTACAAAGACAGCGTAGGAGGGAGTTTCAAACTGATCCACCTACGCGACTTATCATCACTTGAATTATAGAAAAGCTTGAAGCCTATTCAAACTATTGAATATTTGAAACTTATTCATATGGAACTATTCAGAATGACCACAAAAAGCGTTCCGGAATACAACATGGACGTTGACGAGCCATACAAAATAAGAAAGGGTACTAAAAACGTTTCAACAAAATCCAAGAAAATCTCTGTGGCATCGTCTGTCCAGCGCATTTTGAAGAGCTGCCATTAGAAAAGTTACATACCAAGTCCACGCTATCAATGTAGGTGATCCGGATCGAAGAGTGGAGTATTGCGAAATGCACTTGGCAAGTTGTGTAGAAGATGCACACTTTCCAACAAAGATTGTGTTGAGTGATGAGGCTACATTTAAATTAAATGGTTCACTTTAACCACCCAGATTGCACTTACTGGGGACCTTTGAATCCTCGTTATGTTAAAATATCATGTTAATTTACCAGGCGCTACAGTGTGGCGTGGCTTATCATCCAGAGGATTAATTGGACCATTTGTTTTATGCAACTGTGATTGGTCTCATTTACTTGAACTTGCTGCGACAGTCTGTCATGCCAAGCATTAGAGAGGTCTTTGAAGATGAGAAGTTTTATTTTCAGCAAGATAAGGCACTCCCCCACACAGCCCATCCTCCTGTATTAGTAGTACTTATAGTAACGATGAGGACCATAGTACATATACCGACGTACAAAGAAATTAGAAAGTAGAAATCGCTACTATTCAGTTAGACAAACCGGAAAACTAGTTTCTAATTATGTTGCAAAGACAAACTTGACTAACCTAACCTTCCTATGCCTAATGCACGATATCTGAGGCCTAATATAGTACATATGTGTTCTATTCTAAGGCCTAGGAATATTTAAGTTTGCTTTTTAGGTTAAATTTTTCCGACTAGACAGTGAATAGTACAAAGTTCTACTATCTAATTGCTTAGAACGGCAATTTTTGTACTATGGTGCAGATAGTGACAAAAACTACTATCTAAACAGGAGAACGGGTTGCCCAACACGAGCATCGTAATGTATGAGCGTGCCATTCCAAGTAGCACGGGCTATGGTGAGCCCGTAATGGACTTACCTGGCACACGGACATCAGTTTGAAAACAGGCGTTGATAAAACCAACTGAACAATGTCTATAGATACTATTACACCCCGTCTTATGTTTATCAATACTGTCACTAGAAACAGAATCACACAATCAACATAGACAAAATATAAAATCTAATCACTTTAGACAATGATTTGAAATCTGAGAAGTAACATTCTGGACTAGATTATTGTCACAGACACACGGGAACACTCGACTCTCTCTCCGTCACTCACTCACTAGTTACTCAAAACAACTCTATGAACTCCTGCAATTAAAATGAACACAAATGTGTGGTTTATGTAAGTATCTGGTGGAATATTTACCTCGCCACCGGGAGAGTAGTGATAGCCTCTCCTGCCCCGCCGCCATGTTGTCGTCTCCTCCACTGAGGACGTCCTCTGGTATTAAGACACGTGGATGGGAAATTGAAATTGAAATTGAAATAAGTTGATTGTGTGTATTTATACCTCAGTAAACTTATTTCAATTTCAGTTTCAATTTCCCACCCACGCCCTTTATTAATACCAGATGACCCTATCATTTCTGATTAACCTCTAAATATTCCCATTTAACATTGCTCTATGTGTAGGTCATGTGAAAGAGTCAATTTTTCCTTTAGAAAATATTGATGTACATTCTACCGGTAAGCCATAATTAACACATGTCTTCCGGCCCTACTTTCACGGGCGGAAGGATATGAGGGAGCCGCGGTGTGCCAGCTGACTGGGAACATAAACAAACACAAATTCCTCAATGTTTGTGTTATATAGACTTCTCTCTCTTAAACAAAGTGCTACATAAACTGTCTCTTCAAAAAACATGTTTCATAAGGGAGATAAGGTGTGTATACCTGCTGGTGTTGTTGTCATATATTCCTATAGTGTTTAGAGTTTAGCTAGAGTATTACCAACCTTCCAGCAAGGATAAGAAGAAAAGGTCTTTTCCAGTGATGGTGGAGCCTCCAGTCCGGGGATGACTAAGGGTAAAACTATATCGGTGTAGAGGTGAACGTGAGAGTGGTTAACCAGTAGTTGAGAATGGTGTACTGCGCGCATGCGCCTCGCGCACGATCATATCCTCCCCCCCCACACATACTCTAAGCCTGGTAGCACCAGTGGTTATAACGAGGACAGTACTAGGGGGCAAGTGCAGTGTTTGACACACACACACACACACACACACATTAAGTGCTTCGAAAGTTCTGAAAAGGCGGACATTCGCCTTTTTATATATTTGAAAAGACTGTATTTGGATTCAAGATCATATATGGATTGGAACAAGCCCACCAGCTGATTTCTGTGGTAAGTACAACTCTCTGGTACTGTACTGTAGGCTTCTTTTTACTTTGAAGTGTTTTAAGCTATCATTTTATGTTGTTTTTTTTTTGGTTTGTTTTGTTTAGAAATGCATAAGTACATCATAGCATTGAATCCCATATGGGATAATAGGTTTCTTAAATTGAGGAGAGGTTCTCAAGACACCAGTAATCCCTCTCGTCTCATCATTAGTTGCAATCTTTAGTCAAGAATTCAATACATAAATTGTTTTAAATAAGACAAATAGGATAATAGGATTCACCACAACAACAACGAAAAACGTTACTAATATGACAGCTAATGATATTCTTTAGGTTCAGCTTACCCATGTTAGGCTTCACTTAGATTATGGTAAGTTTTGAGCACCATATTCTGAAATGGACATAATGTCTCTAAAAAATATACTGTACAGAGGGAGAAATGACAACCTTAGTCTCAAGCTAATGAAACCTCTCGTTATGACGAGAGATGAAGAAAGCTTAATTGACTTGACTTTCTCTAGATAGGGGGAATAAGAATGAGATGAAACCTGATGAAAATGTAGACATGGAAGATAAGGAATAACATGGAGGATGTTAAGAAGAATGTTAATGTCAACACAAAACACAACACCAAACAATGGACTAAAAGTCTGATGTACATTTAGATTTAGAAAAGCCCTTACTAAATTCTAGTGTGGAAATGGGTTAGTTGATTTATGAAATAGGTAGCTAGGTAGCATAATATACAATTGGTCCTCTATTATTGTATATATACTTGTGTATATATATACACACACAAATATATCTATACTTTATGTATATATATATATATATATATATATATATATATATATATATATATATATATATATATATATATATATATATATATTTCTGTTTTACTTCTCATAGAATTGAACGCAACAGCATATTATCACAATGGCATGTTTTTATGGCTAAAATATATGTACGTGTGTATGTACGTATATATGCATGTATATATGCATGTATATATGCATGTATATATGCATGTATTTATGCATATATATATATATATATATATATATATATATATATATATATATATATATATATATATATTCTGGCAGCAGGTTTTCTTTTAAACATGTCTCATTGAATATGACCGCATATTCTGTATTTACTATCTTCTGGTTTAGGGCTTCTATCCCTCTATTATTCTTGCATCAGGGTTTAGTTGAAGAGGAGTTCTCCAAAACTCATGTTCGTTTTGGAGCATAAGTTTTGGAGAACTCCTCTTTCAACTAAACCCTGATGCAAGAATAATAGTTAGAGGGATAGAAGCCCTAAACCAGAAGATAGTAAATACAGAATATGCGGTCATATTCAATGAAACATGTTTAAAAGAAAACCTGCTGTCAGAATATATATATATATATATATATATATATATATATATATATATATATATATATATATATATATATATATATATATATATATATATATATGCATAAATACGTGCATATATACATGCATATATACGTACATACACACGTACATATATTTTAGCCATAAAAACATGCCATTGTGATAATATGCTGTTGCGTTCAATTCTATGAGAAGTAAAACAGAAATCTTTTCGCAAGATATATCCATATATCTATAAATATATTAGACTGAACAGACATTTCCTCTTTTTACGTGCACGCTCGAAGCCCTCCTCGCCGCACGGCCTGTTTAATGGCTAGTGGTAAAACTGAACATGGCACACGACGAAGGCGTTTGATCTCTTATCTCCGTCTGCAAGTGACGCTCCGGATAACGAAAGCCCTTGAAGATTATTCTATGCTGTTAGGGTTTTGGCTTTTTTGGGAGTGTACACTGTGCTACATTGATAATACAGTGTGTTATTTTGGACAGTGCTGCTCTCACGAGTATTTTATTTTAACCTTCATGCACCGTACCTGGAGATGCAGGTAGGGTGCGAGTGAGTGGGGGAGAAGGGGTGCAAGTGAGTCAGTGTGTATGTGGAGGTTGGATGGATGAGTAGGCGGGCGAGTGAGTGAATAGGCTAGAGTGGAGGAGAATGCCTCGGTGAGTGAATGATTTGGTGAGTGAGAACGTGGATGGGGTAACTTATTCATCCTTGCCCTCCTTGGATGATGAATAAGTGGGTGCGTGAGGGGGTGGAGTTCAAGTAAGTTTATTGAGAAAAGGAAGTAGATCTCAAAAGGATAGAGTACCTTAGGCTAGTTCTACCCTTGAAAGGGGTCGAGGGGTGAGTGTCTGCTACACCAGCACCCCCCCCCCCTTCCCCCCTCGCCCCCCAACCGGATAATCTAACACTCTCAAGTCGTCATATTAACTGGAGCGGCGGAGCAAGATTATCTCCGCGTAATGTCTCCATTAGAAGCAAGGAGCCCCGATGGTGGTGGTGGTGCTGGAGGTGGTGGTGGTGGTGGTGGTGGTGTTGGAGGCAGTGTTTAGCTAACAATTCTATTAAACATTGTCTACGGGGGAAGTGATGTCTAGCTCTACATTCCCCGCCTGCTAGCCTTGATGTATATGTTCCGTTATAATTTGCCCTTAAAGTTGTGGATGGAGGTGGCTTCCACAGCTTCTTCTTTCAGTTCATTCCACTTGTTGACTACCCCCGTACAAGGTACGAGTATTTCCTAACATTCCTTCGGCTCATTTGTGTTTCCAGCTTTCACCTATGTCCTCTTGTCCTTGCTTTCTCTCAATCTGAAGAGGTTATTTTTGTCCACCTTATCTATTCCCCTCATTATCTTGTACGCTGTGATCATATCCTCTTTGTTCCTCCTGTCCACTAGGACTGTGAGATTTAGTTCCATTAGTCTATCTTCGTAGCTTAAACCTCTTAGATTTGGCTGCTGTTTTGTTGCAAACCTTTGTAGTTTTAAATTGTTACTTTATGCTTCACTAGGTGCGGATCCCATGCATGTGCTGAATAAATCCATTATTGGTCTAACAAATTTTATGTAGATTGTTTTGAAGGAGTCCCGATTTAGGTTTCTAAACGATGTTCTTATATTGGCAGCGTCCCATATGGTGCCGATGTTATTCTGTTTATTTGTGTCTCCGGTGTAGTGTTGGTATTAGATCCACTCCCCAGCCTTTCATTCTTTCCAAGTTCTGTAGTTGCCTTCCCTTAATGATGTTGATACATCTTAATCTCTTCTCTTTCTTTCCCATCTTCATTACCTTTCACTTGTTAGGATTGAATTTCAGCAACCATATCTTTGACCACTCCTTAAGTTTGTCAAGGTCGTCGTCCTGTAACTTTCTGTAGTCGTCCTCTGTTTTTACATTCCTCATCAGCTTTGCGTTATCAACAAACATTGATATGTACGAGCTCACTTCCTCTAATATATCGTTCATATAAATTAGGAAGAGGAATGGTCCCAGGACCGACCCTTCTGGGACCACACTTGTTACATTCCTCCAGCATGAAACCTTCTTTCTGTGGCTCTTTGGTTCCTATCCTTCAGGTACTCCCTTAAACAGTTCAGTGTTTCCCCAACTATCCCAGCCTGCACTGTCTTTCATGAGGAACAGTGTCAAATGCATTGGAAACAATCTAGGGAAATCCAGTCTACCCAGTCCTGCTCTTTACTATCGTATTTAATAACCCTGCTATGAAACCCAGTTAAGTTTGTCTAGCACGACTTTCCCTTCCTAAAGCTGTGCTGACATTTTGTCTCACAGTTGGGCCTCTTCAGATGCTCCATCAGTCTTAACCTGATTACATTCTTTTATACATTACTTTACGTGGAATACTTGTCGAAGACACAAGTCTGTAATTTCGTGCCTCCTAAATATAGTGCGTCGCTTCCACCCAACACACCCACTCTCATACTCCCACCCGACACTCCCACCCGACACTCCCACCCGACACTCCCCCGACACTCCCACCCGACACACCCACTCTCACACTCCCACCCGACACACCCACTCTCACTCAATACACTCACTCTCATACTCCCACTTAACACACCCACTCTCCCCCGTCATAATCATTTAATATTTCCTTCCCTTTCACATTCTATTAGATTCTCTCACTTTCCCTCATGTTCCATCATCCTCCCTTCGGTTTGTACAGTGTTCCCTCACCTCCCTAACAGTACCTACGGTGAGAGGAGGCACTCTCCCCTGCAGCAGCCTCGTGGCCAACCCTTCACTATCAAGAATAATAATGAATAATCACTATTCCTCTCGGTTATATTTCCCTACTCTCGCTCTCACACTAATCCCACCCTGTTCCTCCTTACCACGTATTCTCTCATTTTCTATTTCTCTCACTCTTTCCCTATTCTTCCCTACCGCGTACTCTCTCTCATTCTGTTTCTCTCACAATCTCCCTATTCTCACCCTATTTCTCCCTTCCACGTATTTTCTCTTTCATTCTTTTCTGATTCTCTCTCTCTCTCTCTTTCTATCCCAAAATAAACTTTTATGCTGACAGCCTTTGTTCCCCCAAGCTGTTATTGTGGCCCGGTTTCAGTCGCATAGAAAACGGGTATCGGAGCGCCTACCGACAGAGCATAATATCCCGGTGATGTAAACATCCCGCCCGTAAAACTCCTTCCACTCGAGCACAACAGCATGAATGGACGGAGCCACGTCGTCCAGTCCTGTATGGTCATTTTTCCAACGATCTACAAGCCGGAATTCGGCTCTTGTAGCTCAGCGTTGCTTAGCACTCTCTGGTTACCCCACCACCTGAGGGTACTACTCCATTCATGTGGGGGTATGGATTGGTTGTGGTTGGTAGGGGGGGGAGGGGGGGTAGGGGATTCACTACAATATATCATGGCTCGTTTGGGGGTCTAATTGGCAGTCTTCCTATTAGGCTCTGTAATTTATATGGCAAAAAATACATTTTTTTCAGATTTTTTTTTGTATCTATATTTTCCATTGATACAACAGTGATCTGATGGGTGCACACCTTTAGTGCCTCATCAGATAAATTAAAAAATCTTGTGCAGAGAAGCGTGGTCGTGTGCGCCGGCCGGGAAAAATGGTTTTGTATGTTTTATATCAAAATGTTTACTGACTATCCCATTATATTTCGGAAATTTCCAAAGGATGTTACAGCATCTGACTGTTTGTGGAGATATAAAAAAGAATTACAAATTTGTTTAATCTTTGTATGTATGTATATATATATATATATATATATATATATATATATATATATATATATATATATATATATAATATATATATATATATATATATATATATATATATATATATATATATATATATATATATATATATATATATATATATATATATATATATATGTGTGTGTGTGTGTATGTTTGAGGACTGGCTGCGACTCGAACGTCATCGAACTGATGACGTCCGAACACTTCCGGAACAAGTGCTTCACTGACGACTTTTGTTCGAACCACAACGCTGTAAATACTTCACGCACGTACTACAAATCCAAATAATAGCCAACAGAACCTAAACACCTAACATAACCAATGCCTGAATATACACAATTAATATTATAATAATAATTTATAAATGAGAAAATTCTAGTTTTTAATTAACAGCATGCTTAAATTTATGAATGCGTCTTTGGGGTCGACAGCTGGATGGAATGGACTTGGTCTAAGGACGGGTTGTGAGTCGTGTGTAAAGTTTTTCATTCATAAACGGAGTTTGGCAGGTGCATGGAATGGACTTTAACCTTTATTTATGAGGACGGGCTGCATTAGCACCAGAGCTATGATAACTGAGCTATGAGTTTAGATTTAAGAGACTGATCCCTGTATTACCAGAACAAAATATACACACTGGGCCCTGATAAAAATAAAAACAATTATCCGTGACCAATAAATTAGACAGAAACAGACTGTTCAGTATAGGAGGGATATTTAATAAAAAAAAAATGTTATAGTAGCCACCAGACAATTCGCTCCTTGCTCAGTTGTAGAAAAGGACAAGAAAAACAGAAGAGAGGAAGCGAGGCCGGAAGGTTTGTGGCTGACGGTGTGTGGCAACACTGGCGCGAGTGTCCGTGTTTGGACTCCTGCCGACGCCCCCGGCTACGACGTAATTACTCCCCCTGGGCCTAGTCTTCTTTTCATATTCGGAGTCGTCGATGAGTATGTCTGTCATTATATGTGTTCATATTTTCTGCTTGCATGCCTGCATTTGTCATTTCCGTTCGTCTTTCTGTCTATCTTGATATCTGTCTTGTTGTCCTTTGTATATGTTTCTGAAATATTCACAAAATTTGCGGGAAAAAAATGTAGCCTATCTCGCTCAAAAAAGGACACTAAATTAATAATGAATTTTGAAGCTATGTGAGATACATATATTGTATTTAAAAGTATTTTGTGCGTGCGTGAGATACATATATTGTATTTAAAAATAGATTTCCGCTAGGCATATTTACTAATAACAAGATACATATGTTTCTTGTAAAATGTTAAACGCAGTAAAATTATAGGATTTTGCATATCATATATATAAAGTACACACATATTGGTATATACATATATTAGTATATTTTGATAGAAGTCTTTCTTGTAGACAAATGTTATTGACTAACAGAGAGAAGATGATATCAATTATCCTAGCACGAATCTTCTTTATATATCTTAGATTCTTTTTCACTTGAGAAGAAAATATAAAAATATTAATCTACAAAAGATCATTTTTATAGCTTTTATAGCCTGACACTTAGGAGATTAGTGTCGTTGAACTTATCAACATTTTATCAATAAGTTAAACTTATTTTATCAACAAGTTAAACTTATTTTATCAACAAGTTAAACTTATTTTATCAACATGTTAAACTTATTTTATCAACATGTTAAACTTATTTTATCAACATGTTAAACTTATTTTATCAACAGCATTTTATTAACTAGTTAAACTTTTCGTTGAAGTTATCAACACTTATCAACAGGTGATGAATCGTTGAACAGAATATATAAACCAAGAAGGATGAAACATCATATATCAACAGAGTGGGGGTTGCATCCTGGGGAGGGTCCCTTCTCCAAGGCTTAGGGGTCTCTACAATTGCACCAAAGGTGGTACTCCTCTCTATATATACAGTAAATATATCCGAGGTGGTTGGGGAGGGGACAAAAAACAATGTCGCGCCAGCCAATGTAATAAACAAATCTACAGGTATGTAAAAAAAAACAAGAGAAAAGCTCTTAAAACTGGGTGTCAAAACAGAGACGCCAAGGTTGGTGAGATGAGGCTTCAGTAGTGAGGGCGGCGACAGCTTACGAGAAACCTCCTCACTATAGCAAAGGCAAGTACCCGTATTGCCCGTATTTCAAGGGCAAGTACCCGTATTGCCCGTATTTCAAGGGCAAGTACCCGTATTGCCCGTATTTCAAGGGCAAGTACCCGTATTTCCTAAGCTTCATGTCAAACATTTCTGTGCTCCTCAAAAAGGTGATTAGGGTAAATCAGGAGCATCGATCGCGGTTGACAACTCTCTTCAGAACTCCGCCGTTTGTAACAAGCATTACAAATGCATCATATTAAGAAAAGTAAACGCTTACAAATGTTCTCGTTTTCTATGCATCGGACTCGATGGGTTAGTGGGTTGCTTGGGTTCGTACTTTTTTCGTTAGGCTAGAAGGTTGGATTTTTTTTATGAAGGGAAAATGAAGAGATTCAGCAAAGACGTGGGCAGCATACTGAAATCAAAGCAGCTTGGTTTTGGAGCCACCAAGGTTGTGAAGTGGTTGCTCATACACCACGAGTGAACATTGTCAACATCACCCATCAAACACCTCACAATAATAGATTTAAAAAAACTAACTTTCTACGAGGTCAAAGGATGAGATGAAATCCGTGGTATTCCTTGCCATCTCCCTGTCCCATGTTTATTCATTCACTCATGCTGTAGTGAGGAATCAAAGTGTTTTTTTGTTTAGCCATACTGATACTTTGCTCGCTTTCCTCTTCTTGCCGGCCCGACAGCCTAGCCACGTCCAGATTTAGCACATGATTCTTAACCTCATTCCTGGTAATTTCAAAATCTTCCACGGCTCCAGTGCACATGTTTACTGTATACAAATTTACTGTAAGTATACATGTTTACTGTATACATGTCTATTTATAGCCACGCAGAAGCTGACCAATACGGGTTGCATCGTTTGAAGTGGGACGGGGGGGATTCCACTTTTATGGAATGCCACACAAAACCCAACGAAGACAAGAACATTATCAAGAGCCTCATCACATTGCACTGCCCAGCAGAGAGAGAGAACCTTGCTTATCCTGTAGTGCTGTCAATCCTTCTTAATCGCCCACATGGAATTTCGTTATACTCCACGAAGTGTGGTGGTAGCTGGTGTTAGATTACAGGAGTCTGTACCCTGGCTGACCCTTGTATCATCTTCAGTACTCGTCAAGCAGGTGACCCCGCCACTTTCAGAAAAATGGCTTAGTTCAATAAACACAGGGAACGAGACCACCACTCCGCTTCAATCGGATTTAATACCCTTGGCTACTGAAAAAGTGCCATACAGTTTCTTCATGGATTAGGTACCTAGCTCGTCGAAGAAACAATGAACCCAGATTCGGCAAGCTTCGTCTTCTAGAGCCTTAATGTGGGAAAATGGTCTCTGCATCTTTGGTCCCAACCCTTGTGGGGGCCACGATGCGGCTGTTCGAGGCTGTGAAGGAATGAGCGGGGCTGTGCATTGCTGTGCAGGGCTGTGCAGGGCCGGGTCTGGGCCACTTAGGGCGGACGTGCTCCCCAGCAGTAAAGGGTCTGGTCCCATGCAGACATCTCTGTATCCTGATTACCCTAATCACGACAGGAAACATTCATAAATCTCATCTTCCTGGCGACCACTCAATCATTGGCACTCACTTAGCGGCCGGTGCCACAGTGCCTCGAGGACCAGGCTCCCGTAAGAGCCAAGTTCTGGCCTCAAGTGCACGCACACTGAGCCTTTGTTACCGACTGTTGAACATGATTGGTTGGTGAGTGACAGTTGGATAGGGATGTCCTTAGGAATCCGTATTTCATACGAATGTCAGCAAGAGCGAAACTCCCGCTGATAAGGCAGGTCCCCGAGTCCCTATGTCGCCGCCCACCCTCATGAACTTTGATATGTTGCTCTTTTCAGTGTTCAATTAAGGGGCAACAAAGGTTTAATAAGTCGTGTTCCTTATTTCCCAACTGCAACTTGAGCGGGTGAAAGAGGATTCCGTTTTCTATTGTGTGATCATTGTCTTGGTCGGGGCTGGCGATCGATGTCATTACCGACACTTCCTGCTGCCACCGCCACTTCGCCGCTAACCCGGGACGACATACGGGTCAGTTCCGCGCCCGTAATTGCGTGCATGTTAGGGCTGAAGGGCCGTGTTGATGCCGCGTGTGGATAATTGAGGGAGAGACGGCGGCAGATTCGGCTCCGGGACGAACAATGTGTGGGAGGTCGCACAGAGCCACCAATGAGTCGACCCCCAAAGATTTTCTTTACGTTCTCGCCCTATAAACCTCTCCTGAAGCACTCCGGTGCTACTTGGCCAAATAGCTGGTTTTTGTTCGGTTTATTTATACTTTCAGTCTCATTATCTCACCTCTCTTGCTTATATGAGTTAAATATAAACTCCATAACGTGGTAGAGGTGTGTGCCCCTCGTTGGCGACGCTGCAGGGAGCGACATGGGAAACCAGCAATATGGCGGATACTCACGTACATTTGAAGGCGGCGAGGAGGGAAGACAGTGCCAAACTTGCAGTGCCTCGAAGGCCGGTTTTGCTGGAGGTAGTCTATACTGCAGCGACTCTCTTGGCGCCGCTGGGATTAGCATTTTCCTCCCCCCAAGTCATCCAGTTCTCGATTTACGGCCAAACATGGATATCTGTTGTGTGGTGATGTATAGGCCTCTGTGGGGACATGGAAGGCTTTGTTTCTCTTGATGGAGCTGTGCTTCTGCAGCCCCCTTCAGCCCTGCCACCCCCACCCCCTCACCCCAGGCACCCCCCTTACCCCTGACACCCCCTCACCCCAAGGCTGTCACCCCTGCCACCTCCTCACCCCAGGCCTGTCACCTCTGCCACCCAATTCCTGTCATCCCCCCTCCATATCACCCCTGCCACCCCACAGGAATCATTAAGAACTTTGTATACCACATATGTCAGACTAATCCTGGAGTATGCAGCTCGAGCATGGAGTCCATATCTAGTCAAGCATAGGACTAAACTGGAAAAGGTTCAAAGGTTGGGCACCATTCCTCCCCCCTTCCCCCCGTCCCAACCCAAATCCTTATCCTGACCCCTTCCAAGTGCTATATAGTCATAATGGCTTGGCGCTTTTCCCTTAAAATTACCTTGCCTTCCCTTGCTACCAGACTAGTACCCGTACTGAGGGGGATATGAGCTACAAGGAAAGACTACGGGAATTAAAGTTAACGTCGCTGGAAGACAGTAGAGTTTGAGGGGACATGATCACCACATACAAGATTATCAGAGGAATTGATAGGGTAGATAAAGACAGAATATTTAACACAAGGGGCACACGCACTAGGGAACACAGGTGGAAATTGAGTGCCCAAATGAGCCATAGAGACATTAAAAAAAACTTTTTCAGTGTCAGAGTAGTTGATAAATGGAATGCATTAGGAAGTGATGTGGTGGAGGCTGACTCCATACACAGTTTCAAATGTAGATATGATAGAGCCCAATAGGCTCAGGAACCTGTACATCAGTCGATTGAAGGTTGAGAGACGGAACCAAAGAGCCAGAGCTCAACCCCCGCAAGCACAACTACGTAAGCACAGTTAAATATTAATATAAATAATAATTACATTTTGCCTTAATATATACATTTATAAAGGAAGCACTCACTTGCCATTTGGAGCATACCCAGTACAGATGCCAGTATAATAATAACTCAATAACTAATAATTTAGTTATAATAGTTATTAACTAATAATAACTCAAGGATTACAATATTAGCTACAACTAATAACCCAATACGATAACTGATAATTTTCTCCAGTTCCTTGAATAGATTTAAGTTTTACCCAGTCCTCATCTAATACTCCAACCTTGGAGTATTATGGCCCATGGGCCTCCTCTATCCTCATGCTCCAGCCCTCACCTGATCATGCTCCAGAACCCGTCTCATGCTCCTTCCTGCCTTCATCTCACGCTCCAGCTCTCAGCAGATGCTACAGCCCTGATCTTATGCTCCTGTGCTTTTCAACTCGTATAACTTCTGTTTCTCCTTCTCCTGCTCCTCTTCATCCTCCGCTTTCTCTTCCTCCTCCTTCTCCTCTTCCTGCTGCTGCTCCTCCTCGTCCTCGTCCTTCTCCTGCGTCTTCCCTCTCAGCGTCTCCTAACCAGTCTCTACATACCAACAACCCGCATGTTCCCCTTAACCTGATACCACCTCTATCTCTGACTCCATGCCTGATACTCCTCCTCTTTCTCCTACCTTCCTTCTCTTCCTTTCTCCTACCTTCCTTCTCTTCCTTTCTCCTACCTTCCTTCTCTTCCTTTCTCCTACCTTCCTTCTCTTCCTTTCTCCTACCTTCCTTCCCGCTCTCACCTGCTGGATGGTGTTCCAGCAGACATCTGGAGGAATTTACCGGGTTACGATTTAAAAGTAAACATTTGCTTGGGATTCCACTAATCAACATTTATAAAAACAGCTAAAATATGGGAACATGTAGCGTGTGTGTGTTTGTGTGTAGTTGACGATAACGGGAATAGAACGTCGTCTTCTCTATTCCACCGTTATTACCTGACAATTGTTGATGTTGAACTCTAACAGCCAATTCTCTGCCCATTCCTTTAATTGGTTGAGGTCTTCAAGTCATTTTTAGCAGTTTTCCCGATGTTCTAGGAATATATATATATATATATATATATATATATATATATATATATATATATATATATATATATATATATATATATATATATATATGACAATGTCAGACCACGGAGGAAAAATGAAACAGGAATTTCCTTAAGTACTTTCGTATATTAATACATCTTCAGGAGTCAAATATATATATATATATATATATATATATATATATATATATATATATATATATATATATATATATATATATATATATATATATATATATATATATATATATATAGAGGTGTTGACTCTGGAGGTGACACAGATTAGACAAGCCAGAAACCCGCTTGAGTCTAGCACACCACACCACGACGACTTCCTTACCTCACACCTTCCTCCAGGTATCAAAATACGATCTACCACCTGCTGGCTGCCACACTCATGGGTTATACGACCCTCCCGCCACGACCCCTGCCTCACCTGCCGCCACGACCCCTGCCTCACCTGCCGCCACGACCCCTGCCTCACCTGCCGCCACGACCCCTGCCTCACCTGCCGCCACGACCCCTGCCACACCTGCCGCCACGACCCCTGCCTCACCTGCCGCCACGACCCCTGCCACAACCTTCTCCCCCCCCCCCCCCACCGTTCATGACGCCCGGGTGATGTACTTATGAAGCACTGTCCTGGAGAGGAGAGCAAACACCCCAGGCCTAACAACAAAAACAACAACACCACTGTTCCTCCCCTTCCCTATCCTCCCCTCGCTCCCAAAACACCATCCCTGCCACCTCCCCTACCAACCCCCACCACCACCACAACCACAACCTCCTCTATCACCCACCACCACCACCACCACAACATCTACCACCCATCACCACCACCACAACCTCTACCACCCACCACCACCACCACCACCACAATCTCCTCTACCACCCACCACCACCACAACCTCCTCCTCTACCACCACCCACCACCACCAATATCGTCCACCGACGCGACCACCACACTCATGTACCACCATCCACCACCATCGCCTACCCTACCAGCATGACCATTCTCACCCACAACACACCAGGGGCGGCAGCTCCCGCCTTTACACTGAATGAAACCATACCCGTGAATCCTAGGTGCTGTCTTGTTTGTTTTGGCTCGGGGAGAGCAACACGATCCTGGAGGGGGGGGGGGGTAGATGGGGGTAGGATGGGGGGGGGGGAGTGGTGGGATGGGGTGGAATAAGTGGGAGTGCGGGACGATGTGAGGGGGGGGTGATTGTAGGGGAAGGTGGGGAGAGGAGTGGATTGGTGTGGGGGGAGGTTAAATTTTTTTTAAATTTTGCCCCGAGGGGCGAGTTTATTGGGCAGCGCCACTCATCTTGTGAGTGAACATACCGCCATAGCAGAATGTACAACACTCCCCAATAGGAAGAAAACCCGCTGGGTTGTTCATCCTGTCACTTGTACCCAGACACAGCTGGGACTTGCTTAACTGTCTCAAGTGAACAGCTCCTCAAACAAGAAGATTAACATTTATCAACCCTTAAAAGCTTACGTTATCTTGCGGGTGCAAAATGGGGAAATCTTTTAAGAACAGTATCAATATTTGACAAATAGTGTTTTCCTAACTCAAACAATGTGGGGTTTATTATTCTACAGTTATTCCTAATGTCTCTCAGGTGTTCACATTCACGTAGATAGTGGTCAAGGCGGTGTCCATCACTCTCACCACAGATTCTGCAACTTCGCTGATCAACTGTTGTTTCCATTCCAAATCTCCATGGATATTTGTATCCAAGACGGATTCTCGCTATTACAGATTCTCTCACTCGTCGTCCTCCTCTTCGGCCATACTGATTGGGATTGCCAGCTGCAACCATGTTGTACCATCGTACAGATTCACTGGTTTGTGCTTCTATCCTCCTTTCCTCAGTTACCTTGTCACGGTGATGTTGCCTGATAATACCTCTAATTTGTAGTTGAGTCTTGGGTATGAAGTATTCAATATGGTCTCCTTCAGCGCCTTCAGCAGCCAGCACATCTGCTCGTTCATTCCCACATATTCCAACATGGGAGGGGATCCACAGAAACTTGATGACTCTTCCCTGATTGGTAAGTACTCTCACAGCTCTCTTGATTTCAGCGACTATTGCAAGATTTTCTGCCTGATTTTTACTTAGGCTTTGCAGTGCTGCTTTTGAATCGGTGCAAATCACTGCACCATTAGTGTTCCGTTCAAGAAACCTTAACGCCATAACAATGGCAGTTAGCTCTGCTTGCGTTGAAGAGGCATAGTTCTCAATGCGTGCTTTTTCTTCATTTCTGCGTTGGAAGGTATTATCCCTGATTACCGTGTATGCTGCACCAGCCCTGCCATTGATAGGATTAGATGACCCGTCAGTGTAGATTTGATCTAGTTCATCTCCGGCTTCTTTATAAATGTCCTCGAGATACTTGTGCCTCATTTCTTGTGGTATCATGTTGGATTTTTTCATTGCCATTTCATTGATGATGATCTTGCATGAGTCATCCTCCCAGGGAGGTAACCTCTCTACAGGCAGGAGCTCACGGGCTTGCTCAAGCAGGTGAAGCTCTTCAAGGTAGCAGACTGATCTGTGATGCCATTTTTTGCTTCTCCTGTTTCCCCCTGAAAGTAGCACAGAGCTCAGTTTTTTCTTGGCAATATCATTGTAATGGGGATCTCTGGCTATCCTAATTGCAAGCTTAGCATTCAGCTCCTGAATTCTGCTTTTAATACTGGGAAGGGACAACTCCTCTCGTAGATTAGACGTTTTGGCAGTTCTTGGGACTCCAAGAATGATTGTCATGGCTTCATTTTGAATGCTTTCAAGCCTTTTCATATCGGTTTGGGAGTAGGTGCACAGTACTGGTGCGGCATAGTCTATGACGGAGCGCACATAGGCTGTGTACATCATTTTGAGCACGGCAATTGAGGCTCCATGTCCATTCCAGGTCATAGCTTTCAGCGCCTTGAGTCGACTTTTGCATGTTCCTATGAGTTGATTGAGCTCCTCTTTCTTTCCCTTGTTAGAGCCGACAGTGACGCCAAGGTACCGGTAGTGGTCAACCCATTCAAGTGTTACACCATTAATTTGCAGTTCTTCATTTGCTCTCCGCTTGTGATGGGAGTCCATAAACGTATTTTGTTGATTAAATTGGAGCGCGTTTTTCTATTAACTTTCTAGAAGCGAGAATATTCTGTACAGTTTACAAATATTATTGTGATGAGTGTGTGAACTGAGGACGCTCTCACCGTCTGGTTATTGTGTAATAAACTCATTTCTTTTGGCTCTGTCTCACTCCTCATTACTTTGTAATTTGTGAAGTTATTATCACCTATCGTCATTTTATGAGGTACTAGATGTGAGGCAGTATGTCTGTCACCTGGATGAGAAACGGCAGGAATGTCATTTGAATGAGAAACAACGTGATTGTTAGCTGGAAGTGAAGCAGCCTTGAATTACTATCTCATTATATCTTTATTCCTCTCTGATTATTAAGTCCTTCTTCTCTCCTCCCTCTCTTCTCTTCTTCTTCTTTCTCTCTCATCCATTCTTTATCTCTAATTTTGTTATAGTTCTCAGGAAACAAACAATTATTGACACTCCTAGAGTTTAGTTTCTGTGATTACAATTACATCGGGATTGGTTCAGGGGAGATGAACGATTAGTTCCAGGGGTGCAGAGTTGGTTTTGGAAGATAGAGGGAATGGAGTGACTGGTATGATTTGGGGATGGAGGCGTGGCCAATGTTGGGGTGAGGGGTGAGGCATCGTTGGCAAGACGGTAAAGGTGTATTGGGTATGAGAAATGAAGTTGCTTTATAAACATGGGATGTGGCTGAGGTGGTGTGGATTGGGGGGAGTTGGAGTGGATATACTAGATTGAGTCATGGATACCGGGATAAATGAATGATCATTCATTAACATAATAGTCGAGTGAATGAGTCGGGGGAGGGTTGTTGTTGTTGTTGTTTTAGATTTAGCTACTCAGAACGAAGTGTCCATGTAGCACGGGCTATGGTGAGCCCGTAAACGGGGGGTAGGGTTTGGGTGGATATTATGAGTGCTGAGGAAGTGAGGTCTCCGCTCCTTCACCACTTCCTTCTCTCTACACTTGGAGTTTCCTATCTCCATTTGTCACGTCATTGCGAAGAACACACATATTCCTTGCATTTTCTTGAGTACTGGTGCGCTGTTATTGCCAGGATTTATTTGAGACATTACATTTTCTATTTTAAATTTTGCCCCGAGGGGCGAGATTATTGGGCAGCGTCACTCATCCTGTGGGTGGACACACCGCCATAGTGACAGTATTGGGCAGCGCCACTCATCCTGTGGGTGGACACACCGCCACAGCAGCATGTACAACACTCCCCAATAGGAAGAAATCCCGCGAGAAATTATCAATCAAATTAAATATTCAAAAATGGTAGTACATTTATAACTAGGAACGTTTATATAAAAAGTACGGTATAATAATGAGATAAGTCACGATAACAACACAATACGAAGACATTGTCATTATCAGACTCACAAATTTAATCCATAACAACTTATTACAACTTATTACAATACTGACTGGACTAAACAGGTGTATAACAATCTAAATCATACATTACAGTTTAGTCACAAAGTGAGTGACATTTAGCTAAGAATGAGAAAGATAATGTGTTATAAATACAATAAATAATCACATAATTAGGATGATTACAGAATTATAGCAGTAGTCCTGGCTTGGCGCTTTCCCTTGATAATTCCTTCCTTCCTTCATCACATTACATAGTTATCACATTACATTACTCAGCACAGCACCAAAACCAGTTGATTGACGGTTGAGAGGCGGGACCAAAGAGGCAAAGCTCAACCCCCGCAAGCACAACTAGGTGAGTACATCAACAAATTCTGGGGCTGTCGTGGCTCAAAATTACTCCAAAAATTGACCAGACCACACACTAGAAGGTGAAGGGACGACGACGTTTCGGTCCGTCCTGGACCATTCTCAAGTCGATTGTGATGAGGACAGGTAGGGACAGGCAATAAATAGGCAAGAGAGAGCTGAGGAGGAAAGGAAGGTGTAGGGGATAGTAGTAATAATGGTCTCTAATGGTCATTAACTTGTTAATGTCTCTTGGTTATTAAGGCATATCTCCCTACGGCTGTGGCTAGCGAACAGTTGAGGATAGTTCTTACTTTTGACTGCTACGTTATTTTCATATTGGTTCTCTTTTTCCCCCTCCCCCTTTCCCCTTTCCTGATTCCCCATATACCCGTGTTTTATTCTTTTTTATGTACGTTTGTTACTCCCTTTAGTTCTTTAGGCTCTCTGTTTTGCTTCCATTCTCTGTTGCTTCTCTTTCTTGCCTAAGGGCTCTGCTTTTATAGCTGTGGCCAAAGTTCTTTCAGATTCCTTCGTCTGGAAGGAGGGGAATGTATCTTCTTTCAGTTTATCAGTTTATTTGTTTTGTCGGCATCTTTTTTTGTGTGTTCTTCCTCAGTCTACCCTTCACCATTGTATTTTATCCAGTAATACTCTGGAGTGTGTGTGTGTTTGTGTGTGTGTGTGTGTGTGTGTGTGTGTGTGTGTGTGTGTGTGTGTGTGAGTGTGTGTGTGTGTGTGTGTGTGTGTGTGTGTGTGAGTAAGTAATTATCAATAGAAGGCACCAAACCGGGAAGGCTATGTAGCACCATCTTGTGTGTGTGTGTGTGTGTGTGTGTGTGTGTGTGTGTGTGTGTGTGTGTGTGTGTGTGTGTGAGTAATTATCAATAGAAGGCACCAAACCGGGAAGGCTATGTAGCACCATCTTGTGTGTGTGTGTGTGTGTGTGTGTGTGTGTGTGTGTGTGTGTGTGTGTGTGTGTGTGTGTGTGTGTGTGTGTGTGTGTGTGGCAGAGAGGCGCCACGGGGACAGTGGGTGGTAGGCAAGGGGCAACAAATTGCTCGGGAGTACAATGAAGACAAATGACTCTGGAGGCCTCAGACGAGTCAATGCTTTTAGTTTTTGTTGCCATCTTTCGCATATATTGAAGTTGACAGGTCATTATCCCTTTGTTCCAAGGTGTTCCTCCACTTTATAAATGGGTAGTTGGCTTCAGGTGCTTTAGGTGTTCTGGCGAGGCCTGAGGACGGTCCCCGCTCAAGACGGCGCATCAGTCGAAGATGTAGCAGTCTTAGGAATGAAAGTAGCAGTAGATATAGAAGTAGAAGTAGTAGTAGTAGTAGTAGTAATGCTAGTTGTAGTAGAGGAAGTGATGTTAATATGCCGCGATGCTGGAGAATGCTAGTCGCTTTATCTTTATCTTTTTGCTTTTGCTTTATCTTGGGCTTTGTCTTGAGGGATGTGGACTTCTTAGTAGTGTTCTGGGCTGATACACGAGCGTCCAGACAGCGCCGTGATCCGTATGCACATAACTATGCACAGATAACATGTGTAAATTACACAGGGCAAATATATATATATATATATGTTGCCATAAAAAGGTAAGGGTGGGTGGAAGAGAGAGTGAGAGAGGGAAGGAGAGTGAGGGAGATACGAGGAGAGAGTAAAGGGGGATGAGAAGAGAAAACGAGGGAAGGACAAAATGGGGGGGGGGGGGGAGATATAGTGTGAGGAGGTAATAGGAAAATATAAGCGAGGGATGAGTGGAGGAAGATAAGGAATGAGGATATCCAATGAAGGATGTCACCTTCCATCTACTAATATTGGTATGACCCCCACAAAGTTTTCGAGGAGACTGATCTGCCATCTTCAAGCTGGCGCCCCCTAGACACCATATGCATAGTGTACATAACACAACACTCACTGGGAACATGCTGGTAGATAATACAACGCTCCTGGCAGCTACCAGAGAAGACTGCAAATATCGCAAGGTATGTGTGACTGACTGTGTGTGTTTGTGTGTGTGTGTGTGTGTGTGTGTGTGTGTGTGTGTGTGTGTGTGTGTGTGTGTGTGTGTGTACTCACCTAGTTGTGTCTGCAGGATCGAGCATTGACTCTTGGATCCCGCCTTTCGAGCATCGGTTGTTTACAGCAATGACTCCTGTCCCATTTCCCTATCATACCTGGTTTTAAAATTATGAATAGTATTTGCTTCCACAACCTGTTCCTGAAGTGCATTCCATTTCCCCACTACTCTCACGCTAAAAGAAAACTTCCTAACATCTCTGTGACTCATCTGAGTTTCAAGCTTCCATCCATGTCCTCTCGTTCTGTTACTATTCCGTGTGAACATTTCGTCTATGTCCACTCTGTCAATCCCTCTGAGTATCTTATACGTTCCTATCATGTCCCCCCTCTCCCTTCTTCTTTCTAGTGTCGTAAGGCACAGTTCCCTCAGGCGCTCCTCATACCCCATCCCTCGTAGCTCTGGGACGAGTCTCGTTGCAAACCTCTGAACCTTTTCCAGTTTCATTATATGCTTCTTCAGATGGGGACTCCATGATGAGGCGGCATACTCTAAGACTGGCCTTACGTAGGCAGTGTAAAGTGCCCTAAATGCCTCCTTACTTAGGTTTCTGAATGATGTTCTAACTTTTGCCAGTGTAGAGTACGCTGCTTTCGTTATCCTATTAATATGTGCCTCAGGAGATAGATTAGGTGTTACGTCCACCCCCAGGTCTCTTTCACGCGTCGTTACAGGTAGGCTGTTCCCCTTCATTGTGTACTGTCCCTTTGGTCTCCTATCTCCTAGTCCCATTTCCAAAACTTTACATTTGCTCGTGTTGAATTCTAGTAGCCATTTCTCTGACCATCTCTGCAATCTGTTCAGGTCCTCTTGGAGGATCCTGCAATCCTCATCTGTCACAACTCTTCTCATCAACTTTGCGTCATCCGCAAACATCGACATGTAAGACTCTACGCCTGTAAACATGTCGTTAACATATACAACAAATAGAATTGGTCCCAGCACCGATCCTTGTGGTACTCCACTTGTTACTGTTCGCCAGTCCGACTTCTCGCCCCTTACCGTAACTCTTTGGCTCCTTCCTGTTAGGTAGTTCCTTATCCATGCTAGGACCTTTTCCCCCACCCCCGCCTGCCTCTCGAGCTTGAACAGCAGTCTCATGTGCGGTACTGTATCAAGGTACTGTGCGGTACTGTATGTACTGTATCAAGGTACTGTGCGGTACTGTATGTACTGTGTGTGTGGGTGTGTGTTTACTAGTTGTGTTTACTAGTTGTGTTTTTGCGGGGGTTGAGCTTTGCTCTTTCGGCCCGCCTCTCAACTGTCAATCAACTGTTTACTAACTACTTTTTTTTTTTTTTCACACCACACACACACACACACCCCAGAAAGCAGCCCGTGACAGCTGACTAACTCCCAGGTACCTATTTACTGCTAGGTAACAGGGGCACTTAGGGTGAAAGAAACTTTGCCCATTTGTTTCTGCCTCGTGCGGGAATCGAACCCGCGCCACAGAATTACGAGTCCTGCGCGCTATCCACCAGGCTACGAGGCCCCCTACACACACCCTGTGTGTGTGAGTGTGGGTGTGTGATTAGTATGAGTAACTTTGAGTGTGTTTAGGTGTGGGGTGACTGGGTGTGAGTATTTGGGTGTGTGTGTGAATGAGTGTGAGTGTGGGTGTGGGTGTGGGTGTAAGCGAGAGCGTGAGTGTGGGGCCCAACAAAAGTTCCTTCTCATCAATCATCCGTTAAACAAGATATTTGTTTTTCCAGACAGCTCAGACATGGACACGATAAACGTGCGTCCAGCGGGTGGTAGCAGAGTGGGCGGGGTGTGGGCGGGGTGTGGGTGGGGTGTGGGTGGCGTCGTGGGCTTCGCGAGTTCAGTTTTAATCCCTGGTACAAATTGTACCGTACCCAATGACACCCATTTGGCAGAAGCAGAGACGTGAACCTATATTCACTCTTATGTGCCGAGGGAATAGCGTCTACGCCACAACTGGCCAATGGCAAAAATATGCGGCATTATTTATGTCTTGAGAGGCATTTGGGTGACCCCTTCCACCCTCACTTTCCTGGAATGGGACCCCTCCCAGCGGAGAGGAAGACCTCTCTTCCCACCTGGGGATCCCTCACACCCCCAGTGCCTACCTAGGTGTCAGGTCTAGTCATCAAAATCTCTTCCATCTTTACGTCTGGACCCCCTCTCAGTCTGCCACGACCCCCTTCTGTGGTCACCACGACCTCTTTCAGTCTACCAAGATTAATTTTGTGCCTATCTGGCCCCTTTACACCATCACAATCCTTGTATAACCTCCGCGACCACTAAATGGTCACTTGGCTCCAAAATGGCATTAACCATATCTCTCTTGGCTACACAGTCCTTGTCTGTGATCCAATATGGCCCCTTAGGGGGGCCAACATAGTTTCACCTCGCCCTCTCTATGGCCCCACGACCCTCCGATGGCCACAATGACCTCTCTGTGGCCCCTCACGACCCCTCTGAGTGACTGTGTTGTGGCTGGCAACTGAGTGACTGGTACACGTGCACTAGCAGGGGCAGAAACAAACACATGCCACGCAGTCGTAGAACATATTCCGTGATGGATCACTGATGGTTGTGTTGATACTGGTGAGGGAGAGAGTGGTGGTGAGGGAGAGAGTGGTGGTGAGGGAGAGAGTGGTGGTGAGGGAGAGGGAGATAAGTGAGGGAGCGTGTGTGCGGAGTGTTGGAGCAATGGTGGAGGGAGGCATCATGCTGTAGTTGTGGAGAAGATTTGCAACTCATTTGCCCGCGCGAACCTTTCTCCGTTTTCTATGGCTATAGGCTGGTCGGGGAGGGGAGACTGGCCTGACTTCTTTATCATATATAGTCTCATAACTTTGCGCCTCGATGACGTACTGGGAGTTACAAGTGTCAGAGCTTGATGACGTCAGATCTTTTGTGATTACATTATCATCAAATTCAAAATGTATTTAGAGAAAATGTTTAAAATTATAGAATATTATAGAATTATAGAAAATGTGTAAAATTATAGAATTGAACTGAATGTTTTTTTTTCCGTTTAATGTATTGAATTGTGTACAGAACGTAATCATTAATTCATTATATTTACAATGTAAACCTTACATTGTGATACAATTAGCTTCAGCAAATGATACAATTAACAATTAGGAATAATAGCATTAACTTTAACAAATAAAACAGCTTCAATGAAGGAATCTCTATGATAAAAAACGGATCTCGTCTATGTTGTATCTTTTGACATAATCTTTCCTCTGTATTTTCATATATTTCTCATATAAGTAATTTCATATAAATTTAGTTAGGTTATCGTAAAAATATATTTATGGTTACAGCTCCATAAGATATGTTAATGTTGGTGCGCGTATGCGCGTGTGCACGCCATTGTTTTACTGTACTCGCCTAGTTGTGCTTGCGGGGGTTGAGCCTCGGGTGTTTGGTCCCGCCTCTCAACTGTCAATCAACTGGTTTTACAGATTTCTAAGCCTGTTGGGGCTCTAGCATATGTATATTTGAAACTGTGTATGGAATCAGCCTCCACCACATCACTGCCATTGATGTTGTCAAGTTGTCAACCACTCTGACACTAAATAAGTTCTTTCTAATATCTCTGTGGCTCTCTACCCCAGCATCTCTTGATGCTGGGGTAGAGAGAGAGAGAGAGAGAGAGAGAGAGAGAGAGAGAGAGAGAGAGAGAGAGAGAGAGAGAGAGAGAGAGAGAGAGACAGAGAGACAGAGAGAGAGTAGAAGGGGTTGGGGCACATCTCTACAGCAAACATAACACATGTTGTGTTGAACATATTGTCACGCAGGTTGTCGTGGTGGAGCAGGGGTGGTGTTGGGCTGCACGCTGCAGCTGGTGTTACACATTGTGTCGATTGTATTATAACACTCGTAGTTTCATATGTTTGTAAGTGTTTGTTTCATTGTTGCCTATGTTTTGTGTCTTATCTTATAGCTATCGATGTCTTTGTTTGTCACGGTAGTAGTGACCTGACCCTTAAACTCCTGTGCACGACCAGTTGACACGATGTTCTTGACCTCACTGGTTATGGGTCAATTGCAAACTTGTTGCATATAGTTGTTATTTTTGGGAGGGGGGGGGGAGTCCTTGTGAGGTGGATAAGATATAATTGAAAGGTGGCTTTGTCTAGAGAGTGTGTGATCACTAGTGAGGCTGTCAGCCCACATTGCCACACCTGCTATACCCACCAGGCCACACCTGCTATACCCACCAGGCCACACAGTAACAGTAATAATCTTGGTAATAAAAATTTTGTTTTATTCCAACATGTGTCTTGACATTAGCGAGTCACAGGTGATTGTTTGAGTCACAATCTCGGGTGATTGTTTGAGTCACAATCTTAGGTGATTGTTTGGGGGTCGTTAATGGCTCTCATTCCTTCATCTCCCTCATACTCATCTCTCTCCACTCCCGCCAGCCTCCTTCCTTCCTACCCTGCTGGGATTCGAACGGGTATCCGGATTAACGTGGAGATCGGTGGGTATCGGGTGGCGGAGCCCGGTGGCTGACACAATCGGTCCGCCATCTTAATGGAAGCAGGTAAACAGTGGTCTGGGCCCTGGGACCCGAGGCTGGTATCCTCTTTGATAACAATATATGAGTCGCGTTCCTCTTGCTGGTTGGGATTCCTCCGATACGCTCTGTCTGTCTGTCTGTCTCTCTGTCTCTGCACCCTGGAAACACAAATCGAAACTGTCTCTATTTTCCGCTTGTTACAACTTGTAATAAAGTTGTTACATCTTGGCTTAACGTGTTTATGACGTATTAGAACGTTGTTACAACTTGCTATATTGGTTGTTATAACTGGTTAGGAGGTGTTAAAACTTGTTCGAACGTTGTAGCAACGTCGTAGTTTCGGTGTGTGTTTGACGGGTGTCTGTCTCTCTCTGTCTCTCAGGCAGCGTCACTCACTGGTATCTTCTCTCACAAACACCTAGCAACACTCAAGCATTCGTGAGCAACACTAAGAATTAATATCCACTTGCCAATCAACAGGAGAATGTCTCCGAGTTGCTGGAAGAAAACTAACCAGTAATAAGTAAAATATTTGATAAATACAGTTTATGTGGGAATTAAGGATCTTAAGATAACTGTTAAGTATTTATCGAGGAACTAATATGAATATAGTCAGCAATGTTCGGTGCTTGAGAACAACATCAGACGCTCAAGGGTGAGTTGTAACACTTGTGCTAACACAACACAACGCTCAAGGGTGAGTTGTAACACTTGAGATAACACAACACAACGCTCAAGGGTGAGTTGTAACACTTGAGATAACACAACACAACGCTCAAGGGTGAGTTGTAACACTTGAGATAACACATCACAACGCTCAAGGGTGAGTTGTAACACTTGTGCTAACACAACACAACGCTCAAGGGTGAGTTGTAACACTTGAGATAACACATCACAACGCTCAAGGGTGAGTTGTAACACTTGTGCTAACACAACACAACGCTCAAGGGTGAGTTGTAACACTTGAGATAACACAACACAACGCTCAAGGGTGAGTTGTAACACTTGAGATAACACAACACAACGCTCAAGGGTGAGTTGTAACACTTGAGATAACACAACAAAACGCTCAAGGGTGAGTTGTAACACTTGTGCTAACACAACACAACGCTCAAGGGTGAGTTGTAATACTCTCTCCCTCACCCCGTCTCTCTCCCTCCCACTGTCTCTCCCTACTCCTCCTCCTCCTCCTCCCTACCAGCCTGTCCCATCCCTCCTACCCCCTTCCCACAGCCCCTCTTCCACTCTCAAGGCAACAATAGTGTAGCGTGTTTACAGAGCCAGGAAGCCGAGGAGGCTTTTAACACGGGCAGGTTATCGTCCATCAGAGCGGCTCCGTTCCTTCACGTTTTATGTGGCAATTCTTTAATCTCTTATTAAAAGATTTTCTCTCTTGCAAACACCACTAAGGGGAAATTTTTTCCCCATCCATGTCATCACACACACACACACACACACACACACACACACACACACACACACACACACACACACACACACACACACACACACACACACACACACATATAATGGGGGCTTGTGGCTGAGTGGACAGCGTTTAGGACTAGTAATCCTTGGGTCCGGGTTCGATCACGGCACTGCCGGAAACAGATGGGAAGAATTTCTTTCACCCCCCCCTGATGCCCCCTGTTACCTAGCAGTAAATAGGTACCTGGGAGTTAGACAGCTGTTACGGGCTCCTTCCTGGGTGTGTTTGTGTGTGTGTGTGTGTGTGTGTGTGTGTGTGTGTGTGTGTGTGTGTGTGTGTGTGTGTGTGTGTGTGTGTGTGTGTGTGTGTGGAAAAAAACAATGGTAGTTAGTAACAGGAAACAGTTGAGTGATTGACAATTGTGTATCAGGAACCCTGAACATTGAAACCCATCTTCTCGAATAATACATCACATATTACCCTCAAAGTCCTCAACGGACAAATAACGTGGTACTATAAAGCATATAGAGGCTCGGAAACAATCACGTGTTCACCGCCTGGGTCAGTTAAGTTAGGTTCGCGCGTTTTAATACACCGTTTAATATCCGTTGTGGCAACGAGAGAGGAGGAGCTGTACACTTAGACACCTGTTGCTTCCTCGTATCATTCATCACTTCAATTATTATTATTATTATTATGAACAAATCCACAAGGGCTGTGACGAGGATTCGAACCTACGTCCGAGAGCATCCCAGACGCTGCCTTAATCTTATTATTATTATTATTATTATTATTATTAAACAAGATAGAAGTATCCATTCACCATTAACACAAAATACCTTTCATTTACCGGTTGTAAAACACCGGTAAAAAGACAGGTGTGTTTTGCTAATAGCAAAACACACCTGTCAAACACCTGTCAAACACCCAGTTCTTGCCCCGTAAATGTGTATGTTCCTTTAATGAGGGTCAATACCTGTGTGCTCGACACTTTCAGGTGTTACATGCACTTCCCTAAACTTGCGGTGGTGTTGAACCACTGCCAGGGGTGCAGGAGCTTGTCGGGGAGGGGGGACTGCCATGGAAGGGGGGGGGCGGGGGGAGTGTTTTAATGTGTGTGTGTTGGGGTGGTGGGGGGGGGGATTGAGTTATACCGTTAGATTGGATGGTGGTGGATTGTGCCATTGATGGCACAATCAATGGATGGATGGATGCAATGGATGGGTGGATGCAATTGATTCATATTTAATGTGCAGGTTAGCGATATGTATACTTGCATCTGCTTTATGTATACACTGAATATATGAAATAAAATGCATATGTGCCTTGTACATAAATATAAACAAATAAACTCATATACATGTACGCCTGTTGGTATACACACGCGCGGGACCAAAGAGCCAGAGCTCAACCCCCGCAAACACAACTGAGTACACACACACACACATAAACGGACGCACACACATACAGATACACGCACGCACACACCTGTTAGTCTTGTGTTTATTGATAGAGCCTATCGGAGCTCTGTCAAATGTTGATATGATAGAGCCCAACAGGCTCAGGAATCTATACACCAGTTGATTGACAGTTGAGAGGCGGGGCCAAAGAGCTGAAGCTCAACGCCCCCTGCAAGTACAACTTGTACACACATACATAAATATAAACAGATACACACACACACGCACGCAAACGCACGCAACACATATGTTACTCTTGTCATTGATAAGACAAACACCTGTTTACTTCCTGAAATAAAAGTATTTAACCATCTCTCTCTCTGTCTCTCTCTTTCTCTCTCTTTCTCTCTCTCTCTCTCTATGTCTCTCTCTCTCTGTCTCTCTCTCTCTCTATGTCTCTCTCTCTCTCTTTCTCTGTCTCTCTCTCTGTCTGTCTCTCTCTCTCTCTCTCTCTCTCTCTCTCTCTCTCTCTCTCTCTCTCTCTCTCTCTCTCTCTCTCTCTCTCTCTCTCTCTCTCTCTCTCTCTCTCTCTCGATAGAGAGGTCGACATCCTAACAATTTATCCAAAATTTGCTTGTTCATTTTAAAGAATGAAGAACAATTGTATTTATATTGTTTTTAAGTTGCATCTCTTATGAACCCTTGTGTGGCAGTGCACAATAGAACAGATAGTACACAATAGGCAGTGCACTACTATCGAGTGAACGATATGGAAGAAAATGCGGAAGAGAAGCAGTGAAGAGCAGAGGTGCCATAGGCACAATCAGAGAACACTGTATAAACATCAGAGGTCCGCGGTTGTTCAACACCCTCCCAGCGAGCATAAGAAATATTGCCGGAACAACCGTGGACATCTTCAAGAGAAAACTAGATCATTTTCTCCAAGGAGTACAGGATCAACCGGGCTGTGGTGGATATGTGGGCCTGCGGGCCGCTGCAAGCAACAGCCTGGTGGACCAAACTCTCACAAGTCAAGTCTGGCCTCGAGACGGGCTTGTGGAGTAGAACTCCCAGAACTCCATCAACCAGGTATCAACCAGAAAGTTGATTTTACATATTCATACATTAAAACATTGATGGTAACCATGATATATATGTGCTTCAGCCTACAGTTTAGACCTATTGTCTTGTGTATGACCCTCTGTCCTGCGAGACTGTGAATACCACCATTATCCTTACTTTATTAAGACTTAATTGAAATCCTCAGATTAGGCAAAATTGTGATTAAATTATGTCAATAAAGATGTTAATAATAATAATGTAAAGTGTCCTCTGAGCTTAACAACCATATCATGATGAATGTCCCAGGCGAGGACACGTGTATACCTTCCGCTCCATCCCTGACGAGGACACATATGTATACCCCGCAGGTACCTCTTCACCCTCCCATTTCTGGCCAGGACACATGACTGCCCCAGCTGCACCTCCTCACCCCTCCCCATCCCCAGCCAGGACACATGTATACCCCCATGAGCACCTCAGTGAGTCGCTCAAACCTGGACCAGTCAAAGCTGTATCAAGTTTCTCTGAGGGGGTTGGGCTTTACGTAAGTCTCCCCCACCCTCCCTTCCCCCGGCCCCATTCTCCATTTGTCCTCCCCCTCCATCCCCTCTCCCTTCCCCCTATCCACTCCCTACTCCCTTCACTATCTCCTTCCTTCCTTCTCCTGAGGAGATTCCGAAGTTTTAGAGCGAATATACAGCTACGCTTTATAAAGCCTCATCTTGAATACCCTCCAGTACCACTACACACCTTACAGAAAACTAACGTGCAAAAGTTCCAAGCAGTACAAAATAAGGCGCTAAGGAGAGCAGCAAAACACCGTCCACCATGTGATTAGACAATCCAGGAGCTCCACGAACTCCTGAACATACAGCCACTAAACATCAGACTGCAGCACCAAGCCATCAGGGTGTGGAACACCATAGAAATGTTAGAGGACCCGATGTTAGAAAGATTACTCCAAGATGAGACGCCCCGCTCCCACAGCTGGTGGCCCAAGAGCCTCGATCTACTTGATGGAAACACAGCCCCACAGTACATAATTCCTAGATGAAATACTGAACAAAAACCTCTCCCTTCTTATAAAAAATTATTATTATTATTATTATTATTATTATTATTATTATTATTATTATTATTATTTTTATTATTTGTATTATGCCGTTAAACAAAACAAAAAAAATAAAGATCATCAAAGAGAACATCGAAACATTTTTGAAAGCATCGGAGTGCGTATATGTGAATGCTGTACAGTACTCATCTTTAGACTCATAGAATGCTGTACAGTACTCATCATTAGACTCATACACACACACACACACACACACACACACACACAGTTCCCTGGCAAGCGACTGAGCAGCTTCGCTTAGCTACCAACACACATCGTGTCAGCAAGGCGGACAGCCCGCCACTTATCATAGCTCACTATATACTTTCCATTTCCAAATTTTTCCCTTGTCCTGTTCCTCTTCATCCTCTTAACTTCCCCCTCCCACCAAAAAAAAATCTCCATTCCTTATCATGAAGGAGAAGGCAGGGTAGGTGGAGAATGAGTAAGCGGAGAATGAAGTGGGTAGTTTGGTGTTGGGAAATGAGAATATGAGGAACGAGAAGGCGGAGAATGAAGCGGGTAATAAGATGAGGGAAATGAGTTGGTATGGAAGGGAAAGAAAGGGTGTATTATCAGGATAAGGATACGGGTTTGGTCGGTAGATGGATGGGTCAGGGAGTTGAAGGGTTTAATAAAAAGTTTGGAGAATGGAGTATGGGTAGAGAATAAGGTAAGGAATGGGCACTCATGAGAGAGGGTAAAAACGATGAGAGAGAGAGAGAGAGAGAGAGAGAGAGAGCGAGGCAGCTTCAGAAAAAAGCATCATAGGAAATAATAGTCATGGATCAGTATCTCCTCAATTACACCATTTAATTAACTACGTAATTATATATACTTAACATGCCCATAAAAACTGACAGTTAATGCTAAGGGTGATTTAATAAATTTAACAAAATTAAAGGAATAATAATAACCATAAAACACAAATTAATCACCTTAAAAAAAATAAATCACATTGCAAAATCTGAAAATGTTACCTTGTAAAAAAAATACACTTCAGAAAAAACTAACCATTGAGCAGAATACATTTTGCAAAACACACACACACGCGCACTTTGCAAATGAGTCTGTGGTCGGCCGGGTGAGTGAGTGAATGTAGGAACAGGTGAGTGTGTTTGCTGAGCTCAGCACCCAACCCACTCCCCCGCCCAGCATCGTATTACCCGCCCTTGCAATTCGATTTGGCTGGTTTAAGAACTTTAACATGAGGATATATTAGATTAAGCTATGATACTGTAAATATTAGTTTGGTGTATGACTAGGCTGTGTTAGATTAGGCTCAGATACCATAATATTTGCTTGGTTTAAGAATAGGCTGTATTAGATTAGGCTCAGATACCATAATATTTGCTTGGTTTAAGAATAGGCTGTGATAGATTAATCTCAGATACCATAATATTTGCTTGGTTTAAGAATAGGCTGTGATAGATTAATCTCAGATACCATAATATTTGCTTGGTTTAAGAATAGGCTGTGATAGATTAATCTCAGATACCATAATATTTACTTGGTTTAAGAATAGGCTGTGATAGATTAATCTCAGATACCATAATATTTGCTTGGTTTAAGAATAGGCTGTGATAGATTAATCTCAGATACCATAATATTTGCTTGGTTTAAGAATAGGCTGTGTTAGATTAATCTCAGATACCATAATATTTGCTTGGTTTAAGAATAGGCTGTTAGATTAGGCTTTAATGCCATACTATTTACTTGGCTTAAGGTTAAGCAGTAGTAGATTTGACTAGCATATTTCTTGAGATAAAGACCGTGTTTTCTGCCAGCAGTACACGCAAGCATCCTGTACCTCGGGTACAAAAACAGCGTTATGTTACAATTTACGCTGCTTGATTTTTAACTGGAATAGCAGCTAAGATTACAACAGGTTTAATAATTATAATAATGATAATAATTTATTGTGTCTGGGGACAGGCAGAAAGTATATATATATATATATATATATATATATATATATATATATATATATATATATATATATATATATATATATATATATATATATACATATATATATATACGATGTATACATATATAATGTGATATATTATATATACATATATAATATATGACCCTCCCCAGGATGCAACCCTACAACACGCTGACTAATTCCTGTGTACATATTTACTGCTGAGTGAATAGGTGCTTTAGGTGATAGGAAACACGCCCAAACATTGCTGTCCCGCCCGGGATTCCCGATTGTGAGTGCGAGGTGGCTATGTCCCGACTGTCAGACCACTTGGACGGTCTCGCTTCATGCAGATCGGCGTTCAATTCCCGACCATCCAAGCGGTTGGTCACCATTCCTTCCGATCCGTCCCATCCCTTATCCTGATCTCTTTAAGTACTATATAGTCGTAATGACTTGGCGCCTTCTCCTGTCAGTTCATGGCCGGCTCTGACGGTTCATGGCCCTGATAACGGCCGGATCTGACGGTTCAGGGCCCTGATAACGGCTGGATCTGACGGTTCATGGCCCTGATAACGGCCGGGTCTGACGGTTCATGGCCCTGATAACGACCAGGTCTGACGGTTCATGGCCCTGATAACGGCCGGCTCTGACGGTTCATGGCCCTGATAACGGCCGGCTCTGACGGTTCATGGCCCTGATAACGACCAGGTCTGACGGTTCATGGCCCTGTGCCCCCTTGTTTACAGTCGTCGTGCCACGGTCATTACCTGGTAGTTCGCTATCATACTCTCCTACGAGATCTTAACGTGACTGCTCTATCGTAGGCTCCCAATCACCACGTGGGACCAGGTACATGTCTGCAAGTGCTTGTTTCAGTTAACGTCACCGTGCGTGTGTGTGTGTGTGTGTGCCAGCGGTTGCAGCTGTGGCGCCGTGCAGTGAGAAGCCAAGTGTCTGCATTACAAGTGTGCGACACCCGCAACCTCCTACGGGCTCACCATAGCCCGTGCTTCTTGGAACTGTTCCAGGTAGCGAATCTTTAACAACAACAACAACCCGCAACCTGTTGACATCGCCAACCATCACAGCTCAGCCGCACCTCAACCCGTCCTCCTGTTTACATAGCATTATTTTTGTAGCTATGTGGACATAGCTACATATATTGACGTAACATATTCTGTACATGTTCTGGACGTAGTGGTCACTTAGACAGTAAAACTTGGTACTGTTTAATTTGTAGAATCCGGAAATAAATGAAGCTCAAAACCGAATTTATATATTTATAGGCCTAGTATAGCACATATATATGTACTATATTAGGCCTCATATAGCGTGTATTAGGACGGTTAGGTTAGGGTTCATTAGCAATATAAATACAAAACCTTATCCGGTTTGGCCAATTTCAATAACACCAAATTCTATTTTCTAATTGTGCATTACGTCAGTATTTGTACTATGGTGAGCATAGTTACATTAGATACTATCTTAGCAGGAGGATGGGTCGCACTCCTCAACACGCGCGTGTTATATTGTGTGTGTGTGTGTGTGTGTGTGTGTGTGTGTGTGTGTGTGTGTGTGTGTGTGTGTGTGTGTGTGTGTGTGTGTGTGTGTGTGCTCTTCCTCTACTTCATGTTCTCTTTGCATGCATCCTTCTCTCTCATGATCCAGCATCCGTCTCTCAAGAGCTAAAGCTTATAAAAAAAGCTAAACAACCAGAGAAGCTTACTGATTATTTCCGGCGGGAATTAGCACCAGCAGCTGTCCCGTAAAGCTTCGTGATATCAAGCTTCAGGTGCTTCTGTGTAACTCATTTAAGAGAAGCCGAACTCCAAGAGTTAGTATCATTGAATCACACATTGATGGAAATCTCTATCCTGGTTGATTTCATAAACAAACCCTAATCCCGTCAAGCCATAATCCCAAGCCTGAAGAAGACGGTGATCAGACTGAAGCGATTAATGGGGTCTAGTCATTGAATAATTACCTGTTATCACCTGGCCAGTTCCCAGTGAACAAGAGAGACTCTTAAAAATACCTTCATTTTTCTTATCTACTTTGGGTGTTCTACCTGGTGACTGTTGACATATTAGCAGTGACTGTTGAAACTTTAAATAGGCTATCTGTTGACATATTAGTCGCTATTGAAACTTTAAATAGGCTATCTGTTGACATATTAGTCGCTATTGAAACTTTAAATAGACTATCTGTTGACATATTAGTCGCTATTGAAACTTTAAATAGGCTATCTGTTGGAAATTTACTGAGTGTTGAAACTTTAATTTGGCTATTTGTTGGCATTACTTGCTATTGAAAGTTTAAGTAGGCTATGACTGCTGAGAACTTAGTGGCTTCTGAACTTTTAAACAGGCTATCTGGTGAAAATGGACGTTCTTAAGTAAAGTATTTAGCACTTTTGGTGACTGGAATTGCAGTGTCCGTTGAGTTGGAGAAAGTAACAAAGCATTTCTCGGAATGACTGATAATGTATAATGACTTCTCCTACATTATACACATAAGTTGTAACATGTAATTTCACAATAGACACCATTACATTCACAATACAATATATTATGCGCGATATATTTAAAATACACAAAAGTGATGCATGATATACAGCATACACCAGCCCAGCGCATCATACACAATACATTGACGGTATGCGATACATAACTGGCCACAATACGAGCACCAGGTGTTGGCAAGACTGGATACATATGACACGTGACACTGGAAGACATGACACATTTGTAAGAGGATCCCCACCCACTCACGCGCGGCGGGGGTTATGAGGGGGGGTGGGTGAGGGGTAGAGAGGTGAGGAATGGGGAGTAGAGAGGGGAGGCCCGTTTGTCACGATTGCAATTAATAACTCAAGAGTGTTTAAGCATGTCGTTTATTGCGATGTGATCATGCCCCCTTCCCCACATCAAGACAGCACTCTCCCCTCCCACACCCCCTTCCAGCAACCCATTCCTCCCCATCCCCCTGCCCATCGTTGTAATGAACTTGTATGCGTCTCAATTGCCAAATCGATGTGACTGTAAGACCACCGCAGTTAATCATGTCATCCTTAATGATTGCCTGGCTGGTAGGGAGGAAGAGGAGGACGAAAGGAAAAGAGGAGGGGAGTAGGCAAGGAAGAGGAGGAAGGATGAAACCCGTCCTCAGACCACGTCCATTCCGTCCAGCGGTCGACCCCATAGATGCATTCATTAAATGTAACATGCGGTACATCCAAAATAAGAATTTTCTCAAATATAAATTAATATTGTTATGTATATTAGGATACTGTGCATATTTAGGCATTGGTTAGGTTCGGTGTTTAGGTTCTGTTGGCGATTATTTGTAGTACGTGGATAAAGCATTTACAGCGTTGTGGTTCGCACAAAAATCGTCAGCGAAGCACTTGTTCCGGAAGTGTTCGGACGTCATCAGTTGTGAGTCGTGTTCAAACCGTTTTTCCAGTCATAAACAAGAGGTTTGGCGGGTGAATGGAATGGACTTGGGGGTCTTTGTTTATGAGGACGGGCTGAGGAATGATGGACTCGAGCACAAACAACCCCGACGCCCATATCCCCTTCTCTGTCGAATCAATAAATGACACACAAACACCGACGATAGTGACTGATGATGATAGTAACAATTAAACTAGATGAAGTCAAACTCCCGCCTCGGGTAACGTTCACGTCATTACACACCTCACGTCACGGGAGTAACATTTACTATAGAAAAAAAATAGTTACGCCATTCATATTGGTGTTCACAACGGATAATTTACGAGCGGAATGGCCCTGACGCCTCGTTAGTGGCAACAGCCACCGTTTATGAGGTGACGAGCGCTTTCTCAACAACTGTTCAACTGGGGGTCAACCCTCAAAACCTGACAAAAAAAAAAAGTCAAACTCCAATAACAAACGGAATGTCTTCCGTAGCGGAATAATGAGGGAAGAGGGTGGTTAAGGAGGAATAATGAGGGAGAGGGGTGAATGATAGGGCAAAGGGATGCATAACGGGAATAATGAGGGCTTGGGCGGATGACTGGGAATAATGAGGGCAAGAGAGAGAGAGAACACGAACACACGATAAGTTCCTGTTATCACCACAAAATCTAAAATCCGATAAAGAAACATGTCGATAGGCACACAAGCATAAAGTACAAATTAAAAAGATAAAACAAAAAAACTGTATTAAAAAAAATATCGAAGTTGCTTCCAGATGTATTTATTTAATCTGAAAATAAGTAAGAGTTAAAATTTTGTGTTTTGGAAATTTTTGTGGAGTTGAGGCTTGTGGTGGCGGGTGGCGGCGGCGGGCGGTGATGGCGGGCGGTGGCGGGTAAGGGCGTGAGGGAGCCGGGGCGTGCAGGCGGGATTATGATGGATACGGTAGCGAGCGGGTTCCCCGGTACGATCTATCATTGACGGTAGTTTAATTGTGAAGACTTCATCAGCTTTTGTACTCACCGCGCCCCATACCTCACTTGTCACTCCTCTTGCCACACGCTGCGCACTCAATATCCTCGCACGCTTCCTCCACTTCCTCTGGAAATCGAACTTTTGAACATTGGGACCCTATTTTTTTTGTTTACTCTTACGGTAGTTATTATTTTGGTTCCGTCTGCTTTTCCAAGATGATGTATAATTAAGTACATTTACATACAATTAATGATTTGCATCATAAATCAACGGGAGGTGTTGTCATTCAATAGGATTTTCTGCTAAGCTTAGCGGAATGATTACACAATGCCTATTATAAGTAGTTTTCGCTCTTGTGTTGAGTCTATTATTTTGTATGGTTCACAAAAAGAGAAAATACCGCTGAATCATGAAAGGCTGATAGCTTAATTATACGCTTCCTGGAAGTGTCTGGACCCCCGGTGATAATAGCTGAAACGAGAGTATATGAAATCGCTTATATTGTTTAGCATTGACTAAGCGCTATTTAGCGCCCTGACGGATTCAAGTTCTGGGGTAATTATGTTCTTATGTTGAAGCTTAAGTGAGCTAGGGCTAATGACTTACGAAACCTCTACATCTTTCAACAATCACGGCGATTTTAGTCACATTTATTAAACACTTTGTGAGCTCCGAAACATCACAATTGAAGGCATTTTTTGTTTTGTTAAAAGCAACGTCATTAGCGCCTCGGAGCTCTTAAAATGGTTAATAAATGACAACTTAACGTATCAGCAGTTAAGGCAGTTTTTTCGGTCGCATTTATTAAACTGCTCAATTTAGCGGGTCACTCTAGATTTAGCGAGGTACGCTAGGTTTAGCGAGGTATGCTGGGAAAAGACGCTAGATATGATAAAACGTCCCTGATTTGAAGGTCATTCTTAGCATCATTATACCGTCAATATAATCATATCGTAATTATTATCATCATCATACTGTTATCATCATCATCCCATCATTATTATCATTGTACAGTTATTTTTTCATTATATCATCATTTTATCATTATATCGTCATTTTAATCAACATGAAGTCATTTCGATCATCATTATATCATTTCGATCATCATTATAACGTCATTTCTATCATTATACCCTTCTCAACACCATCATACTGTCATTCCTATCAGCAGTATATCGTACTTCTTATCATTATATCGTCATTATCATCATCATCATACAGTCATTATCATTACCTACATAAGAGTGGGGACTCGATCCCAGACCAGGATAACGCCACCCTCGCGTCTTATTACCGCAAATGACGGAATATATCAACCCTTACCATCTGTCACGTGACACACCAACACCGCCTCTGTGCCACAGCGCACGTAAGGTCACCTTTCTCGCGCTCGGATATCGGCGGATAAGCCACTCTTGCCCCGTGACACCGAGCCACCAATGAGAGTGGATAATGACGTCATATTTCACGAGGCAAGAATCGTCTTAAGAAACATCAAGATGGGTGTGGTGAAGCCAGGTGTTGACAGCAGGTAATGACTTGGATGGGTTTGGGTTGGATAATGAGTTGGATTTGTTTGCGTTGGGTTATAAGTTAGATGTGTTTGGGTTGGATAGTGAGTTGGATTTGTTTGCGTTGGGTTATAGGTTAGATGTGTTTGGGTTGGATAGTGAGTTGCATTTGTTTGCGTTGGGTTATAAGTTAGATGTGTTTGGGTTGGATAATGAGGTGGATTTGTTTGCGTTGGGTTATAAGTTAAATGTGTTTGGGTTGGATAATGAGGTGGATTTGTTTGCGTTGGGTTATAAGTTAGATGTGTTTGGGTTGGATAATGAGGTGGATTTATTTGCGTTGGGTTATAAGTTAGATGTGTTTGGGTTGGATAATGAGTTGGATTTGTTTGCGTTGGGTTATAAGTTAGATGTGTTTGGGTTGGATAATGAGGTGGATTTGTTTGCGTTGGGTTATAAGTTAGATGTGTTTGGGTTGGATAATGAGTTGGATTTGTTTGCGTTGGGTTATAAGTTAGATGTGTTTGGGTTGGATAATGAGGTGGATTTGTTTGCGTTGGGTTATAAGTTAGATGTGTTTGGGTTGGATAGTGAGTTGGATTTGTTTGCGTTGGGTTATAAGTTAGATGTGTTTGGGTTGGATAATGAGTTGGATATGTTTTGGTCAAATGAACAGGAATAACAGGTAAAGTAGGACGATGGATATTAAATTTTCCGCCAGACAGAACGCAAAGAGTAACAGTTAATCAAATCACATATAGAGCAAGTGCAGTTAAAAGCTCTGTACCTCAGGGTACAGTCCTTGCAACACTGCTTTTCCTAATTCTTATATCAGATATAGACAAAAATACAAATCACAGCTTCGTATCATCTTTTGAAGATGACACAAAAATCGACATGAAAATTACTTCTGTTGAAGACCTTGAAAAACTGCAAGCTGATGTTAATAAAGTTTTCGACTGGGCATCAGAAACATGGAGTTTAATTGTGATAAATTCCTGGTACTTAGGTGCAGTAAAAATGATGAGGATCTTAAACAAAATACAGGTTAAAAAGCACATTCAAATCTGCCCATAGTAGGAAAGTAACATATAAAAAACCTGAGAATAATGATGTCTGACGACCTAATGAGTATAGTATAGAGAGTATGACTATTGAGTAGTTTAGGGAGTATAGCCAAGCAAATATCGCGTCAGACTGATAATCCTTGCACTCGAGCGCGTATATGAATTCAAAGTTGACACACTAATTGTAAGCGAATCCTTGTCATCCTTGACTGCCCTCAGCTCCCCACAAGGTATAACTGTGACGTGCTTGTCTCTGAAGCTAGACACAGATATAATGAAATAATCAATGATGGAGTCAGAGTTTGTCTCCTGTGGATTCCTTCCCATATTGGTCTCCGAATGCATGATAGAACTGATGAGTTGGCCAAGACTTTTGCTCGTAAAGAGGGAATTGATTACCAACTTGGACTGCCTCTGACCAGCCTGAGGGCACCAATATCCCGGGAACATCAACTAAATTTTGGAGACTTGAGGCAAATTCAATTGCACACCAGTTGCTCCATCTATCATCATTCTATTGTGCACCACATTGTGCACAATAGAACTACCACATTGTAGTAGTTTATTGTGCTCCTTACTCATCCTGTAAGCGCTAGTTTATTGTGCACCCCATACCATTTCGAATTATTATATATTATATAACAATATACCCGAAAGAACGAGGTTTCGGATATGTAATTACATATGTAATTATTGAACCCAAGCTCTCGCCGTAATCAGCTGGAATATTACATTAATTATCCGGATGCATTTGAGGCGAATTGTCTTAATACCAAGACGAGCTCGCCCTCTTGCAAGACGCGTCTACCCTGTGTTAGTTACGGGGATCAATGTCCCCGCGGCCCGGTCTCTGACCAGGCCTCCTGGTCAACCAGGCTGTTAGGCGCAGCTAGCTACCAGCAGTCTGATGTATGGAGTCAGCGCCCAGTTGATTGTTTCTTCCTTAAGAGGTTTGACACATATGTAATGGGTTGTTTGTTCCTTATTGTCATATATATAATTGGTTATGTGTCCCTTATTATCACACATATATAATGGGTTGTTTGTCCCTTATTGCCTATATATATATATATATATATATATATATATATATATATATATATATATATATATATATATATATATATATATATATATATATATATATATAATGAATTGTTTCTCCTTACTTATATCCACCCAATGAGTTATTGACTCATTCACAATAACATTCATGATATACATTTTGCAGCCCATTCAAGGGAAAATTTGCCTCTTTTTTAATGTAGGTTATGTGATGATTGATTGGAGAAGGATTGGTAAGTTTAGGTGATAATTGATACGGTAGATGAGGAGTAATAGGCTATGTGGGAGTTGAATCTCACAAATCTCAATCTCAACCATGTGAGAGTTGAGTTCAAGTTCAAGTATGTTTATTGAGACAAGAAAGAAATACATCTCAAAGGGATAGAGTAGCTTAGTCTATTTCTACCCCTGAGAGTTGAGATTGGTTGGTTGGTAAGGTTTGATAGGCTAGGTTAGATAGCCTACGTTAGGCTTCGTAGCACAAGGTGAGGAGTGATAGGCCTGGTTAGCACTAATAGCCTTCGTGAGGCTTGGTATGATATTTAAGGATATTTATGAGTGCTTAATTTAATGTTGGTCGAGTCCGTGGTGCTAATATCGTTAAACTTGTTCACCAACATGTGTAAACTTTTCACAATGTTAGCCTGACACGTGTACTGGCACTGGCCTGACACCGGCCTGACACCGGCCTGAAACTGCCCCATTGTGCATCGTGTCCTCACACCAGGCTCGTTAAAGCGGTGGCCTAAACCATCCTTCTCCTCCCCCCAATATACATTCATCAATGTTAAGATTGTATTAAAAATTGGTTTGTTTTGATATATAAGTTCATATAAATATAAATTAAATTTATATGAATTGTTAGGCGTAGTTTAGGTGTTTAGGTTCTGTTGACGATTATTTGTATTTGTAGTACGTGGGTGAAGCATTTACAGCGTTGTGGTTCGAAGAAAATTCGTCAGTGAAGCACTTGTTCCGAAGTGTTCGAACGTCAACAGTTGAGAATCGTGTGTAAAGTGTTTATCATTCATAAACAGGGGGTTTGGCGGGTGCATGGAATCACTTTTGCGCCTTTGTTTGGAGGACGGGCTGTGGGTTAACTAGCATTGTGACAAGAAACGTACGAATGTTTCCTAATATTAGAATCGTTTGACCAAAATACGAAAGAGAGAGAGAGAGAGAGAGAGAGATGCACGGGGGCAGCGACAACAGCCCGCTTGTATACCATAAACAACAGTATCAGAGCGCCGTACTCCAAATCACAGTAAATCATGGCAATAATTGTTGTTTGTTAAAACCATTATACAATGACTAATGTTTCCTGGGGCTCGCCTGCTATTGTGGCGGTGGAGGTGATATTGGTGGCGATGGTGCAATTATTGTGGTGCCTGTGGTGGTGGTAGGGGTGGTGCCTGTGGTGGTGGTGGTGGTGGTGCCTGTGGTGGTGGTGGTGGTGGTGGTGCCTGTGGTGGTGGTAGGGGTGGTGCCTGTGGTGGTGCTGGTGGTGGTGCCTGTGGTGGTGGTGCCTGTGGTGGTGCTGGTGGTGCCTGTGGTGGTGGTTTATGCTGCGTCACTGATAGTGATGGACCAACGATGGTTGTGGTTTTGGTAGTAGTGTTGATTCTGTTTGTGCTGGTGGCGAATGAATTGTGGTTTACGGTGCTCAGCTCCACACAAGGTGGAGCTCAACTTGAACTCACTACAGTGCTCACTTACCAGTCCAAGTGGGTGAACATGGGAAGTCAAACATATAAGTGAAAGATAAAACAAGCCCGTCTTAAAATCAACAAGACTGTAATAACAACAACATATTATACATAAACACCAATGTTCTGTAGTCCTTACAGTGTGGCTGGTGTAAGTGTCTGCTGTATAACCCACTCTTACACTCTTAATAATGTCTTGATAACATCTTTCTCAACTCCTAAACTCAAAATTATATGATGTAACACTACCATACTATACTGTATGTCGTAGAACAGATCTCTTAGCCATGTCTGTGTAGGAGGCCAGAATGTATGTTTACTGGTTACAGTTATACAATGTATAACTGTATGGCTACGTCTCTAGTAGAAAATATACTAAAAAATATATATCTATACAATATAGAATAAATACCCCATTATATAGAAATCTAGCACGAATAGCCATTACGTAAAAGTGAAAGAATAACATACTTTATTTTTGGATCGAGAATTAAGAGTGTATCTACGTTTTACCTCTAATATATATATATATATATATATATATATATATATATATATATATATATATATATATATATATATATATATATATATATATATATATATATGTCGTACCTACTAGCCAGAACGCACTTCTCAGCCTACTATGCAAGGCCCAAATTGCCTAATAAGCCAAGTTTTCATGAATTAATTGTTTTTCGACTACCTAACCCTAACTTTTTTGGCTACCTAACCTAACCTAACCTATAAAGATAGGTTAGATTAGGTTAGGTAGGGTTAGTTAGGTTCGGTCATATATCTACGTTAATTTTAACTCCAATAAAAAAAATGTCCTCATACATAATGAAATGGGTAGCTTTATCATTCCATAAGAAAAAAATTAGAGAAAATATAATAATTCAGGAAAACTTGGCTTATTAGGCAAATCGGGCTTTGCATAGTAGGCCGAGAAGTGCATTCTGGCTACTAGGTACGACATATATATATATATATATATATATATATATATATATATATATATATATATATATATATATATATATATGGGCGTAATAAATGATTTCGTTACTGTGTAAGACTAGGTTGTGACCTGGCGTCAGGGGAGCGAGCAAGGACCACTGTGGTGGTGATCTACAGTCAGTGAAGTACAGGGAGAGAACCTTCTGTTTTTCAGTCCATAGTTTGTTTGTGCAGAGAGGCTCTGTAATCGTGACAGGAGACACTAGGTAAATGTTCCCCGTAGATGTCCTTGGTAGGAGCCTATAGGTCTTCTATGCTATGTTTTTCCCTTGTTGTCTGTCTGTCTAGAACTTTTCTCAGCATTGTTACTGTTGTTGAGTCTTCTGTGCCTCTTCAAGTTTTTGGCTCAGTCTCTTCGCCTCTTCTCTTCACTTTTCTCAAAGCGAACATGATTAATACTTCGTGTTCTTCAACTGCAATCTTTTTTCACTTTCTCTTAGTTCATCCTGCGGGTTCAGCATGCAAGTGTCACTTCACTGTAGGACAGAAGCCCACTGATTTTTGATCTTTGTGATTAATAAAGGCAACTGTCTTGTTTTCCCGTCAGCCCAACAACCGGAGGGCTTATGCCCCTGTCCCATCGTGCCCCACTTAACACCACCCTCATTGTTCTACTGCTATGTTGTGTCTGGACATTAGTGTCCTTGGCGGGACACATCTCTCCTCCCTGTCCAGCTCCAAACCCATTTTTTTACCCCCCTTTGGGTTTTCACCTTTAATTTTCTGTGGGAATAAAGACCATCGAGGCTGTGTTTTGCCTACTGACGTCATTTGCATTGTCGTTATTCCTCCTTTAGATTCATTTTCTCTTCTTAATGCCGCTCTTCCTCTTTCTCCACCTGCTGCCTGCGGCTGCTCCTGCTCCATCGGCTCCTCTCGACACACAAGAGGGAGGCGCCGGGAGGAGTGGCTTGGAGACAGGAGCAAATACTCAGCCGCTCTCCAAACATCATTAGTCTACCCTGAGCCAACACCTCCCCACTCCAGGAAACACCCAACCAAACACACCCCTGGAAAAGAAGGTCTGGGGCCAAGACTGTCCTGCTCGCCGCCCGGGGCACGAGAGGCCATTTTCAGGCCAGTTTAGTGCGGGTGCGTCGGCCGTTTGGGCGGCTATCAGGTTAGCACCCTCTTGGCGCGAATGGTTCGAATCACGGGACAAAAACTTGTTCCAAACACCATAAACCACGAGCAGTGGGTTTTAATACAGCAAATCTAAATCATATTCGTTTAAGTGCCGTTGGAGATATGAGTGAATTTATAAGATGACAAAATAGAAAATCCAATTGACGCATTAAAGGGAGGACAAAGATAAACTGGAGAGTGGAAGGTGGTCCACCCAGCCGACCATTGGCAACAGTGGTCGACCAAACCCGTTGCGAACCATGATAGTGCACTGTGAAGAAGCAAATTAATTATACACAGACTAACCTCCGGCACCCGACCACAGTAGCTCCCTAAGGAGCTCCCTGTAGTGTTACTGCCTTCAGGAGCACCCGCCGGGCCAACATGTGTGACCGGACGCTGTAACACCGACGACACGTCGCCTCCGTCACACCGAGGACACCGTCTGGGAACTTAAGATCGAATAAACGGAGGTCGGGTGTAATCTGAAGCCAGTTGTTAATGTGTTGGTACTGGCAGTTGAGCTGAAGTGCGGACGGTAGCTATTGCTCGCTCTCGTTAATGGATATAGCTCGCAGGGCCATTAACGGACGTATCCCGCTGGCGTGGAGGCAGCCCGCCTCGGCCCTCAGCTAGGGTAGGGACGAAGCAGGATTGCCACGGACAGGTTCGAACCTTTCTTGTCTCTAATGGTCTGAAGAACGTCAAGAGCCACAAGATTAAATTGTATTTGTGGTATATCCTATTGATTTTCGCTATTATCAACATCTTAACATTTTGCTTTATTTTTTTTTAAACTTTGTTTTTTTTTTGTGCCTTCGTGAAAATATCTTCAGAGGCAAATTTGACAGAGCGTGAAGAATATGTTTAAGACTTGGTTGTTGGTGTCTTTGTGTGGCGAGCGAGTGGAGGGGTGACCATCCTGGGGGGACATTCCCCCCCCCCTCTCACACTCCTCCATTTTGAACCAGTCACAGTCCTAGAATCTCTTTCTCTGTCTGTCTGTCTCTTTGTCTCTCTCTCTCTCTCTCTCTCTCTCTCTCTCTCTCTCTCTCTCTCTCTCTCTCTCTCTCTCTCTCTCTCTCTCTCTCTCTCTCTCTCTCTCTCTCTCTCTCTTTGTCTAGTCTTACACTAAGTCAACTGATGAGCATCTTGTAAAGATACATATTTTGTAAATATTTTGTTCATACAGTATATACTTCCATATATAGCTACAATGTATGTATATACGTACACATATCTAATATGTAACATATCTAATAGTGTATATTGAGCACGTGTCAGTATGTCTACAATTAATAAGATATACAAAGAATAAAATAGTTCCCCATTAATAGATTATATATATATATATATATATATATATATATATATATATATATATATATATATATATATATATATATATATGTCGTACCTAGTAGCCAGAATGCACTTCTCAGCCTACTATGCAACGCCTGATTTGCCTAATAAGCCAAGTTTTCCTGAATTAATATATTTTCTCTAATTTTTTTCTTATGAAATGATAAAGCTACCCATTTCATTATGTATGAGGTCAATTTTTTTTTATTGGAGTTAAAATTAATGTAGATATATGACCGAACCTAACCAACCCTACCTAACCTAACCTAACCTATCTTTATAGGTTAGGTTAGGTTAGGTAGCCAAAAAAGTTAGGTTAGGTAGGTTAGGTAGTCGAAAAACAATTAATTCATGAAAACTTGGCTTATTAGGCAAATCGGGCCTTGCATAGTAGGCTGAGAAGTGCGTTCTGGCTACTAGGTACGACATATATATATATATATATATATATATATATATATATATATATATATATATATATATATATATGTCGTACCTAGTAGCCAGAACTCACTTTTCAGCCTACAATGCAAGGCCCGATTTGCCTAATAAGCCAAGTTTTCATGAATTAATATATTTTCTCTAATTTTTTTCTTATGAAATGATAAAGCTACCCATTTCATTATGTATGAGGTCAATTTTTTGTTATTGTAGTTAAAATTAACGTAGATATATGACCGAACCTAACCAACCCTACCTAACCTAACCTAACCTATCTCTATAGGTTAGGTTAGGTTAGGTAGCCGAAAAAGTTAGGTTAGGTTAGGTTAGGTAGGTTAGGTAGTCGAAAAGCAATTAATTCATGAAAACTTGGCTTATTAGGCAAATCGGGCCTTGCATAGTAGGCTCAGAAGTGAGTTCTGGCTACTAGGTACGACATATATATATATATATATATATATATATATATATATATATATATATATATATATATATATATATATATATATATATATGTCGTACCTAGTAGCCAGAACTCACTTTTTGGCCTACTATGCATGGCCCGATTTGCCTAATAAGACAAGTTTTCCTGAATTAATAAATTTTTTCTAATTTTTTTCTTATGAAATGATAAAGCTACCCATTTCATTATGAATGAGGTCAATTTTTTTTATTGGAGTTAAAATTAACGTAGATATATGACCGAACCTAACCAACCCTACCTAACCTAACCTAACCTATCTTTATAGGTTAGGTTAGGTTAGGTAGCTGAAAAAGTTAGGTTAGGTTAGGTTAGGTAGGTTAGGTAGTCGAAAAACAATTAATTCATGAAAACTTGGCTTATTAGGCAAATCGGGCCTTGCAAAGTAGGCAGAGAAGTGCGTTCTGGCTACTAGGTACGACATATATATATATATATATATATATATATATATATATATATATATATATATATATATATATATATATATATATATATATATATATATATATAAATTAGTTCCTCTGAAGCTGAGAACGATTGGTTTATACTGCTATGAACAAAATAAAATGAATAGAAATTTAATGTAATTTTTCTCCAAGATCGTTGCCTAAAGTTTTATATTACTAGAAGAATGTTATTTATTGTTATTAGTTTCTTCCAAATATTTAGCAAGGCATAGCTGGTGGGCGGTGCCCAAATCACTCGTTACCAGCGTCTGATAATGTTTACACAAACTATTACCAGCTTCCACTTCTTGTTATCGAAGAACAGTAATGTTATGTACTCATATTTTAACTCACAAACTCACTGTAAACTCATTGTACATGTTTATTGTTGTTGTTTCTGACCGTGTTTGAGTAACTGTAGTTTCTTCACAATGAACTAACTGGTGATATGGACTTTCGGGCTTGGGTCGTCTGCAGCCTAATGGCGTGAGACGCCCACACTAGCCAGCCCCAACCCACGTGCTGACAACCCAACAGTACACACACACACACACACACACACACACACACACACACACACACACACACACACACACACACACACACACACACACACACACACACACAACCAACGACCCATACCTTATGTCAACCCAAGGTGGACAGGCCACCGAACTTTCCGTCCTCACTGTTCCAACCCCCCCCCCCCACCATCCTCTTCCAGAATTTTAACTCTTCATCCCTCTTTCTCTCCCACACCTTTTCCAACCCCTTTGGACATGGAAGGGGAACGTCCAGACCCCAGCTGGGGCTTGCCACTACCTCGCCACTCAGTAAAGCGATACCATCCTTATCTTCCCTGCACTTTCTCAAACAATAAAGTCACTAATATTATATTAGTTCCTAATACATATCGTGATTATCTGATGCACCAATTTGCCAAAGGTTACCAAATATGACAAGCTAAGAATTTGTGTGTACACACACTGGGACCACTTTGGCTGAAGGATTGTTATGTATTTGTGCACTGGGACTGCTATAGCGTCTATAAGATCCTTATTAAGACTAAAAATTATTCTTTCCCTGACCTAATATAGCCTTATAGATAATATGAAGAGGACATAAATTTTAGAGAGTTCCATAGATCTTGTTGAAAACAATTTAAGTGTCATGAAATTTTTATCTTGATCAGTGGAAATTCAACATGAGCCTCACACAGCACCTTCAGAGTCGTGGAATATACACTTCTCCAGGAGATCCGGGTTCGGGCTCCCGGGGTGTTGAAGGGCCAGCCTGCGCGGCACGACCTCACACTTCCAACACCGCAGTCATCAACTCTCTGCTCGAACAGAGCAGAGAGTTGACCAAAAATAAATACCGTCAGTCTGGGGAGCAGGGATGCAGATTATCTCCACTCCCAGTGTTGATCGTGCTACTGTAGCTACTCAAAACTACTGTAGCGACTCAAAACTACTGTAGCGACTCAAAAATACTGTAGCGACTCAAAACTATTGTAGCGACTCAAAAATACTGTAGCGACTCAAAACTACTGTAGCTACTCAAAACTACTGTAGCGACTCAAAACTACTGTAGCGACTCAAAACTACTGTAGCGACGACTCAAAACTACTGTAGCGACTCAAAACTACTGTAGCGACTCAAAACTACTGTAGCGACTCAAAACTACTGTAGCGACTCAAAAATACTGTAGCGACTCAAAACTACTGTAGCTACTCAAAACTACTGTAGCGACTCAAAACTACTGTAGCGACTCAAAAATACTGTAGCGACTCAAAACTACTGTAGCTACTCAAAACTACTGTAGCGACTCAAAACTACTGTAGCGACTCAAAACTACTGTAGCGACGACTCAAAACTACTGTAGCGACTCAAAACTACTGTAGCGACTCAAAACTACTGTAGCGACGACTCAAAACTACTGTAGCGACTCAAAACTACTGTAGCGACTCAAAACTACTGTAGCGACGACTCAAAACTATTGTAGCGACTCAAAACTACTGTAGCGACTCAAAACTACTGTAGCGACTCAAAACTACTGTAGCGACGACTCAAAACTACTGTAGCGACTCAAAACTACTGTAGCGACTCAAAACTACTGTAGCGACTCAAAACTACTGTAGCGACTCAAAACTACTGTAGCGACGACTCAAAACTATTGTAGCGACTCAAAACTACTGTAGCGACTCAAAACTACTGTAGCGACGACTCAAAACTACTGTAGCGACTCAAAACTACTGTAGCGACTCAAAACTACTGTAGCGACTCAAAACTACTGTAGCGACTCAAAACTACTGTAGCGACGACTCAAAACTATTGTAGCGACTCAAAACTACTGTAGCGACTCAAAACTACTGTAGCGACGACTCAAAACTACTGTAGCGACTGAAAACTACTGTAGCGACGACTCAAAACTATTGTAGCGACTCAAAACTACTGTAGCGACTCAAAACTACTGTAGCGACGACTCAAAACTACTGTAGCGACTCAAAACTACTGTAGCGACTCAAAACTACTGTAGCGACTCAAAACTACTGTAGCGACGACTCAAAACTATTGTAGCGACTCAAAACTACTGTAGCGACTCAAAACTACTGTAGCGACGACTCAAAACTATTGTAGCGAGTCAAAACTACTGTAGCGACGACTCAAAACTATTGTAGCGACTCAAAACTACTGTAGCGACGACTCAAAACTATTGTAGCGACGACTCAAAACTATAAGATAAGACCTTTGTTTACCGCCCTGTATTTACCCCCTGTACCGTAGTGGCCCGGTCACGCGAGGCAAAGTACGCCAATATTGCGTATAGATGACCATATTAGAACTGGTAACGGAAGCGCTCGAGGGTTTTGAACTTGGGGTCCATTGACGGGTCCGCGGACTTGAGGGGCGCAGTGCAGTTGAGGTTGATGTGATGTTATTTGTTCTGCTTAATGACGTCATGTAACATTTTTGCTGACAGAAGCGTAGAAGAGTGGAGCCCAGAGGCTGGAGCTCGACCACGAGTATTTCGATTAGTATTTTCATGTTAACACATAATGAACAACCTCAACTTTCACTTAATGAATGGTTATTTTGGTCTGTCTGTCTGTCTGTCTGTCTGTCTGTCTGTCTGTCTGTCTGTCTGTCTGTCTGTCTGTCTGTCTGTCTGTCTGTGTCTCTCTCTGTCTGTCTGTCTCTCTCTCTCTCTCTCTCTCTCTCTCTCTCTCTCTCTCTCTCTCTCTCTCTCTCTCTCTCTCTCTCTCTCTCTCTCTCTCTCTCTCTCTCTCACCGAAGACGCTGCGCCACCCAGAGCGATGGCCTTCGTGGTCTTCCCTATAAACATAGGAGCGGAGGACGGGGTGAAGTGCTGCTCCAGCCAGCCTCGAGAGCCAGCCTCGAGGGCCACCTTCGAGGGGCCAGCCTCGAGGGCCAGCCTCGAGGGCCAGCCTCGAGGGCCACCCTCGAGGGCCACCTTCGAGGGCCAGCCTCGAGGGCCAGCCAGGTGTCTTGCCCCGTGACGTCACTCTGAACACCTTCTGGGGTTGACCGAGTCTAACCTCACGCTGGACAAATAGTAAATACATTTTCCAGCCCAGAATATGCAAATAGTCGTCGAGGTGGTTAGTGAAAGATGGTAGTTGAAGTCGTGAGGGCACAGTACACCGTATATAACGGGGTCAAGCTGTAGCTTCAAGAACGTGTTACCAACCAAGACAGTTTACTTGTATAAAAGCTTGACAAACACCCGCAAATTGATACCTGATCAATCGGGCTATAATTCATGTACCAGGCTACCAGACATGTACTACAGCGGCGTCTAACAGCCTGGACTGACCAGACCACCAACCAAGAGACCTAGTCACAGACAGGGCCGGAAGATCATTGATCCTCGGATGATACCTCAAGGTGGTGTCTCCAGAGCCACTTGTGTGTATCTGCCCCTTGTCTTTGTAACACAGTCTTCAGGGCTGTCTGACTCTGCAAAGTGTATTTATGTTCATCTGCTTCTGACTAATAAACAAAGTACAACATTATCCGATAATTGCTTCCTATGCTTTCATTAACCTGCAGGGTCATGACCCACAGGGAGATGCCCTACAACAAAATATTGCTAATCTGAAAGTATTTCTACCTCACAAGCCGAGGTAGACAGTGTCTGGTGGTCGAGGATCTGGGAGTCAGGCCGAGGATCTGGGAGTCAGGCCGAGGATCTGGGAGTCTGGTCGAGGATCTGGGAGTCAGGCCAAGGATCTGGGAGTCAGGTCGAGGATCTGGGAGTCAGGCCAAGGATCTGGGAGTCAGGCCAAGGATCTGGGAGTCAGGTCGAGGATCTGGGAGTCTGGTCGAGGATCTGGGAGTCTGGTCGAGGATCTGGGAGTCTGGTCGAGGATCTGGGAGTCTGGTCGAGGATCTGGGAGTCTGGTCGAGGATCTGGGAGTCTGGTTGAGGATCTGGGAGTCTGGTCGAGGATCTGGGAGTCTGGTCGAGGATCTGGGAGTCTGGTCGAGGATCTGGGAGTCTGGTCGAGGATCTGGGAGTCTGGTCGAGGATCTGGGAGTCTGGCCGAGGATCTGGGAGTCAGGCCGAGGTCTTCAATGCGGGTTCGAGCGTGAGTTGACGGATTTTTCACTCCAAGACCGAAAGACGGTGTTGAGTTACTCGAGTGGCGACGCGGGGGCAGGAGAGTGCCAGACTGGCCACCGCGGCTAGGTCGATAAGGTCCTGTGTAGCACCAAGGATCAACGACTTTATGGCATGTGAGAGCCTTAGCCAGAGAGGCCCCCCCTCCCACAAGGTCCGGGGAATGAGCATTTAATGCCATACTTAATGCAAATGTCGTAGGTTAAGTTAATTGTATATTCAGAGGTGAATGAACATTTGAATAAACGCTTCCTCTTCATTTGTTTAATATCTGTTTCTATATCTATAGTATGTGCTATTCTATTTCCGCGTTTTCTATGGAGAGTGTCTGGTTAGGGGGCAGTGTATGATAGTTTTGAGGGCTAGTTGCTCCGGATCTGTGTCGTGATTGGTTGTTTAAAATGTCATAATAACTTGTGAATTGACAGCCTATAGAGGGTAGAAATAGCCTAAGCTACTCTATTCCTTTGAGATGTATTTTATTTTCTCAGTAAACGTAGTTGAACTTCCTACTATGCACCTCTCGTGATGTGATTATTGATTGACTTGATTTGAAGAAGAAAGAGGATATAGATACCGAAAGGTATACCGTATTTCTCGGTGTATGAACACTGAAGGTGTATAGTCGAACTACACACAAAAGAAGGTTCGACAAAACTAGTTTTCTGATTTTTTTTGTTTAACCGTTAGGTTAGAATGCATTATCTTGTGTTAAGGTTGGGTTGTGTTTGGTTAGGTAACGTAGGTTGGGTTAGCTTAGTATTTAATATCAGTTAGTCGAACTGTCTTGAGTATATCTGTTGCTTATACCTAGCTGTATACTTGCATAGTTGACGATACAAGTGCTGCTGATCAGCAAGCTATCGTGTAGGCCTTAAAATGACCAAACCATAGCCGATAGGCTGTATCTCCACAGTAACATTCTCTTGAATACGAAGCCTAATTCAGTAGCTCCCATGGTTTCATCACTTCACGATATCTGCTGCCAGCAGCAGCACTTGTATCGTCAACTATGCAAGTATACAGCTGGTATAAGCAACAGATTAATACGAATCTTCGTAATAATACGAAGATTAAGATAACTTATTGAAAACAATACGTTATCTTAATCATCACTGTAAGGATATTAATCTTCACTCTAAGTCAACAGTGAGATAGAGTGAAATAAGTTGCCGGCCAAATATAATAAGAGGCAAATTATTACAAAATAAAATAGTATTTATGGATACAAGGGGCAGAGGGGATGATGGTGCATTTAGATGAGCAACAATAACCCAGAATGGTCCAACAAGATCACTGTGATGACTCCTACTGACGGTCCTGTGTAATGATACGACCTCTTCTTCAGGCGCTCCACGACTCCTGCAGCAGTTACTGATGATCCTGCTTACTGCTTCTGCTTCTATCACAGTTATTATTATTATTATTGCTGTTACCACTTCTGCTGCCTCTCATCTTCATCCTATTCCTCACCCCCCATCATCGTTATCCCTCCGCTTCCTCTTCCTCCTCCTCCAACTTATTACTCTACTCCTCTCCTTCCTTCTTCTCTGCACTCCTTTTAAGCAGATTTTCAGCCTTTTTTCTTTTCTGCTGCTGTGTCTACTCCTGCTTCTCATTCTCTGTGCTTACTGCTCCTCCTTTCCTTCCTACTTTTGCTTCTGATTTGCCAGCTTCTGCTTCTTTTTAACTTACTCTTGTAGTTCTTGCGTCACTTTGTCTTGTTCTTCCTGCGTTCGAGTCTCCTACTCTTGCTGCTTCCCCTTTATCTCCTGCTACTATTTTTTCTTCTTTTTTTCTTCCTATCCTTATTATCTTTCTTCGCCTGCTCTTCTTTCACCTCATCTTGCTTCGTCTCTTTCTTGCGGTTATCCAGTCTCTACTCACTCTCATTCTTCGTAATAATGTTTCTCTTGCTGCTCCTGCTTCGTCTCCTACTAATTCTCCTTCTTGCTATTTACGCTTCTTATTCTTTTCGTGTCGTTCTCCTGCTTGTACTCCTCCTCCCACTCCTGCCTGCGCCCCTGGCAGCCTCCAGCAGCGTAATGTGGCCAGAGGAGACCTGTGATGGTAATCCAACACCACAATATCCCAGGAATGGTTGTGTCCTCCTGCAAGACCTCCCGGAGCCCCGGAAATGATACCAACTCTTGCATCTCCTTTATGCTGCACGGCGAAGAGGCTACCTGTGGCGCTGCTGGAGGGGGGACCTGGAGAGACAGAGAGGGGGAGGAGGGAGAGAGGCAGGTTAATGATGGAAAGGGAGGGGAAGGAAGGTTATGGAAGGGGGGGAAGGGGTGAAGGAGTAATTGTCAAGTGTATGCCAACGCACTGTGGCATAATCCACAGTGATTTACTGATGAATTAGCAAAAGTAATATAATCCAATCGACCAATCTCAGCCACAACCATCCACCCAACACAACACATAAAATGGAGTTCAACTCCATTTTATACAGACAGCCTCCACTCAAATTTTCGAAGCAAAATGGAAATTATCTGATGGATATTCTCCAGTCTACCTAAACACCTTTTAGGTAGACTACCATTTAGAGGGGTAAAGAAACACTAAGTTTACACACACAAACCTAGACACTTATAAGTGTGGGTTCACCTCACCCTACGATTAAGTAGTCCTTAGTCGTAGATAGCGACGAAGAATAGTGCGAGGTGATTGCTGCCTAACTTGTGCTAATGGCTGTCTACCAGGGCTGTTATCTTCAGTCTGGATCAGAGGAGGGCCATCAGACAGATGTATACTCCATGCTGAATTCATTTGAATGTTGAATAGTGGTATCACTTCTCGCAATAAATATGGCCTCAAGTGTATGTAGCCGCCTACATACACTTGAGGTATTCGTGTACACGTGTGTGTATTCACCTAGTTGCGTTTGCGGGGGTTGAGCTTTGCTCTTTCGGCCCGCCTCTCAACTGTCAATCAACTGATTACTAACTACTTTTTTTTCCACACCCCACACACACACACACCCCAGGAAGCAACCCGTAACAGCTGACTCACTCCCAGGCACCTATTTACTGCTAGGTAACAGGGGCATTCAGAGTGAAAGAAACTTTGCCCATTTGTTTCTGCCTCGTGCGGAAATCGAACCCGCGCCACAGAATTACGAGTCCTGCGCGCTATCCACCAGGCTACGAGGCCCCCTCGTAGCCTGTGTGTGTGTGTGTGTATATATAATGGCCTTAACTATGTCCTGGTGATTCAGAATGTTGTTAGCGATTACGCACTCCAGTTATTTTGTTAGTAGGGGACCTGCCAATGTTTAGTTAGAAGACAGCATAACTATGTTGTTTTCTCCAACCTTAATTGTAACTAGAACACCTCAATGGTCGAGGCTTGTTCAGTCCGCTCAGCCAATAGATTCAGTTAGTAGATTATAGTAACCGACGTTTTAAATGGAATAGCTTGTATACTCTACTACATGTATACTCTTGTATACTCTACTACATGTATACTCTTGTATACTCTACTACATGTATACTCTATTGTGTGAGGAAAGAGGCTCCTCCACCCGCCTTCCTCGGTAGGATGTTTGAGGCTAGGCCACCCCCCCCCTCCCCGTAGGATGTTTGAGGCTTGGCCACACCCCCTCCCCGTAGGATGTTTGAGGCTTGGCCACACCCCCTCCCCGTAGGATGTTTGAGGCTTGGCAACACCCCCTCCCCGTAGGATGTTTGAGGCTTGGCAACACCCCCTCCCCGTAGGATGTTTGAGGCTTGGCAACACCCCCCCCCCTCCCTGTAGGATGTTTGAGGCATGGCCACACCCCCTCCCTGTAGGATGTTTGAGGCTTGGCCACACCCCCCCCCTCCCTGTAGGATGTTTGAGGCTTGGCAACACCCCCTCCCTGTAGGATGTTTGAGGCTTGGCCACACCCCCCCCCCTCCCTGTAGGATGTTTGAGGCATGGCCACACCCCCTCCGTGTAGGATGTTTGAGGCTTGACCACACCCCCTCCGTGTAGGATGTTTGAGGCATGGCCGCCCCCTCGGTGAGGTGTTCGTGGCTGGCACACATCACTGGTAAGCTATTAGGATGTAGGAGGGTTGGGGTAGGAGGCCCCGCGGCCACCGTGTTGTGGCGGGACGCCCCAGAGGGAGCGCGCGTGTACCAGCCACCAACCCGCAGCAGCCTCTGGGATCCCTGTCCTCCTCACCCACCTGGCTTATGTCTTATCTTGCTCAGTTATTAATTACTTTTGTAGCGAGAGAGAGAGAGAGAGAGAGAGAGAGAGAGAGAGAGAGAGAGAGAGAGAGAGAGAGAGAGAGAGAGAGAGAGAGAGAGAGAGAGAGAGAGAGAGAGTTGTATCTGCATGGGATGAGCTTCAGCTCTTGTGCTTCATTCAACTATATAATATTCTCTAATCTGTTTAATGTAATTACTGTTGCTACAGTGAATAAATAACTTTTGTTTCATCTAAGCTTCCAGTTTCCACCTTTGTGTTCTCATTATGCTCCCGCCTACGCTAAACAACCCCTATTAATACAACTGACTAATTGACGAAATGCGGGTTCATTGCTGGCGCTGCGTAATTGGTCTGACCTACGTGCAATGTTGTGAATTACTGTAAGAGTTGCCTCACCCCTCAGTCTGTATACAGCTCCGGGTCTCCTCCTTAGGTTGTCGCCTCAAATCCATGTTTGCATGTCAGTGTCAAAGGTCATGGCCAGAGGTGATGGCCGCGGGTCACTGAATACAGCATGGCCACAGGTCATGGCCCAGCGAGCGCCATCCACCTGAACCACCAACCATAAGAGAGCCTATAACCAGAGAGGCGTGATGATCACAGGTTCGATACTCCCGCATAACAATGTTTTGATGGCGAGATGGAGTAGCTTAGTCTCAAGAGGAGGAAGACTATAGTGATGGAGGCAGTGTTGGGGGTCCTCGAGGGAAGGAAGCTGTGGCAGGTTACTGATGGAGGAAGTGTTGGAGAACCATTGTGAAGGAGACAGCTGAAGATCATCGAGAGTGAGTGTTGAGTATTACAGAGAGTGTTGGAGATTATTGAGTGAAGGTGTTGGAGAGATTTGGTAAGAAATTATGGAATAGAAAAAGAATAGAAAGAAGAAAGTCATCAATTCAGAAAGGATGAGAAGAGAAGGATATAAGGTAAACACAAGAGCCCATGTCACTTTATGATAACAACGTTGATACTATTAACTCACACCTGACAATGGGCTCCAGAATATAGCTGGAGATACAACTCTCTCCCTCTTACGGGCTATTCATGCCCGTGCCATCTCTTGGAGGGGGCTTAATCTTCATCAGTCATCTCTCCCTCCCTCTCAGCCTGTCTGTGTGTCTGTGTGTCTGTGTGTCTGTCTGTCTGTCTGTCTGTCTGTCTGTCTGTCTGTCTGTCTGTCTGTCTGTCTGTCTGTCTGTCTGTCTGTCTGTCTGTCTGTCTCTCTCTCTCTCTCTCTCTCTCTCTCTCTCTCTCTCTGTTTACCATTGCACCCGGGGGTGTGGCTGGTGGTGGAGAGTGAAGGTGTAGCCATGGGCGGCAGGAGCCATAAGACATACACACCTCACCAGGGCAGCGCCGGCCCCCTGACGAGCGCAGACATGTGTGATAAAATGTCTTAATTATAACCCCGGCACTTCTAGTCATTGCCGGAGTAATTTATGTCAGTTCATCCTCGCCTCCATGACGTCTCTTGCTGGGTCCGCTCGCACCGAAATCACCGATATCCCTTTACGCACGTATCCGCACGTATCCGCACGTATCCGCACGTATCCGCACGTATCTGCACGTATCCGCACGTATCCGCACGTATCTGCACGTATCCGCACGTATCCGCACGTATCCGCACGTATCCGCACGTATCCGCACGTATCTACATATATCTGCACGTATATGAACGCTGTATTTAGCAATAGATGTGGATCACGTCTTATCTATTTTGTTTAACTACATCAACAGGATTCCGCCTCAGAATTATACATTTTATTGGTTAATTGTTGATGAAGAGAAGAATAATGGAACGACAGTGAAGGGAAATATCTGGATATTTAAATATGGCTAATAACAAAATATTCTTCAATTGGTATAGACTCAAGAGTCGGTGAAGAAAAACACTCCGCTTAGATGAAAGCAACTCCGGGTAACGTGTCTGTAGATAATTAACAGGAAAACTGCCGTTAGTATAGAGGGAAAATCTCATGGAAGTGGGGATAAAACTCGCATATATCCTCTAGTTTTTTCCCCTGTGACTTTAACACCACAGGGAACTTGCTATTTAACGAGTTCCTTAACGAGGTTTTTAAGGAGTTCCTCCAAAACGAGAAACCTAATGTTAAACGACAAGGGAATCGCTGTAAAATTAACAGGGAAAAACTGCAGGTAGGCGAACACCTGTTGAACAGCTGAGGGAACGACGGGGGGGGGGGGGGGGGTGCCGGGAAGCCGAAACCTCTGTTTCACACCAAGATGACGTCACAAGAGACAGGTAATTAAGAAACGGGAGAAAACCAGTTAAATAAGAAGTGAAGTGCGAGCAGCCTCTTTCCTCTCTCTTCCATCCTTTCTCTTCTCTCCCACCTTTCTCTTCTCTCCCACCTTTCTCTTCTCTCCCAATCTCTCCATCTCTGCTTCCCTCACCTGCATAATTCGTCCACATTTCACGAAAAAAATTAAAACACTAATTTTTATCTAAAAACACATTTCACATCCTCACGCATTTTTTAACGATTATTTAAACAAAAAAATCCATTGTCAATTTACTGGCGTAGAACACCTGTTTTATACCTTAACTAAAATAAATAAATAAATAAATAAAATGGTCGCATCGAGTAATTACACATTTCATCCCCATCTACAGTTTATAAATGCACTGACCATTGGCCGGGTTTTTTCAAAGCCTTTGATATAAGGTTATTTAATTTGAGGCGGGTAATGATAGAAGGCTTATAAGCGCTCCATTTTGGTACCAATTTAAACAAAAATGGCAAAATCGTTGTCCAGCAGAGATGAGACCTGTTTTGGTCAACTGTATTACCAGTTATATATATATATATATATATATATATATATATATATATATATATATATATATATATATATATATATATATATATATATATATATATATATATATATATATATTAACAGTAAATTAAACATAATAAAATGTAACACAAACTTAATATTCCAGATAATTTAATATGATTTCCGTTAATAACAAGTTTACGTGTAGAAGCTGAACCTATTTCAGAGCTGTCAAGCGCTACCCCACAAACACCCCCACCACTCCCACTCCCTTCCCCCTCCGTCCCCCATCCCCCAGCACCCCAAACCAACCCCCTACCCCAATCCCCCCTCATTAAACACATGATTAAGTGGTGAGGTGTGATGAGGAAGCAATCTTTCATCTCCAGAGATCAATCCCAGGCATTGGCCCTAGCGGACCTGGTCCTAGCAGACCAGGTTAGCGCGAGGCACCAGAGGGGGGCCACCAGCGTGCCTTTGCTAGCTAGGCATTCCCACCCCTCAAAAAAGGCACCAAATATGTAATTATTTCCGGAAAGAGTAATCTTGCTGGCAATTGTAATGATCATTTATTGGGTTGTGGAAGGGGTGAGACACGTGAGGCAGGGGAGGCGTGCTGGGGGGTGAGACACGTGAGGCAGGGGAGGCGTGCTGGGGGGTGAGACACGTGAGGCAGGGGAGGCGTGCTGGGGGGTGAGACACGTGAGGCAGGGGAGGCGTGCTGGGGGGTGAGACACGTGAGGCAGGGGAGGCGTGCTGGGGGGTGAGACACGTGAGGCAGGGGAGGCGTGCTGGGGGGTGAGACACGTGAGGCAGGGGAGGCGTGCTGGGGGGTGAGACACGTGAGGCAGGGGAGGCGTGCTGGGGGGTGAGACACGTGAGGCAGGGGAGGCGTGCTGGGGGGTGAGACACGTGAGGCAGGGGAGGCGTGCTGGGGGGTGAGACACGTGAGGCATGGGAGGCGTGCTGGGGGGTGACACGTGAGGCAGGGGAGGCGTGCTGGGGGGTGAGACACGTGAGGCAGGGGAGGCGTGCTGGGGGGTGAGACACGTGAGGCAGGGGAGGCGTGCTGGGGGGTGAGACACGTGAGGCAGGGGAGGCGTGCTGGGGGGTGACACGTGAGGCAGGGGAGGCGTGCTGGGGGGTGAGACACGTGAGGCAGGGGAGGCGTGCTGGGGGGTGAGACACGTGAGGCAGGGGAGGCGTGCTGGGGGGTGACACGTGAGGCAGGGGAGGCGTGCTGGGGGGTGAGACACGTGAGGCAGGGGAGGCGTGCTGGGGGGTGAGACACGTGAGGCAGGGGAGGCGTGCTGGGGGGTGAGACACGTGAGGCAGGGGAGGCGTGCTGGGGGGTGAGACACGTGAGGCAGGGGAGGCGTGCTGGGGGGTGAGACACGTGAGGCAGGGGAGGCGTGCTGGGGGGTGACACGTGAGGCAGGGGAGGCGTGCTGGGGGGTGAGACACGTGAGGCAGGGGAGGCGTGCTGGGGGGTGAGACACGTGAGGCAGGGGAGGCGTGCTGGGGGGTGAGACACGTGAGGCAGGGGAGGCGTGCTGGGGGGTGAGACACGTGAGGCAGGGGAGGCGTGCTGGGGGGTGAGACACGTGAGGCAGGGGAGGCGTGCTGGGGGGTGAGACACGTGAGGCAGGGGAGGCGTGCTGGGGGGTGAGACACGTGAGGCAGGGGAGGCGTGCTGGGGGGTGACACGTGAGGCAGGGGAGGCGTGCTGGGGGGTGAGACACGTGAGGCAGGGGAGGCGTGCTGGGGGGTGAGACACGTGAGGCAGGGGAGGCGTGCTGGGGGGTGAGACACGTGAGGCAGGGGAGGCGTGCTGGGGGGTGACACGAGGGCTGACTGGTACAGGTGGACGTAGAGATGGACACACAGTAGCACAGAGCATGACATAGGAAATTAAGAGGCAGCATAATTATAGCAAGAGATAATGAAAAGTAAGAGGTTGGAGAGAGGGGGGGAGAGAGAGAGAGAGAGAGAGAGAGAGAGAGAGAGAGAGAGAGAGAGAGAGAGAGAGAGAGAGAGACAGAGAGAGAGAGAGAGAGAGAGAGTATATATTTTATCGAACATTAAATTTATGTCCTACTTGCGTATCAATGTACTCACCTGTTTGTACCTGCGGGAATGAGCCTTAGCTCTGGACCCCGCTTTTCTCTGCCGGTTGTGCACGCTCGCGCGCGCGCGTGTGTGTGTGTGTACTTACCTAGCGTGTCTCCGGCAGGCGAGATCCAGCTCCACAGCCCCTACCCATATGTACTGTTCCTGGTGTCCCTCTACCTCCCGATGTTGACTGCCACTACTAACAAGCTCATTCCACTTGCTAATTACCGTGTTGTTGTTTTAGATTTAGCTACTAAGGACGAAGTGTCCATGTAGCACGGGCTATGGTGAACCCGTAAAAGCTAATTACCCACATGCGCTGCTTACGGATACTTCCGCTCGTCTCGGTATGACTCATTTGTAATTCCAGATTACAACCCCTCCCCCCTCCACCTCTCCCCCCTCCCCCCTCCAAGGCACAGTTACCTTACGTTCGTACCGTGGATCAACATCCCCGCGGGGCCCGGTCTCACCAGACCTCCTGATTGATTGAGCTTTTATTTGTTTACTGAATCGACCAATCCGTTAAATATGCGACGTAGTGTTACAAATTAAAGCCTCGTAATATCGACGTTTTCTAGACATCGGCTTGAGGGGAAGGTCTGGCGGGTTGCTTGGGTTCGTCCGTTTTTGGTTAGACTAAACAGATGTATTTTTTACGGAGTGGCGTATCGAGAGACCATGTCTGTTTGTGTTGTGGCTCAGGGGTAAGACGCGCGTTTGGCATTCTCCAGGACGCTGGTTCGAGACTCCGTTCTACTCCAGTGATACATCACACTATTGTGGTTTGTGTGTGTGTATAAACATAGGAATAATAATAATAATAATAATAAAAATAATAATAACGGGAAGCTTACTTCAACAGTGTTTGCATGAAGATAATGACCCAATACTTGTATAAGTGTATTATTAAACCACATTTTGGGATGAACTACATCCTTTCTCAAGGTGCTGTTAACAAAGCTGTATCCCTGAGAACGGATGTATGTTCATCTGAAAGATCGGGTTAATGATACACTTAGACAAGTATCCGTCAATTCTTTATCTTCAGTAATAACAATAATACCACCACGATAAAAAAAGATCGGTCAAAATGGTTAATACTTGGCAGTATACGACATATATGGATGATATTAGAGAGGTCGTACGTCCGCCCGAGTAATATTGATGCATTAAAGTGGTCGTACGTCCGCCCGAGTAATATTGATGCATTAAAGTGGTCGTACGTCCACCCGAGCAATACTGATGCATTAAAGTGGTCGTACGTCCACCCGAGCAATACTGATGCATTAAAGTGGTCGTACGTCCACCCGAGCAATACTGATGCATTAAAGTGGTCGTACGTCAATCTGACCAATATTAAACTGGTCGTCCGTCCACCTGAGCGATAAACACAGGTGATAAAACTCGTTAACGAATATAATTCAGCACGTGGCTGCAGTCAGAAACAGTCAGAAAGGGCATAAAAGCTCCCCCCTCCCCCCACTCCCCAATGTTGGTGATAAGGGCCAAACGATAAGTTGATAACTGCATGATTACCGCCTTACAGTCAGCCAGGTGTTCACCTGGGCGCTGAGCTCGTTAATTACCAGCCAATAATAAAGTAATTAGGATCCATCATCAACCTCTTCCTCCTCCTCTGATGTTTCGCCGTTACTCTTAATTTGTGGCGTGATAGGAGGCAAGGGTAGGCTACTACGGCTCGGAGTATATGGTTTTTATTGTGCACAGGAATGAGGGTCTGTGTACACGTGTGTGTGTGTGTGTGTGTGTGTGTGTGTGTGTGTGTGTGTGTGTGTGTGTGTGTGTGTACTCACCTATTTGTGCTTGCGGGGGTTGAGCTCTGGCTCTTTGGTCCCGCCTCTCAACCGTCACTCAACAGGTGTACAGATTCCTGAGCCTATTGGGCTCTATCATATCTACACTTGAAACTGTGTATAGAGTCAGCCTCCACCTGTGTGTGTGTGTGTGTGTGTGTGTGTGTGTGTGTGTGTGTGTGTGTGTGTATGTGTGTGTATTTACTATTGCTTATCTTCACAGTACTAACAAACATTGACTTCATCATTGCTTTTCTTCCACAGTACATGGAGGTTACTTACCTGTACTTCCACAGTAAATTACTTATCTTCCACAGTACTTGCCGGCCTGGTCTAGGACCGGGCCGCGGGGCACGTTGAACCCCGAAATCATCGCATCGCAATGTACTACTAACAAATATTGACTTAATGATAACTCATCCTCCCAGTGAGATAAATCATGGAATTCAATGTATTGACCAAAAAAAAAAAATTAAATGTGTATTTGGACCAAAATTTTAAGAGTGAGCTCTAAAACAGCTCAAAAGAAACAGTGTTCTTGTGTATGATTACAATTATTTTCAATGTGTAATTTTTTTTTCAATTTCTAACGTCAAGCGAGTTTAAAATTCTTGTTTTATGCCCCCCTTCCCCTAAGACAAAACAAATGTGTTCATTATCACCAGAGGCTTCTGGCGCTCTTTCGCTTAATACGAAAAGCTTTCGTGAAGGAAAACCCCCCAAAAAATTAACATTCCAGTAACTTAGCGAATAAAACCAAAATTTTGTTCTTCCAATCTAAAAAAAAAACAGTAAAAAACAAACAGACTTACACATGCACAAATGGCGCGTCACTGCCCCGCGTCTTCAAGTCATCATAAATGCAAATATCGAAAGAGAGAACAAATAAAAAAGAAGAGGGGGAGGAGGAGGAAGAGGGGGAGGAAGAGGGGGGAGAGAGAGGAGGAGGAGGAGGAGGAGACCAAACATTAATTTCACACAGATGCATTGAGCCATCGGCCCGTTCCTTGGGTCGTTCCAACTTTTTATTCAA